>NW_006399759.1:18407422-18413633 GCF_000299155.1 Elephantulus edwardii | reverse complement strand
GCATATCGTAGAAGTCATTCCACAACAGAAAATAGACATATACCTTCTCCTTTGTTAAAGCGGCACTATAATCTGTCATATAGATGTGCCGTCATTGATTCACTTAGTCTCTTAGTCATGAAGTTTTATTTTGCTTGCAAATTCTTTCTATTATTAATAGTGCTACAATGAAGTCTTTCTTTAAAAAAAAGTTGCTTTTCTTATTTTTCATTATTTTTTAAAATTCATTTTAATGAACATTTACAGAGGTAGGGTTTCCAGTCATTCCTTGTGGCACTTTTCTCCCTACCCACCCTCTCCCTCCAATTCACTCTTCTCCTTGAAAAGAAAGAAAATCTCTTTTAAAAAACAATTATTGCCAATTTGTCTTTGAGGTTCGTCTTCTTTACCATCACAAAGTGTTGAGAAATACAACTTCATACTTCCTCCTGGCTCTGTGCCCCTCTGCCAGGGAGTCTTCTGATTCCTTCATCCATTGAATTCCTGTTCTGTTCACCTGGGATCCTATTCCAAGCTGTTCTCGTCAGTGTGGGACTCTGCCTTGGACTAGATCTTAGGTTTGTTAGGCTGGACAACCCATAGGGCACAGGTTGCCTTGGCATCTTACCAGCCTCCCCCACATGCTAGAGCTTGCAAAACACCCTCTTAGTTTAGGTAGCAGTTGTCAGGGGCTTGCTGAGTTTTCTGTGAATATCTCTTGGCAGGTTTGGGGTTTGGGGTTTCCAACTAGGCAGGGCTTTCCACCATCTCCCTTGAACCCCCTTCCCCATCAGTGGCTCCCTCCCCCACACAGAAATTGATACCCCATAGATCTCCTTGCTCTTACATACTGGTGTTTTGGAACCTCTAAGAATACTTTGCTCTTAGCCTGGAGATCTACTGCTGAAAGTTCAGCCTTTGAAAACCCTCTGAGTACATTTCTACACTGACATCCATCGGGTTGCCATTCAACAGAGTCAGCTCCATGGCAACTGGTTTTGTTTGCTGTTGTTTAGTTTTGTTGGGAGTGTGTTGACTAATTGCTTGGTTTCAGTCACAGCTTCACTCTTCATTAGAAAAATACACATTGAGGCTCAAGTGAGAATATCCAGGAAGTCTTTGTATACACTTACAAATTTCCTGTCAGCTTTAAATTCTGTGAAAATGAAAAGTTACCTGAAAATAAGCAGGTATAATTTTTCACTTAGCAACTTGGCAAAAAATCCCAAAAGTGTGATAATAAACCCTCTTGACAGGGCTGTGGGGAACAGGCCCTCTCATGCATTGCTAATGGGAATGAAAACTGGTACAACCCTCAGGAGAGTAATTTGGCAAAATGTATTCAAAAGGTGTACACACCTTTTGACCCAGCAATTCAATTTCCAGGAAATTATCCTACAAATACACTTGCGCCTGGGTGAAATGATAGATGAACTATATTATTCACTAAGTGGAAAAGTAATAGCAAAAATTTGGAGATGACCTAAATGTCCATATATACAACCTGGTTTAATCAATTACATTGCATCTTTTCAGTGAAAAGAATCAAGAAACTGTCTTTATAAACAAAACCAGAAATATTTCTCTTGAGGGTGAGAGGAGGAGAAGTTAATTTCTGGAACAACTTTTGATAGAGTTGTGGCTTCCCCTTCATCATGTCTAGTTCTCTTCATCAATTTCATCTGTGTCTAGTGACTGGACACAGTCCAGTTTGGCCATGAAGCTCCACTGTGCTGCTGCCACAGTTCAAAATATACAGCCTCTCTTGTGGGATATTAGTGGCACTGTCTGTAGGGAATTGTGCTCCTCTCTGGGAGTTCGAATCCATCAGTGGCTCCTTTGCAGAAAGACAGACAATCTCTATGCAGTTTACAGCCTCTGAAAACTCGCTGGATGGTCAGCTATGAATTGGTTCTGACTGGATGATAAAGAGTTGAATTTGAGTTTCTTGTCTGATGGCCCTTCTGCTTTCTGCATGATCTCTCTTGCAATTACTGCCACTATGTTATGTAGTTTTGTATCATAAGGTCAGAACCGACCCATCACTTACGCTGTTGTGGCTTTCCAGAGGCAGTTGGTTAATTTCACAGGAGGAGATTGCCCATCCTCCCACAGAGCAGCTGGTGGTCTCGAACCACATCCCTTTGGGATTGCAATGCGGCTTCTTGCCACTAGGCCACCACTATAATGTCATAACATTTCTTCAAAATAATTTCAAATGCAAAGTGATATCTTGGGAAATATATTCACATGGTTCAGAAAGAAAAGAAAACTTTCTTCAGTCTATCCACATAAGACAGTATTTTGCATCTCCCACTGTCCTAGATGCTCTCTTCAGGACATACTGCCATGAGCCAGTGTCTGTCAAAGACGATGCTGAGATTGGAGGTTCCTACCTGTTCTACCTCTGTTAGTGCAGCTGATCTGAACAGTCCACGCTAATGCAACAGTGAACTCAAGTACCCCACGTCCTGATTGGTGTTTCAAAAACAGTGATTAGCAAAAGTGATATTTAACCTCCTAAGATTTCAACTTTATTGGAATGTTAGGCTCTCTATAAAAGGATGTAAGGAGGTCAAGTGAGGTTTGTAAAGTGTCAGGCTGCTAACCTAAAGGTTGGTGGCTCAAATCCACTAGGTGTTCCAAGGGAAAAATATAGGCAGTCCCCTCCCATTAAGATCTATATCCTTGAAAACCTGATGAAAGGTTCTGGCATAAGCAACAGAAATACTAAAAACTGGAATGCTGCAGAGTCACATAACATAGCCCCTGCACAAGTATGACATGCCAATTTGCTGAGCTTTTCAGTTTTTAGAACAGTATCACTAAAGAAAAGTGAGACACAGAAGACAGAGGGTTAATGCAGAGAGAACTTGCAGTGAGATCTCATTGTAGATACAGAAATTAATTTTCCAAAACAAAATGTGTATCAATGGTTGGAAAAAAATGAATTTGCTTTGTAACTTCCACTCAAACTATAATTTTAAAACAAACTAAGCAAAGCCAAAAAACTGATGGCGAGTTTCTATGAGCAGGACTCAAATCGATGACAGTGGGTTTAAGTTTTCATTTTATAAAGGAAAAAAAAACTGTAGATGTTCATTGAAATAAAAAAAAAAGAAAAAAAAAGCCCATTGCCATCAAATTAATTCTAACTGACATTGACCCCATGTCAATTATTGTGGAAGCAAAGTACCAGGCCTTTCTTCCATGATGCTACAGAGTGAATTCACACGGCAGCGGCTCCAAGGGAGAAATATGAACAATCTCCTCTGTAATTTATAGCCTCAAAAATCCATGGAGGGTCAGTTGCAAGTTGGTTCTGATTCAATTGCAATGATCTTTTTCTTGTTGAGATTTTCAGGCTAGCAATTGATTACCATTTGACCCATCCAAGATGCTTTGGAAAGGCATTGGAGAGGTATTTGGGGAGAGGCTCATGCCTTCTTTTTATCTTTTAAATTACATGATGGTTTAAAAAAAAGTGCCTTACCAAGTGACGTTGGTAAATGTGAGGAGAGCCAGCCTTGTGTGGTTTCAGAAACCTTAAAAATGAGCTTTTCTATCCATTGCATTTGTCATAGTCTCTATCTACCACCACTGTGGACACATGGGCTTGCAAATCAACAACAGCTGTGGGAGCACTTTCCATACTATGAGAGGTGGTGGTGGGGAGAGAGTGAAGAGACAGGTAAAGAGACTGTGATACTGCTGTGGAAAAAACTCTGGCAAGGTATAATCAGAGGAACCTTGACGATGACTGAAGAAAAATCTGACTTGTAACTGCTCTGATATAAGGTTTGCTGTACTATTTAATTGAGAAAGCCAGTTTATTTGTACTGCTGAACTGAATCCATACTTTTACTCGTTGACTGAGTGTCTGAATTGAAGAATTATACCTTGTTAATCTGGCTTGGAACTGCTGCACTAAACCTGGAATTACATTGTGTGATAAATGTGTCTCCCTTATTTCTCCAACCTATTTCCCTAATAAACTGTGACTAAAGTCTGTGAGTCAATTTGCAATAAGCAGTGGACCCAATGATTGGTAGAAATAGCTGCAGAAGCATGTGGGGTGGCATGTCTGACCATGTAGCTATTTGGTTAGTGCTATGGATGTTATTGATGTTCCTCTTTATGAAGTCGGCAGAAGTCAGACTCAGCCACCCCCACGATGCATCTGCTCCTTTCACACCTGGTGCATCTATGTTGGACACTTCCCAAGGGCACCTGGAAGTGTGGAAGTGAAAAATAGCTGAGTGTGACGCATTGAAGTGTGGAGAGAATTGCCGCTCCACACAGCTTTGGGCTTGTCAGAGGGATCCCCATCAGTCTGAGAGCATGGCCAGACCTTTGGCTCAGTGTCCTACTATCACTCTTAAGGAGCCCTGGAAGCGCACTGGCTCAGCTGCTAACCATGTAAGTTAAAGTTTAAACTCTGTCAATCAGTCTACAGGAGATGGCAGCATCAGGCTTGGCTTGGTTTTTCCTACCTCTAATGTCAGTTCCAAATCCCACCTATGGTAAAGTGACTGCTAGTTTGAAAAAAAGGAAAGAGAATGACACTTTCCCTGGCATCCTGACCACTTCCATCCCCTCCCTACTCCTCTGAAGTCCACAGCCTTGATAACTATGCCCAGGGCTGTCTGTGTGAGAGCTAATTCAGTGTTTAAACTTGGCTAGACTAGAGTGTCCAATTGTTTTGGTCAAGCAAAGTATAGATGTTGCTATGAAAGTGTTTACATGTAATTAACATTTATAGTGTTTAAGTGAAGCAGACGACCCGGGGTAATGTGAGTGGGCCTCATCCAACCAGCTGAACTTTTAGAGTGAAAAGTGAGGCTTCCAGAGCAGAAGAAATTCTACCTCAAAACTATCATTATAGCCTGCCAAATTCTAGGCCACAGCCTAACCACCTGATTTCAGATACAAGACTGCTTGAGTTTCCAAACAGCCCCTACAGTCATATGAGACAATTACGTAATATAAAACTGTTTGAGATGCTTGTTGCGGTCACTGTGTGAATCCACTTCATTGAAAGTATCCTAAATTTTTTCTTTACTTTCATGATTTCCTTCAACAGAGATTAGTCCCTCCTGAGGACATGTCCAAATTGCTTGGGACAAAATCTTACCTCTCTTGCTTATAAAGCATATTCAGGCTGCACTAGAGGATTCAGGACAGATTTATTCGTTCTTCTAGCAGTCCATGACATATTCAGCATTCTTTGCCAATACAGTAATTCAAAGGCATCAACTCTTTAGTCTTCATTATTTGGTGTCTAGCTCTTGCATTCACATTAAGTAATTGAAAATACTATATGTTGGCTCATTTGCGCATTAGTCCTCAAAGTGATATTAGCACTTTAAAGAGAACTCTTGTACATTTGTCCAAAGCAATATGTTGTTTGATTTCTTAACTAAGGTATGTAGTTATATTGTTGTTGTTATGTGATGTTTAGTCACCTGTGACTTATAGCAACTCTTTCTTTGTACAACAGCTCTGAAGCCTGCCCTATCCTGAGCCAGTCTCACTGACTTGGACATACCTACCCCCATTGCCCCATTTGCTGAAACAATCCATCTCATCCATCTTTCTCGCCTACGCTGTCCCTTTTACTCTTCCAAGCATGATGTCCTTCCCAAGGACTGGTCCCTTCTGGCTACATGCCCAAAGTGTGTGAGACAGTCCTAGCCTCCAAGGAGAAACTTGGTTTCTCTCTCCAAGACAGACCTGTTTGTTCTCTTGGCAGTCCATGGTATGTTCAAGACTCTTCTCCAGCACCACAACTCAATGACATCAATTCTTCTTTTGCCATCCTTAGTCATTATCCAGCTCTGTGGTGTATAGCAAGTTAATTGCAAAGACCATGGATCAGTTCACCTTAGTCTCTAGACTGATATCATCATTTTTCAGTACTCTGGGGAAGTCCCCAAACACAAATTTCCCCAGTGTAATTTGTCTTTTTATTTCCTGACTGCTAGTGCCAAGAGTGTTGATTGTGGAGCCAAGCAAGGTGAACTTTTTAACAACCTCAATCTCTTCTCCATTTATCATGGTGCTGCTAAAAGGCCCAGTGGTGAGAATCTTTGTTTTCTTGATGTTGAGCTTCAATCCATATTGAAGACTACAATAGTAGACCTGCTGCAGCAAGTGCTTCAGGTCCTCCTCAGTTCCAGCAAGCAAGTTTGTGTCATCTGCATATCGCAGATTATTGGCGAGTCTTCTTCCA
>NW_006399759.1:18392610-18402212 GCF_000299155.1 Elephantulus edwardii | reverse complement strand
ATTCAATACTCTTCTCCAGCACCACAGCTCAAAGGCATCAATTCTCCTTCTATCCTCCCTAGTCATTGTCCAACTCTCTGATGCATAACAAGTGATTGCCAAGATCATGACCTGTATCAGATGCACCTTAGTCTCCAGAGACACACCGTTGCTCTTGAGTACTTTAGAGAGGTCCCTAACAGCAGACTTTCCCATCGTAATACGTTTTATTTATTTCCTGGCTGCTGATGCCAAGAGTGTTGACTGTAAAGACCCAATAATTCATTGCTTTTGGGTCAGAAGCAACTTATAGCTGACCCTCCAGCCACTTTCATGATGTTCCTTAGTGGTCCAGTGGTAAGGAATTTTGCCCTCTTGCTGTTGAGATGCAATTCATACTAATGTAGTCTTTGATCTTGTGCAACAAGTGTTTCAACTCCTCCTCATTTTCAGCAAGCAAGGTTGTGTCATGATAGAGAAAAGATTGAAATTGTCAATATTTGTAATCCAAATACACAAGAACATCTTTAATATAATAATAGGTAGGTAGTTAAGGAGTTATGTTATCAACTCATCTTGACAATCATTCTGTCAAGTGGTTTGAAACCACCATTGACTCTGTGGGAGAAAAATCTCTTCAGAAATTTACAGCCTTTGGAAACTTGCTGGAAGGTCAGCTATGAGGTAAAGCCCCAAACTACAAAGATCATAAGAGACAAAGTGGGACCAAGCTCAGTAAGCCTTGTCTGTGGTATAAAGAGGTGACAGATACAGCCAGAAATGATTAATAAGGCCTTCTAAAGATTAAACCCCTGTACACATGAAAATACTTTTTTTTCCAAAACGGTGAAAAAAACCCCCACCCCTACTGGCTAGATGAAAACATTTGGCAATATCATCTCAGACAAGGGTCTCAAAACAAAAGTTTCCAGAATACTACCAGGGCCTCCACAAGAAAAAGGACAATAAGCCAATTACGAAATGGGAAGAGACATGGAAAGACTGTGCCCAGAGGAAGATGTTCAAATGGCCAACAGACACATAAAGAAATGTTCAAAATTGCTGGCAATAAGAGAGATGCAAATCAAAACCACATGAGATACCATCTCACTCCAGTGACAATGGCAGAGTTTAACAGGACAGCAAGCAATAAATGTGGGAGAGGATGTGGAGAGATAGGAACTATCATTCATTGCTGGTGGGATTATAAATTGGTACAACCACTCTGGAAGTCAGTTTGGCATTTCCTTAAAAAGCTGAACATAGAAATTCCGAATGATGCAGCTGTTCCACTGTTGGAATATATCATGAGAAAATTAGAAGTGAGATACAAATGGAGATTTGCACACTAATGTTTACAGCAGCATTATTTACAGTCACAAGTACATGGAAATAGTCCAGATGTCCAACCACAATAGAATGGGTTGAGAAATTGTGGTACACTCACACAATGGAATATTCCATACCAATGAGGAGCAACAATTTCAAAAATTACTACATAACTTGGGAGGGACTGGGGAGCATTATGCAGAGTGCACTAACTCAGTCTCATAAGGACAAATACTGCATAAGACTATTATTACTGTAAAAATAGAAGGATAACTAGTAAAACGTGTATGAGGGTACAAGGAAGGAAGCAATGAGAGCAAAGGGTGAGATGAATAGGGAGGAAATATCAGGGTCACCCAATTTTGTGGATGGAGTTAGGGGGAGTAAAGGAAGTAGGAAAGATCTAGTTGGGACCTGAAAAGACAGGCCAATGGTGGGCATAACTCAATGAAGATTAAGTTTATAAAACATAATATATGAGAATGATTGTATGAATCACAATGTGAATGAAGGAAAGTATGAAACACAATGTGTATGAATTTTGTATGCAAATGAATATAAAATTTTAAAAAAGGTATTTATTATGAATAAACCACTGAGTGTACAAAATTTAATCATTCTATCGCCAGCCTTCTTTCTGTCATCAAGACCGTACTTTCTGTCAACCATTCCTTCCTTATTGTTTTTCACTTTTGTATTTCAGTCATAAATAATTACTAATGCATCTTAATTGAATGTTTGGTTAATATTGGACTACAAAAGTTGGTAGATATCCTCAATTTCCTCTCCTTTGGCTTTAGTTGTTGGTGCATATATTTGAAGAATAGTCATATATGGAACTCTGGTGGCCTAGTAGTAAGAAACTACGCTGCAATCCTGAAAGCATGTGGTTCTAATCCACCAGTTGCTCCTTGGGAGAAAGCTGGGCAATTTCCCTCTGTGCTATATGGGTCAGCTCCAACTAAACAACACACAACAACATCATATTAACAAGTCTTCATTGTTTGTATATAGATAGTATCCTATTACTCACAACGTTATACTTTAGGATAGATCTGAGAAGATTGAAATTGTCAAGGATTTTACTGTAATTGGATTCACAGTCAATACCCTTGGTACCAGCAGTAAGGAGATTAAGAGACATATTGCACTGGGCAAAGACACTGTCAAAGACTTCTTCAAATTACTGAGAAGCAATGATGTCAATCTGAAGACTAAGGAGCACCTGACTTAAGCTATGGTCTTTTCCATCACTTGCTATGCATCTGAGTGTTGAACAATGAATAAAGGTGACAAAAGAAAAATTGATGCCTTTGAGTTATGATGTTGGAGAAGAGTACTGAATATCCCATGGACTGCCAAAAAACCAAACAGATATGTCATGGGGAAAATACAGCCAGAGTGTTCCTTGGAGATAAGGATGTTAAAAGGTTATCTTACATACCTTAGCCATGTTCTTAGGAGAGATTGTTCCTTAGAAAGGGACATCATTCTCAAAAAGGTGGAAAGAGAGGATGGATGACTCAACAAGGTGAATTGACACAGTGACTGCAGCAATGGGCTCAGCGTGTTAGAGATGGTGAGGCTGGCACAGGACAGGATGCAGACACGCTGTTCGTTGGGCCACAGTGAGTCATACTGCACAGCACCTAACAGCAGCAACAACAATATTTGGGAGTATTTATTTGAGAATATTTATCTAAATTCCTAGAAATGTATATTGTATACTAAAGCAAACATTTGACTGATATTGTACATAAATCATATCTGTTTCAACTTATGTACAATTTCAACTTAAAGATGGATAGAAAAGAAACTCATTTGATCTGAGGATTGTTTGTGTATGTTATGCTGTTCACAGAATATCCAAATCACATAGCATCCTACTTCACATAATCTATTCGGAGCACTAAATAACTCATAGATATATACATGTAACACTCCATTGGCTCTGTTTCTTTTGAGAATGTTGGCTATCAAATGGCCAGCATGCATGACTCCAGGGCTTGCCATCCCCATGGCATTCCTTGTGCGGGCACAAAGCCTGCGTCCATTTCTGGGCATGAGTACACGGCCTGGTTATGTTCTGTGTTTGTTTTACTACCTCAGCTAGACTGAATTCCTGGAGGGATGGGGCATGTTTATAAACCTTTTTATATACCAAACCACCCATTGCTCGGCCTAACTTGATAAATATTTACTGATGGATGGGCAATCAAAAAGGGAGCATTGATCCTGATTCCCAGAAAAGGGGCTGTTTCAGTTCAGACGACCCTCTCCCTTGGAGCTCTCAAGCCTGCCCCTGCCCAGCTCTGGCATATGGTGCCAGCATTACTCATTTAGAAACATGCCCTTCCGTGACTCAGGGCATTTCTGAACAGCAGCATGACCCAACTCATGGCAACTCACTACCTTTGCTTTTAGTGTCAGTTTCCTCCGTAAAAGGATTCAGTCTTGAGCAGGGATTTTGCAAGCCCCAGAAAGAGCTGACATATTCTGCATGGCCCTGAATGGGACTTGCATTAGTCGTGATTGTAACCACTGTTTGCACTTCGTTTGGACCAGGCCAAACAAAGCTCACATTTCCCCTAGACGCTTGCAGTAGTTCTGTGGGATTATTTTGAAGGAAGGATCCTAAAAAACCATACCTGAATACTTCTCTCATGTAAGATTGTGAGTAGCTAAATTATACTTTATTGAGTCCTCCCAAGTCAGCCTGCATTCCATCTGTCCACTAGCACACTGTGAAAACAATTCCAAGCACTTTAACTGTATTGCCTAGGTGTTGGAATCAACTGGAAAGGAATGCAAAACTGTGAAAACAAAAGCAAAGAAAACCAACACTGAATTGAAAATTAGAGGATTAAAGGTTTTAATCCGTAGCTTGTTTTATGTCTTTGACTAGATGATCTAAGTCTGCTCCAGGCTGCCATTTGTAAAATGCAAGAGAAGAACATGCAACAGTGTCTCCGAAGCACCATCCACAAGACAACTGCCATGAACATGTGTCTCTCTGGTGGTAAAAATTGAGAAGGGAGGAACGGAAGAGGTTGGCACCAAGCTATCTGCCCCTTAATTGGTGTCTTGGCATAGACAGCTGAGTTTGGGATGTAATGTGCAGCTATACAAAACAGAGGTAGGAAGCTTTGGTGGCTCAGTGGTAGAATTCTCAGCCTTCCATGCAGGAGACTTGAATTTGGTTCTCAGCGAACACACTTCATGCTCACCACCACCAGCTATCAGTGGAGGCTTGTGAGTTGCTATGGTAGGGAACAGGTTTTAGTAGTGCTTCCCATCTAAGACAGCACAAGCATGTCAGTCGTTTGTCTGTAACTCACAATGAGTCAGGAATTGACTGAACGACAAGTAACAACAAAGCTTTTCTAAAGGCAGAAAATGGGCTGGGAATTGTTCCCATGGCACAGTCTCCAAACACTCTAGTTCCTAAACTAATTATCGAGGCTAATGAATTGATTCCTCTGTTCCAAGAATACTTTGGAGAAGATCTAAATTCAAAAAATCTGGGAGCAAAAGGGAGTGTCTCTGCAGTGACTGAGCAAGCAGAGCTGGGACAGCATCACCCCCCGGGGAGACGGGGATACAGTACTGGCTCTCTAATTCCACCCTCTACTTCCACAGCCACCACAAGGCAGTCCCTTTCTCTCTTTGGGACTTCATTTTTCCCATCTGAACAGTGAAAAGGTACACTAAAGGAACTCCAAAGTCCACTCTGGTTCTGAAGTTTGAGGATTTGTTTTCTTCTTCTTCTAAGTGGTATAACACTGGTCTGTCCATTTGCCATACAGAGGTAACTTGTGGTGATGAGGTAACCTGTGATGCTAAACACTGTGACACTGATGTGTCAAATGTGTTAATGGTTACCCATGGTGGGCAGTGTTTAGTGTAGCTCCCTGATTAAAATAAGCTTGGAAGCAGGAGTGGCACTAAACTCTATGAACTTGGAGAAACAATGAAAGATATACAAGTATTCATGTCTTTTGTTTATAGGGTTGCTATGAGTAATCTACAACTCAACAGCATTTAACAACAACATGAGTGACTGACTTCCTTGTCTCTTATTCTTCTAATTATTTTCTCCAGCCCAAAGAATAAAAAACTCAACTCTCTTTCTAGCTGGTCTTGGCTATTTCTGAGAGAGTCTGATTATAAAGAAGTATCTGACAGGTGGCCCAGCTCTGACACTGGTCTTCCTGCAGTTCTGTTGAACAAAACCTTAAATAGTATACCATATGTGAGCAGCTGGATAACGTGGTCTGAGGCCCTTCCAATCACCTATTGCAACAAGTCTAATCCCTCAGGCCACACTGCATCTCCACCTGCCACACTTCTCAGAGGACTCTGAAGAAATGACTTAGATAGAGGCCAACACACAGAATTGTTTGTATACCACCTCTGTCCTGATACATAGTCTCTGGGTTATTTCTGGAAATTGTGAAATATGGCTCCTAGTTCTTGAAGAGTCCAGGCCCTCATTAACTTGACAGGGAGTGTCAAACACTCCCAGGTAGGGCTGGATAAATTTGGCTGGCTCTCAGCAACATTCCAGACAAGGTAAAAAGAGTCTTCTTCTGAAGTGGTTTGCCTTTGTTGGTTCTTTCCAACCCTCATAAGAACTTGATCATGGGATTTTTTTGTCCATTTGGATTACCCTAAATTACCTTTATTAGTAGAACTTTCTAACTACATCATATTAAAAAGAGAATATTTTACTACTGGCCCAATTAAGTGTCACATCTATGGCTAAATGTCTAAAATCAAGACAAAGCCCAGTGCAACCAAGTGTGTGAGGGTTGCTTTTGTTATAAGGGTAGTAAGTCCCCAGGGAAGACAGGGATCCTGTGTGCTAGAGTGAAAGCAACCCTGCAAATTAGGAGGAGATGAAGAATCTTGGGTGGAAAGTGGGTCTTGGAAAAAATCAAAGAACCCAGAATTCTTTGCCTTTTTGTTTTCAAGAGCTCAGCTTTTAAGTACTGCTCTCTCCACCCTGCAGATACAGGCATGCCAAAACCTGGTATGCAGGCACGAAGGAGGGCCGGACTGGCTAGTGAGAGAACATCCTTAGCCTCCCCTCCAATAGCCAGCTCTCCTCCTTCACTCAGAGCTTATGTTTTCTTCTTGCCTTTCACCTGTGCTGACATGTAAACTGTCTCAATGCAAAAATTTCCTGTTACTGTTCCTCCCAACATCTAGTCCTGTTCCCAGGGATGAGTCTCAGGGCCTGCCTGGATCTGGCTGGAGGGCATCAACTCAGGCTGCCAGGCTGCAGGGGAGGCACCCAGGCCCCTCCGCTGACATCTTGCAGGCTGTACTGTAGTACTGACTCACCATTCTCCTCCCAGAGCCTGAGGCCAGCAAGGGGAGCTTGCCTCAGAGCAGGAAAGAGAGTCAGCAGCTCTGCAGTCCACGTCATCCTCGGGATCCTGCTCCCCAAGCCGGCAGCGGAGACTGTGCAGCTGGTTTCAGCTTTCCTGCTCTATAGGTCACATAACTCCAAGCTAGTGTGTCTGCAAAACTGATAGCTCAGTGTGCTGCAGCTTCAGTTTACATTTCGTGTCTGATGGGAGATGAGGCTAAAGAGCAGAAGGGGCAAGGGGTGTTGTCATGATGACAGGTTTTAACTGAGGTTATATTTTGGAAAAATATTGATGCACTTTTCTATTTTTTTATTTTTGCCATGTGACATTCTCTCTAGTCTTCGTGGGAGGAGGGGAATTAAGATTTTTCTAGAAGGAATACAAAAAGGAAAGCAATAGTATTCACTTTCTGACACTCAAAATTACTGCACCTTTGTTGACACAGAGTTACAATACATAAACTGCACTTACTGAAAATGGTACAGTTTTAAGAGTTTGGATGCAGACAGTCAAACATTAAGATCATTACTGACAATTCAGTTCCTAGACAATCACTGATATGCTTTCTTTTCACTATAATAATTGTTATGAGTTGTGCTACACTTGGTGGCACCTAACAACAACAACAACAACAGGCATATGAAAGAATCTCTGGTGGCCTAAAGGATAAGAAGTTGTGGTGCCAAACGAAAGGCAGGCAGTTCAAATTCACCAGCTCGTCCTTAGGAGAAAGATGGGCTGTCCAGCATCTGAAAGCCACTAGAAGGTTAGCTATGAGTCAGTCCCAAATACATGGCAACGAGTTTAGTTAAATGAGGACATAATGAGCTCTTATATGTGGCATAGTGGTTAAAGCACTGGATGTTACTAAAAAAAAAAGTTCAGCTGTTCAAATTCAGCAGCTTCTTTGCAGGGAAAAAAAATGAGGCAATCTGCTTGCATAGAGATTTGTAGCTTTGGAAGGAGCCTCATGGAGGAACGAATCTACTCAGTCCTTTATGGTCTCTGAACCAGAATCAACTTGACATCAATGAGCTTGGCTTAGAGTACATATAAAGGAATAGTTCATTGCGGTTGTAATTGGTACAAATGACATTCAAAGTGAAATTTTCTCACAGATACTATCCAAGGTAAACTGTTAGGTTGAAACAGCATACCGTAGTGGTTAATACATAAGCTTGGCATATAAATAATGAAATATGTGAAAGGATATTCATTGCAAAATTATTATCTTAGCAGAAAAATGGCAAACCTAAATGCTCATATGTGGAGGGTTAATGAAACAGATTATGGTTTGAATGGGATTGTGCAGACATTAAAAAAAAAAAGAAGAAGACAGTTTTTTCTGGATTGGATTTTGTTTGTGGAGGCAGATGCTCAAAGTTTCCAAACTGAACAAAAGATTGTTCAGCAAAAGGGACATGCTTGATCCCTTGGAGTACTCGTTGACAGGGAGGAGCAAATCAGAAATTGGCTGTCTAAAAGAAGGATGTTAGGGCATGCGGCATAAAGTGGTTGGCTTATATACTTTCACAAATGTAGGTTTTTGTAAGATGATTAAAACCCCCACAATATACATGAACAAAATGTAATGTAAATGAAAGATTATGCAGTGTATGTACATGAAACACAATATATATGAATGATAAAAATATTAATTAAAAATTAATGACAAATATTAACTGCCGAAAGTCAGTTCTGTATATATTGAAATGACTACATGCTATTTATATATTGTTGTTATTGTTGCTGCTATGTACTGTTGAATTGGAACTGACCCATATCTGACCCTCCAGTGAGTTTCATGAGAGGAGATTGTCCATCATTCTTCCACATGGCAGCTGGTGGATTCAAACTGTGTGCCTTCAGGATTGCAACTCAGCTCCTTACCATGAGGCCACCAGAGCTCTCTTGAAACCTACACAGATAAATCAAAATTAAAGTCAGATATAGAATACTATGTAAGGTATACACAGTCGCCATGATCTCGTGCAACTCTACAGACAAAAGAAGACATTAGGCTTCAGGAGAGAAGATATTAAGCTTCAGGAGAGAAACCATCATGTGAGACACTGTTCCCCAGAGCTAATACATTCACGTGTGAGGGAGAGAGGGACTGAAACTTTCTTGGGAAAGTCCCTCCACCTGGGAACCCTGTCACTGCAGGGCCATCCCAGGGACCAAATAGGATGAGAGAGTTTGAGATAGAGAGCAACAAGCAGGGGAAAGACTTCCTCAGCTGATATACTGAGCTAAGAGAAAGAAAGTTGACTTGAAAATTCCTTAGACAGAAATTGCTTGAGTGGAGCACATTGTCTCACATCACTCAGCAACTCCACAGACAAAGGAGGACAAGAGAGTTTGGGATAGGGGGCTGCAGGGAGACAGGATTCCTGCAGGACCGCACTGTATACCAGAGAGAACCTGAAGGACTTTAGAAAAGGCAAATTTTCCAGATAGGACTTTCAGTAGAGTGAGTGTCCCAGTCCTGCTGGAACATTTTAAGCTGGCAACTAATCAATAACATCATAAAGATAAGAACTATCAATAACTTACACAGAAACAATAGAAATGGCCTAACTTATCAAGAAAAATTTTGCACAATGTCAAGAAAGCAGCAGGCAGATTCAAACACTGTGATAAAACAAATTAAGCCTTCTTAGAAAAAAAGCAGAAAATATTGCAAACTGAGTGAATATCCCAGAGTCATGAAGGCAGAAGATACATGTTGATATGGAGGTGTTCTAACTGTCACAGAAAAAGGTACAAATGATGGAAAAAGCAATGGAAGTCAGAAATAAAAGGAATACTCTAGAGGTAAAGGACCAAAAGAAATATACTGGTGTGGAGTTATTTGAACAGCTACAGAAGAAGGTGCAAATGGTGGAAGAAACATGGAAGTCATTAAGAAAGTGAGTA
>NW_006399759.1:18371658-18392510 GCF_000299155.1 Elephantulus edwardii | reverse complement strand
ATATATATATATAAAATGGATGAGCACCAACTTGAACAACTACAAAAGAAAATGCAAAAGATGAAAGAAAGAATTGAAATTCTAGAAAAAGTGGTTAAAAGGAACTTAAAAATCATCATAAGACAGAAAGGGAACATCCAGTATGTACTGGAAATAACAGAAATGCATGAAAATACAATCCACATATTAAGACTGAAATGGCAGAAGTGTCCAACACACTGGAAAGACAAAAAAGTAGAACAGAAGGGATGAAGCATAGTCAGTGAGCTGGAAGACAAGAACCTCAGTGAAAATATACTAGAAGAAAAATCAGAGACGAGGCATAAAGAAAACATTGGAATCATGTGGGAGGACATCAAAAGGAACAATATACGTATGATTGGAATTTCAGAGGATAAGAGGAACACAGAAATTACTGAGAAAATTATGGAAGAGGTACTAGAAGAAAACATCCCAGGTATTATGGAGAAATCCAAAATCAATACTCCCAGCAAACACCAAATAAACTAGACCCAAAAGGAAACTCATCAAACCATTTAATAGATAAACTCTCCAGATTAAAAAATAAGGATAAAATACTAAAAGCAGCAAAAGAGAAGCAAGAAATTACCCCACAAAGGGGAAATAATTAGATTAAGTTCTTATTTCTTGGCAAAAACGACATGAACTAGAAGACATTGGGATGGCATATACAGAAAATTGAAAGAAAATAATTGCCGGCCAAAGATCCTGTACTCAGCAAAGCTGTCCATCAAATACAAAGGAGAAATTAGGTCATTTGCAGAAAAGAAGGAACTTAAGGAACTTGTGAAAACGAAACCAAAACTATCAGAAATTTTAAAGGAAGTCCTTCACACAGAAATACCAAAGGAAAGTGGATAAACCATAGTAACCAGAAACAACAGAAAAAAGAAACACAGCAAAAGGGAAACAATAAAACCTGGCCTGTCAATAATTACTACACTGTAATCCTAAAGGCATGCAGTTTGAATGCACAAGAGGCTCCATGGAAGGATGGGCAATCTCCTCTCATGTGATTTACTGCCTCTGAAAACCTGCTGGAGGGTCAGCTAATGGGTTGGTTCCGACTCAATGGTACACAACAACAACAAAAGTGGGAATAGACTAAAAGCACCAATTAAGAGGAGAAGAGTATAAGAATGGATAAAAACCCAAAGTCCATCAATATATTGTCTACAAGAAACACATCTAAAAAATGAAGAGATAGTCTCAAAATCAAAGGCTGGAAAAACAATATACCAAGCAAATTGCATCCCCTAAAAAGCAGGAGTGGCAACACTAATCTCTGATAAAATAAACTTCAGGATGAAAACCACCATGAGAGATAAGGAAGGGCACTACATAATGATTAAAGGCAAGATTGATTAATAGATCAAGACGACAAAATCATGGTCAACATTTATGCACAAATTATTGTTGTTGTTGTTGTTGTTACGTGCCATCAAGTTGTCTATGACTCATAGTGACCCTATGTACAACAGCCCTAAAACATGATCTAGTCTGTTCCAATCTTATTGTTTCTGACACACCTACCCCCATAACCCCAGTTACTGTATTAATCCATCTCATTGAGGGTCTTCCTTTCCTGCACTGTCCCTCCATCCTCCCAAGCATGACATCCTTCTCCAAGGATTGGTCCCATCTTGCAACATGTCCAAAGTATGTCAGACAAAGCTTCAGAATCCTTGCCTCCAAGGAGGAGCCTGGTCTCACCCTCTCTAGGTTGAACCAGTTTGTTCTAGCAGTGGTATATTCAATACTCTTCTCTTATAAAATACATAAAACAATGGTTAACAGAATTGAAGAAAGAAATAGACAGCACCATAATAGTGGCAGGAGACTTTAACACATCACTCATCAAAGGATTGGTCAATTCAAAAGAAACTTCGAATGCATATCTAACCTATGCAATCAGCCAACTTGATCTTTTGGATGTATTCAGGGTACTGCACCCAACTAAAACTCAATTCACTTTCTTCTCAAGTGCACATAGTTCGTACAAAACAAGCCCCAATAAATTAAAAAAAAAAAAACAAAACCCAACCATTGAAATAAAACAAAGTATCTTCTCAGACCACAATGCCATAAAATTAGAAATTATCCACATAAGGGTAAAGTTTAAAAAACCACCCAAGTGGAAACTAAATAACACTCTGCTAGAACATGATTGTGTTATAAAAGAAATAAAGAATGAAATTAAAAAGTTCCTTGAAACAAATGAAAATGAACATGTCATATCAATTATCAAAACTTCTGGGATGAAGCTAAGGCAGTCTTTAGCAGACAATTTATAGCAATAGGCAAACACATAAGACAAAGGGGAAAAAAGAAGCAAAATTAATGATCCTAACTCAACACCTCCATCAAATAGAAAAAGAGACACTTCACCAAAGAAGACATTCAGATGGCTAACAAGCACATGAAGAAATGTTCAAAATCCCTAGCTTTAAGAGAGATGCAAATCAAAACAACTATGAGATATCATCTCACCCCAGTCAGAATAGCAAAATTTAACAGAACAGCAAGCAACAAATGCTGGCGAGGTTGTGGAGACACTGGAACCCTTATTCACTGTTGGTGGGAGTGTGAAATGGTGCAACTACTGTGGAAAATGGTGTGGTGCTTTCTCAAAAAGTTGACCCAGCAACTCCACTACTGTGAATATATCCCAAAGAGACCATAACTGACATCCAAGCAGATGTATACACACACATGTTGATTGCGACTTTGTTCACAATAGCAAGGAGTTGGAAACAACCTAAATTTCCATCAACAAACGAATGGACAGAGAAGCTGTGGTATATTCACACAATGGAATACTATGCTGCATTGAAAAACAAGGAACTCATGCAATATTATTCAAAATGGGTGAGCCTGGAGGACATTATGCTGAGTGAAATATCTCAGTCGCAAAAAGACAAATACTGCATGATTCCACTGCTGTAAAATGAGACTGATATCAGGGTTTGGGGTAAGACTGAGAAAAACTGGATAAATTGTGTATAGTGCACTGAAACACATGAGGGAAAGAATAATTTAAAAGCAATGTATGATAGGGTATTATGGTTATCACAAGAGTCCACAATTAAGGTTGCATAGTGGAATGTACTTGGGGCGGTGGGAGGGGTGCGGGGGGATTGTGTACCAGGGAGGGAGTTTTTCTTTTACTTTTCAAAGAGAGGAGCGAACTGGGGGGGGGGAGGGTTGGGCGGGGAGAGAAGTGCAGCAATGAATGAATGGAAATCCAAAATCTCTGTAAATGTTCATTAAAATTATTAAAATTTTAAAAATTACCAAAAAATAGAAAAAGAACAACAATCTAATCTGATGGCTTCTAGAAGAAAGGAAATTATAAGGACAAGAGCTAAAATCAATGAGCTAGAAAACAGAAAAACAATTGAAAACATCAACAAGATCTGGTTCCTTGGTTGGTTGGTTGGTTTTTAATGTTTGTTTGTTTTTAAATTTTATTAATTTTAATGAACACTTATAGAGATTTTGGATTTCCATTCATTAATTGTTGCACTTTTCTCCCTGCCCACCCCCCAGTTTGCTCTTCTTTTTGAAAAGTAAAAGAAAAATTCCTTCATTTGTTCCCCTCCCCCTAACTGGCTCCAAGTACACTCCACTATGCAAACTTCATTCTGGACTCTTATGATAACCATAATACCCTATCATATATCACTTTTAAATGGTTCTCTCCCTCATCTGTTTCAATGCAGTATACATAATTCATCCAGTTTTCTGGTTCCTTGATTTTTATTTTTTTTTTTACAAACTTCGTAAGCAAATCAATGTAAAAGAATTAAAAAAAAATGCTTAAAAATATCCAAACAACAAAAACAACCAAGACTAGGCCACAGAGCATGGTGGTCTCTACCAAATATTGCTTTTTCTTTTTTCAGTGAAGTCTTGGGGGCTCTCTCCTTGATCCCAGGGGAGGGAACATGGCATTGATCCTGTAGATCTTTAAGCTCACCCAAAAGAAATCCTTTTCCATTTCTGGACTATATTCTGCCCTTACATTTTCGGTAACACATCTGTCTAAAAGGACTTCCTCCTGAGAGGGATACTGAGGAGGTATAACTCTTTTAAGATAGTGGCTTCACAATAAAAATTCGTTGCCTAAAACAAATTAAAATACATTGCCTCAATAAAACCAAAATGCATTGTAAATTAATATTTGTTGTTGTTTTTGTTGTTGTTGTTATGTGCTGTTGATTTGACTATGACTGTGAACAATGGCTCTGAACCTTGTCCTATCCTGAGCCAGCCTAACCGTCAATACTCTTCTCCAGCACTAAAACTCAAAGGCATTGATTCTTCTTTCAACCCTAGTCCTTATCCAGCTCTCAGAAGCATAACAAGCAATTGACAGACAACACCCTGACCTGGATCAGGCAAACCTAAGTCTCTAGACTGACATTGTCTCTATTTAGCACACTGGAGAGGTCCCTGACTGTAGAGTTTCCTAAAGCAACGCGTCTTTTGATTTCCTGACTGCTGGTGCTAAGGATGTTGATTTTGGATCTGAACAAAATGAAATCATTGACAGTCTCAATCGTTTCTCCATCTGTCATGATGCTGACTATTGGCCTAGTGGTGAGTAGTTTTGTTTTCTTGATGTTGAGATGCAATCCATATTGAAGACCGCAGTCCTTGGCTTTCTGCAGCAAACATTTCAAGTCCTTCCCAGTTTAGTTTTGGGGTTTTTTTAATTTAAATAAAGTTTTTATTTTATACTGGTTTACTTATAAAGTTTGTATACATTATTTTTTACACCTGATCTTTCACATTTCCTTTGCCTATCCTTCCCTTCACTCATCAAATGTGCAATCATATGATTAACCCCCTTCCCGATCTCTTACTCACCCTTCTGGTCCCCCTCACCTTGGATCCTCATACACATTCTACAATAATGATCTTATACAGTATTTGTCCTTATGGGACTCAGTTCACTAGCATAATGCTATCTAGTTCCAATTAGGTAGGGATTTACAAAATCCTTGCTTCTGCATGCTGCATAATATTCCATCATGTGAATGTAGCTGCAATTTCTCACATCTGCGTAATGCAGGTTGTTGATGAGTCTTCCTCCAATCCTGATGCCACATTCTTCTTAAAATCTCTCAAATCATCTGTTAAGCATATAGATTGAAAAAGATATGGAGAATAGATACATGCCTAACGTTGTTGTTGTTATGTGCCGTCGAGTCGCTTGCAACTCATAGTGACTCTATGTACAACAGCACTAAACCCTGCTCTATCCTGTGCCAATCACACTGCCTCTGACACACCCATCCCGATTACCCCAGTCACTGAATCAATCCAGCTCATAGAGGGTCTTCCCCTCTTGTGCTGTCCCTCCACCCTCCCAAGCATGATGTCCCTTTCAAAGGACCTGCCCCTCCTTACAACATGTCCAAATTATGTCAGACGAAGCCTCAGAATCCTTGCCTCCAAGGAGCAGCCCGGTTTAATCCTCTCCAGGATGAATCTGTTTGATTTCTTAGCAGTCCATGGTACATTCAATACTCCTCTCCAGCACCACAACTCAAAGGCATCAATTCTCCTTCTATCTTTCCTAGTCATTGTCTAACTCTCTGATGCATAACAAGTGATTGCAAAGACCATGGCCTGTATCAGACGCACCTTAGCCTACAGAATGACACCATTGCTCTTCAGTCCCTAACAGCAGACTTTCCCATAGCAATACATCTTTTCATTTCCTGGCTACTGGTGCCAAGAGTGTTGACCATGGAGCCAAGCAGACTAAAGTTGTTAACAATATCAATCTCTTCACCATCCATGCTGATGCTGCCAATTGGTCCAGTGGTGAGAATCTTTGTCTTCTTGATATTGAACCTCAATCCATTCTGTAGGCTGCAGTCCTTGACCCTCTGCAGCAAGCATTTCAGATCCTCCTCAGTTTCAGCAAGCAAGGTTGTGTCATCTGCATAACGCAGATTGTTAATAGTTATTCCACCAATCCTGATGCCACACTTTCCTCATAGAGCCCAGCCTCTCGGATAATCTGTTCTGCTTACAGGTTGAAACGTATGGAGATCGGACACATTCCTGGTGTACACCCCTCCCAATTTTGAACCATGCAGTGTTTCCTTGCTCTGTTCTGATGACTGCCTTTTGGTCCAAGTATAGGTTTTGCATTAGAACGATCAAGTGTTCTGGGATTCCCATTCTTCTCAGAGTCAGCCACAGTTTGTTATGTATGATCAACACGGTCAAATGCCTTTTCATAGTCAATGAAACACAGATATACATTCCTCTGGTATTCCCTGCTTTCAGCTAAGATCCATTTAACATTAGCTACAATATCCCTAGTTCCACGACCCCTTCTAACCCAGCATAGACTTCTGGCAGTTCTCTGCTGATGTGCTGTTCCAGACGTTTTTGGATAATCTTCAGTAGAATTTTGCTTGCATGTGAAATCAAAGATATTGTTCTATAGTTTCCACACTCTTTTGGGTCACCCTTCTTTGGAATGGTAACAAATACAGATCTCTTCCAGTCAGTTGGCCAAATGGTTGTTCCTCCAGATTTCTTGGCACAACTTGGTGAGCACATCCAGGGCAGCATGCATTAGCTGAAATATGTCAATTGGTATATCATCTATTCCGGGGGCCTTGTTGTTATTTCCTTCAAAGCAGCTTGAACTTCTTCCTTCATCACCATAGGCTCTTGCTCAAATGTTATTTCATTAAATTCTTCTGTGTCTGCCAATTCCTTTCGTTACGGTGACTCAGTATATTCTTTCCATCTTCTTTTAATACTACCTCTTTCTTAATTTTAAACCATGCAATATTCTTTTGCTCTGTTTGGACAACAGCTTCCTTGGCTAGGTATAGGTTTCAGATGAGCACAATAAAGTGTTCTGAGATCCCCATTATACACAATGTTGACTACAATTTGTTGTGACGTGCATAGTCAAATACCTTTGCATATTCAATAAAACACAAATAAACATCCTTCTGGTACTCTGCTTCCTGCCAAGATACATCTGAACTTAGCAGTGATATCCCTAGTGCCATGGCCTCTTATAAACCCAGTTTGAATTTCTGGCAGTTCTCTATTGATATACTGTTGTAGTAATTTTTAGATGTTGCTATGTGCCTGCGAATCGCCCGCTACTCATAGCAACCTTATGTGCAACAGCTCTGAACCTGCTCTATCATGAGCCAACCTCACTGTCTCCGACACACCAACTCCCATTACTCTGGTCACTGAGTTAATCTATCTCATCAAGGGTCTTCCCCTCCTGTGCTGTCCCTTCACCCGCCCGAGAATGATGTCTCTCTCCAAGGAATGGTTCCTCCTTTTAACATGTCCAAAGTATGTCAGACGAAGCTTCAGAATCCTTGATTCCAAGGAGCAGTCTGGTTTCACCCTCTCCAGGATGAACCTATTTGTTCTTTTAACAGTCTGCAGTTTATTTGGTATTCTTCTCCAGAACCACAGCTCATAGGCATCAATTCTCCTACTGTTGTCTTCAGCAAATTTTGCTTGCATATGATTCATGGTTTTGTTAGATAATTTCCACATTCTGTTAGCATGCTCTTATTAACTGGGTAATTCCCAAATCCTCCACCTTCCTTCCTCTTTCCCATGCTCCTGTCATCTAATTCCCCCCACCCCCATTTGCCACTTCCCCTAACTTTTCCCTAAACTCTAGATTGACTTGAGCCCTAGTTTCCAGTTTTACCCTGAATACCCCACTCACTCCTGGGCCAGACACTTTCAATGCAGTGGACACAACTTGAGGTCCAGTTACCAATCACACAGGAACTTTTATACTTTGGGCTTTTTGTTTGTTTGTTTTATTGCAATTTTTTTAAAGGGAGAAATCGTTACTTTGATGCATTTTTTTTCTTTTCCTCTGTTTCTTTAAAACACACACACACATAAAACTCACATACATAAGTGTATGGTTCAGTACTCAATAGAGACTAGTATCAAAGGGGCAAATGAGAATAAAAGCATTTGTCCCAACACTGCATAGTGCCACTGCTGTAGAATGGGACTGACATCAGGGTTAGGGTAAGAATGAGAAAAACTGGATTAATTATGTATATTCCATTGAAACGGATGAGGGCAAGAACAGTTTAAAAGCAATATATTATAGGACATTTTGATTATCATAAGAGTCCGGAATGAAGGTTGCAGAGTGGAGTATACTCGAGGAGGGGGTGGGGGGTGTGGGGGGATTGTATACCAATGAAGGCATTTTTCTTTTACTTTTCAAAGAGAAGAGTGAACTGGGGGGGGGGGATGGAGAGTGAGAAAAGTGCAACAATGAATGAATGGAAATCCAAAATCTCTGTAAATGTTCATTGAAATTAATTTTTTTTAAAAAAAGAAAGAAACAAAAAAAGCATTTGTCCCACGGTCTGGTCTCGGTTGTGTTTCTAATATATTGGTCTCCTCCCTTCCCCCATCCCCACCCCACTCCCCGCCTCCAGTGTAACTTGTAATTAAATCATGTTTATTTCCCAAACTCTTTTAAGGGATTTAAGTACATTTTTAAGAAAAGTACAGACTGTAACTTCACTATCTTGTGTTATGTGTGCCAGACATAGCATTCCAGAGGAAAAACATAACCAAGCCCTTTGAGACCTTGGGAAATCCAAGCCTTTTTCATGTTGCTGCACCTGCCACTCTGACATCACAGAATCATCCTCCAAGTGAATGGCCTAACTCCACACCCTGCCAGATTTCTTCCTCAGTGGAGAGACCCCGCACCCATTTAAATTCTTGTCAGTGCAGGGCTCATGTGTATAGTCCTCAGTCAGGCAGAAGTCATTTATACACAATCTTCAATGATCTTGAGGATGACATAGAACAGTGTTCCAATCTGTTGTTGATAATGCTGTGGAACCAGGGATATCATGCTTGATGGCAGATGGATCCTGGCTGACAGCAGAGAATACCAGAAGGACGTCTATTTGTGTTTTATTGACTATGCAAAAGCACTTGACTGTACGGATCATAACAAAGATGGCTAACATTGAGAAGAATGGAAATCCCAGAACCTTAACAGATTTATGTGAAATTTATACCTAGACCAAAAAACTGTTGTAGGAACAGAGCAAGGAATACTATATGGCTTAAAATTAAGAAAGGTGTGCCTCAGGATTGTATCCTCTTTCCATACTTATTCAAACTGTATACTAAGAAAATCACTCAAGAAGAAGAATGTGGCATCAGGTTCAGAGAAAAACTCAACAACCTGCATTATGCAGATAACACAACCTTGCTTGCTGAACGTGAGGAGGACTTGAAAAGCTGCAGAAGATCAAAGATCCTTCAATATGGATTACATCTCAATTTCAAGAAACAAAATTTTTCACCATTGGAACAATAGGCAACATCATAACAGATGGAGAACATATTGAAAATGTCAACATCTTCATCTTAACATTGATCCACAACCAGCACTCTCGGTACCAGAAATTAGGAAATAAGAAGATGTATTGTGTTGGGAAGTCTGCAGTAGAGGATCTTTCCAAATTATTCAGGAGCAATGATGTCAGCTTGAAGACATGCCTGATTCAGGCCATGCTCTTCTCAATTACTTGCTACACATCTGAGAGCGAACAATGAGTTAGGATAAAAAGGAGAATCAATGCCTTGGAGCTGTGATTTTGGAGTACTGAATATCCTTCGGACTGCCAAGAGAACAAAAAGGTATGTCTTGAAGAAAGTACAGCCAGAGTGCTTCTAAGACCCAAAGGTGATAAATCTTCCTCTCACATACATTGGGCATGTTGTTAGGAAAGGGTATTCCTTGGAGAAGGTCATCATGCTTACAAAGGTGGAGGGACAGCAAAAAAGAGGGAGACCCTCAACCAGGTGGATTGACACAGTGACTGTATCAAAGGGCTCAAGTATGTCAGATATTATGAAGATGGCACAGGATAGGACAGGGCTCAGACCTGTTATTCACAGGGTCATTATGAGTCATACTTAACTTGATGGTGCCTAACAAAACCAACATAGGTCATAGTTGACTCAACTGTACATAACAATAGCTCCAGGTAAAAAGCATTATGTAAGGTGTATTTCTTGATGTCATCTGTTTCTTCATCCCTTCAAGATATATTTCACAAGTGTGTACTGCTCTCCATCTTCTTGGCCACCATGCTAATCTAAACTGGCATCACCTTTTGCCTGGAATATGCCATAGTTTCCTCAGTCATCTCTTTGCATTTACACTTTGTAGAAAAGATTTACTGAAACATTCTTTCTAGGTTTTCCTCTTCTTGGCCTCACTTATCCTCCGCAGGAAGACTGTTGGAATCTCTATGCAGTGTTTGCCTCAGAAAAACTCTCTCTCATCACTTTCTCTAATGAAGCTTTCAGTGAGGATTTGATTAGAAATTCTAATTAATGAATTGCATTAATCAATGCTTGTGAATATTTGAAAACAAAATGTGAATGATGGTATGAAAAAAATAGGATTTGTAAACCTTCACTCAAATAAGAATAAAATAAATTCTCACACATCAAATAAATAATAGCTTTCATGACTCTGAGGCTAGCCTCTCTCATTCACAGTATTTATCATGAGCGAATACTAGTTTGGTTATCTGTGCATTTGTCTGCTGTCTCTCCCTTAGTAAGTGAGCTCTATAAGGGCATGAATTTAATTACTCACCGCCTCATTCTAGGCTTTGCTCGGAGTTCTGTGTATAGTTGGTGCTCAATAAATAGCTTTGGCTGACTACGTAAAGGGTCATTTTGCCCCCCTTAATTCCTTTTTGTCTTGTTTTACCAAAGAGGAGCAATAAATAAGTGGATTACATTTTTTTTAAGACCAACACTTTGGTGTATCAAATATAAACCAGTCATTCCGCTTACTTAGTCTTGGGGCTAATTGGAATAAGTCTTGCTTTTATCTGCTTAGTGGATATCATAACCCGTTTCCTTTCACTCATTCCTTCTTTGGAAGTTTCCTTCTAGTCTAATCTTCCTTCTAATCCTTGAACTGTGTCCCTTTGCATTGGCAGTACAATTGCTTACCATGAAGTCACTGGTTATTGGCTAGTCGGCTTTACTCCTGGCAACCCTCTGTATTCCAGACTAAAACTGTGCTCCATAGCTCTCTAAAGGGCTCATGTTTTGGAAATGGATCACCAGTCCTTTCTCCTCTATTCTTGATAGACTTCAGCCTCTAATCTTTCAGCTAACAGCTACATGCATTAATCTTTATACCATCTGTATAACCATCTCTGTAACTTGTGTGGTACTTACTAGCATTTAAAAACAAAACAAAACAACACTCTATAAATCAAAGTCACACTGTATGGGTAAATTAACTCATCACAACAGTAAGAGGTTTTTATATTTTTCCATCAAGTAGTACATGTCAAGTATATGCACACATTGTTGTTATTTTTATGTGCCATGAAATCAGTTACAACGCATAGCTCCCCTCTGAACAGTGGATCTGAGCCCTGCACTCTCCTGCACCGGCCTTGATAGACTCAGGCCTGTTGCCGCCCACCCTGTGTCTGTCTATCTTGTTGACAGTCTTCCTCTCCTTTGCTGACCTTTCATCTTTCCAAGCAGGATGCCCTTTTCCAAGGGCTGACCCCTCCTAACAGCCTGTCCCAAGTGTATGAGACAAACTTTCATTATCCTTTCCTCCGAGGATCACCCTGGCTGCACATTCTCCAAAACCTATTTGATTATAATCAGGGAGATTGGAAATAAGTAATTAGCAATCTGGATTTCATTTTCTATGTGGTATTGGATCTTCATTGGGTGTTCATAATTCTATACATCTTGTAAGTGGAAGCCCTGACAGCTCTTGTTCTGGGCTATCTGTTCAAGAATGCTTATATAAGGTAATAACTAATCTTAGAAGATACAGTGTTTCACTCTAAAGCAGAAGGAAGAGTTTGTTCATTGTCCACATAATATCAATAATGTCGTCCTCCAGGGTCAAGATTGAACATGTTTGTTTACAGTCTATTATATTTTAAAAAGATGGGACTTGCTAAGCTTTAGATTTCTCTGTTGTGAACTATAACCACAGTTCCAGTATCACGGGGACTCTCCACATCACCTCAGTGGGACTTGGGAGGAAGCCAGCTGGCACAAACTATGAAGCTCAACCTGCTTACTGTGATGCAAGAAGTAGTCTTTTCTCTCAGATCCACAAGTCTCACATCTTCTGTCAGCATCCATGAAACTCTATGATAGCCAGAGTTGTATCATTACAACTAAGATAAAAGATCAGATCATTGTCCCTGACACCTAGAATCTAGCATCTAGAATAGACAGGACACCAACTTCTTCACAAAACATGGAACATGAACTGACTACTTAGCAAAATACTTGCCTCATGAAAGGCATTTGGTAAATATCTGTCCCTCTGCTATTTCACTTCTCTTACTTCTTTGAGCAGTCAGCAACTTTGGGGAAGAAATAAATCGGCGGGTAAAATCTTTAACAGTGTTGAAACAGTCCGAGACATGGTTCTGTCCATCCCTAGCATAAAATGGAAGCACAGGGAGTTACAGGGACAGCGACCAGCCCTGTCTAAACCAGCCTTTTTTTCTGTTTGAATTGAGATAAGGTCATTCTTAGTAATGCAAGTGCTGTGTATTTACATTCAAAATAAAGATACTTTAGAAAGGTCTTACTGACGTTTTTGTTGAGTCAGATCATAGCCAACCTTCTAGCAGGTTTTCAGAGGCAGTAAATCACAGGAGAGGAGATTATCCAACCTTCTTCCATGGAGCGGCTTGTGGATGAATTTGAAAGGCCTGTCTTAAGGTTGGCAGCACAACTCCTTACCACTAAGCCACCAGAGCCTCTTCTCTGGACATCAGATTTATATTATTAACCAAGTGGTTGAAAGGGGCTTGGTTGTAAGGGATCACACCATTGGTGCAAAAGTATGCGGTTCAAATCTGCAGCAGAAATATGGACAATCTCTTCCCTTACTATTTACTGCCTCTGAAAACACACTGAAGGATCAGTTCTGACTAAATAGTACACAACAACAACAAGGACATTAAATCTATATTATTATGGCCAGTCTTGATGTTTGAGTGATTCCCAGGCCCCAGCAAAAGGGACCACACTTCCAGAGCCCTGGAGAGCAAAGGAAACCCTCCGAAATATGGACTCATTTTCCGCTCCACCTTCACTGGCTGAACAGATGCCAAGAGCAAAGGCCACATCTCCCAATACCTGGCAAACAAATGCAGTATTGCCTCGTGAATTGACTGCTGCTCTGAGGTACCTACGAGTGTATTTGGGAAAAAGCTTCGTGAATAAGTTGAGTAGTGACAGTCTTTCTATGAAACTGGAAAGATTCTGTGGAAAAATGTGAAAGAAGCCAAGGCAGAAGGGGCTGTTGAGATTACTAAAAAGCTGGTGAAAAAAGGAGAAGTTCTTGAAGAAGGAGAAGCAATAATAGTTGCACTTGGATTTGCATCTTCAGGAAACAGTGGAACTCTTGAAGATCACGAAGGTGAGGAGACGGGTGAGAAATCCAAAAAGAAGGGGAGGGAAAAGCCCAGGAAGCTCCAGAGGAGAACGGAATGGAAGATCAGTCCAGCTCTGCTCTCCCTAAACCCAAGAAAAAAAGAAATTTCTGTCCAAGGATTAGGTTAATAATGGTTTTGAAGAGACAACTGTAAAGGCAAATGTTCCTAAGAGGAAGAAATCTTCCTCCAAATAGGAACCAGAAGACTATGAAGAGGCTGCAAACTGTGACCCAACAGCTTTCCAAGGAGGAGCCAGTCAGCAGCGGATCTGAGGAAGCTGTCAACAGAGCACCAAGGAGAAGAAGAAAAACAAAAAAAGTACCCTAGAAGGATTAAATTGGACATTCCTTGGGTGTGGAAAGGGCATATCCAAATGTTTCCCAATAAAAACATTTTAAAAATTTATGTTATTACCTATTTTATTGTAGCTCAAACCAGGAATATTAAAATGACTTATTAAGTCATTACAGACTTGTGTTTTTAGGGACTTTCCAAGCATAAGACATTTTTTCTACCCTACTTCCTCACAGAAATAAGAGAGCGTGATTACTTGGCTTAGTTATATGTTTTCTGACAATGACATTCTCCTCTACCCCTGGCGCCCGTGGCAAATTACACTCCACCACTCTTATGTCCAAACAAAGAAAACATGGGTGTGTGTGTGTGTGTGTGTGTGTGTGTGTGTGTGTGTGCGCTCCAATTTGACCTGAGTGCTCATTCTTATTTGATTGGAGCAGCGAATCCTGATGCACAAAAGTCTAGGTGATCAACAAGAGAACTCAAGGTCCTGCCCTTACTCTTATAGCCACAGTAGAGGAAGGAGTGGGTGTAAAAGGCTCTGGGTATTAGGAGGGAAAGCTGGAAAGTGGCTGATTTTCCAATCAGTTCAGCCATGTGCAATCAAATATTGGGCTTCTTTAGACACAGTCTGCCATTCACTGCATTTGTTTTGTGACCAGTCTCTGTTTATCACCATGTTGTTGTTGTTAAGTGCTGTCGAATCATAGATGACTCATAGCGACCCTATGAACCAAAGACCTGAACACTTGTATAACTTTTGTCCTTTCTCCATGTTCATAGAGTTTCTAGAGGCAAGGTATTATGGAAGTGGATGCCACTCCTACTTCCAAGTTTGTTTTAATTCGGGAGCTCCACCAAACACTGTCCACCATGAGTAACCATTATTGCATTTGACACTTCAGTGTCACAGTGTTCAGCTTCACAGCAACCACGAGTTACCTCTGTACAGCAAGATCAGGACTATATGACTTAGAAGAATGTTTGACTAAAAACAATTAAAAAGAGGCTTGAGGGTCACAGGTTAAAATCACCCACCTTTGGCTTGGTAGCATCACTTTCTGTACACTACGCCAACTGAGCTCTTTCTGTTGTTGTTGTTGTTGTTGTTGTTGTTGTTGTTGCTAAGTCTGTCGAGTCATAGACGACTCATAGCAACCCTATGAATGAACGACCTGAACACTTGTATAACTTTCATCCTTTCCCCAGGTTCATAATGTTTTTGGAGGCAAGCTATCCAATGATAAAACATTGGTACATAGAATTTGGTGAATTTTATTGAAGATTTCATGGGCAAGAGATAAAGTTATTTTGTAGTCATCCAAAAAATCTTTCTATATACAGATTCTACATCCCAAATTCTTCTCCCTCTAGTGTTACAAATCTCTCCATCTCACAAATTTCTATGCCTCTCAAACCAAGCCAGTTCCAGAATCTTCCTCCATTGTCCTTGTCTAAATCCAGGGCCTTCCCAAATCTAAAGCCAAATGAAGAAGTTCATCCATTGTTTTGTCAAACACTTTCTTGGAGAGTCTATTTCCTTCTATGACACTGTAACAGTTAAATACCATGTCTGGGGGATTTGCAACACTACAAGACTTCTTAGCGGGATTCCTGCCCTTATGAAGATTTGCCACATGAGTATGCACTGTGACTTCAGAGTTCAGAGGCTTTTCTGCATCCATTATTGTATCAGTTCCTCTTCCATTTGAGGAACCTGAGAAGCCAAGTGCTTAAGTAAATTGCTGAGGCTTATCCAGCTCATAGATGGTGGAGCCAGGATCTCAGCCAAGGTCTCCTGACTGGAAGTGAAGTGTCTCTTCCACGTATTTAAATAATCTCAGCAAAAAAAAGTCTGTGAAGTCAGCAAGCTTTCTAACTTTTGAAGCTGCTAGGAGAACTCTGGTTCCCACCAATTTTCAGGGAAGATATAAAAAAGACTAGCAGATTTCTTGGCCTTGACTCAAGGCAGATTAAAGTTGGTACATATTTTTATAATACACACTCAGCAAGCGTTTACAAAATGCAGCCGAGCCTTATCCAACCTGTCTATAGTATTGTTTCCTATTCTGTTGTTGTTTCATCAGACGCCTCTGATTCAGCTCTGAGAGATGATGAGTGGTGATTCCAGTACAGAAAGTGAATACTCTCCCATTCACTCATCCATTCACTCACTCTTCTGTTTAACTTGGATCGATCAGGGAACAAGACATAATCTCTCACCTTGGAAAGTAAACTGGGAATCAGGCAGGAAGGTGGGGACTGGCTGGCAAACAACTCACCAACACAATGAGATTACGCCCCCAAACATCAAGGGAGCATAACCTGCAATTAATTCGGTAGAGAAGGGACCATCCCAGAGGAGGTGACATTTGAGAATGGAGCTGTGTCTATGTTAATTTTGTTAGGTGGAAAGTGAGCAAACTCTCCGCTCCCAGCTTGCAGGTGCTCAGGTCTTAAGCTCCTTTGTTTGTTCTGGATCACAGATCACCCAAACCTCTGCCAAAGAACTGACTTGAAGATGACACAGTACTATTCACTCAGAAGTCCAAAACAAGTCTCCATTGTTGTTGAGTCGGAACCAACTCTGAGCTGCACCTCTGTTGAGTTTCTGAAGCTGTAAATCACATGGGAGGATTTTACCCATCATTTCCCTTCAGGGCCACTCTTGTATTGAGATGACCAGAGAGGAACAGCCTTCTGAGTTAAAGGCACAATTCGCCATGGTCTGCGTCAGCATAACTCCAGTCTATCAAGGTCTTGCTTTTAAGGTGGTAGTGATTCTGGAGAAGGTCTACTACCCAGGAAGATCACAATGATTTTGACCAAGTATCCAGTGATCCATGTCTTAGAATTACAGTGAAGGTGTCTTCTATCGACAGATAGGCCCAGATAGAGGTGGCATTTTGCAAATCAGACTACAAACCACCGCTGGTGGGGACAGACGTTGAAAACTGCATGGAAAGCACTAACAAGTCCCACCACCTGAGACCTGGACTTCAGTCATGGTTCTTCCAGGACTGTGATCAAGATCCAGGGTGTCCGGGGTGTTAGACGAGCAGTGAGGAGCTCTCTGAGGCTGTGTTGCTGGCAAGAACTCACAAATTTGGTTTTTGTTCCTGTTGTTGTTTTTCTTAGTTGGGGGGGGGGGGTTGAAAGACTATAGTCCCAGGTATGGGTAGAACGAGGGGTGTCCGAAGGGAGTACTTAACCACCCCTAAGCCAGCAACAGTGGAAGCATGAACAGTTCCAGGCTGAAGAACTAGGGAGGGACAGTGCCATCTGCAGGGCTCAACGGTGAGTCATAAAATCGTTCAGAGTGAGAGGTGCATTGCAAAAAGGACTCGGGGAGGAGAACGGAGGAGGAGATGTAATTGTGCAACAATGCATGAATATTAAAAAAAGAAAAGAAAATGAACTAGGGGAGGGAGGAAATAGGCAACAATGAACGAAAAGCCAAACCTTCTATAAACTTTCGTTAAAATCACAATTGAAGTAAAACATTTTACATATAAAATGAAAATGAGAATATGCTAAGTCATTCAACAGAAGAGAAGTTGGGGCACATGAGAGCTTCTGTAAAGAGGGAAAAGGAGAGGGAAGGGGAGTGGGGAGGGAGCGAATGTGCATGTGCGTGTATTTGTGTACGCGTGCGCATGCGCATGCGCATGTGCACAGAGAGCATGATGAACACACAGCCCTTTCCTTCCTCTTGCCCTCGCTCCTTCTGCAGGTTCTACCCAATGATTGACTCCAGCTAGAAACCAGAAAGGAAGGGAATGTGAGTGGTACAGCCCATCTTCTCAGCATCCCATTCTCGTGGCAGATCAGGGCAACGAAAGAAAGGGTGGCAAAAATAGAGCATGATTATCGCCTCCAATGCAAGTGAACGGGAGCATGGGGAGGAAGAATCCACTGTTGGGTGAAGGAATGCATATATATTCGTGGGAGCAGAGATACGTGAGATGGTCTTCAAGATCCCTTCAAAGCTACATCCCAGAGCTTTCGGAAATGAGGATGAAACATAGACCTAAAAGAGCCTTTTAGAAATATAAATGGGCCCAGAATACACTTCTGATATATTTTGAGAAGGGCAGAAGAAGCCAGGGTCATAGAGAGACAGCTTGTTGCCTTAAAACTACCCAGTAGGGAAAACAGAGAAAATCATTCAAGTCAGCTTTATAGCAGATGTCACAGTGCATTTGCCCGAATGGCATCCTCAGAAGTGTCCTCACAATAGCCTTAATTCTCTCAGATGCAAGTATGGCTTTCCGTGACTTTACTGAAATGTTTTTGCAGCTTGCCGCCAGGCCCAAATTTACCTCCATCACAAATCAGAACAGCAGAGAAAGGAACTTCTACATTTTTTATTTTATAGAGTAGATCTGGTCTTCCTCACAAGCCGCTGGCCACTGAGCAAAAAGAAAAACAAAACATCTTTAGTCCACTCAAACAAAACAACTTGGAACAAGCAACTTTAGTCTGATTTCATTGTTGTCCTTAAGTGCCAGCAAGTTGACTCCAACTCACAGTGACTGTAAGTACAACACATTGAAACGTCAGTTTAAATAAATTCTCAAGACAAAGACAAAGCCCTAACTCTTTAGGTGAAAATGCTCCGATTCTATTATGGTTTGACTTTGATCTTCCCAATGTATATATTGAAATCTTATGTGACCTTTTTGGAAATATGGGGTTTCTTGTTATATTACTGAGGTCACAGGTAGCTCTGGTAGCCTAGTGACAAGGAGATGTGCTGCTCTCCCAAAGACATGCAATTCAAATCCATCAGCTGCTCCGTGGGAGAAAGATGAACAGTCTCCTCCTGTGGGATTTACTGTTTATAAAAACCCACAGGAGAGTTAGCTATGGGTCCCTTCAAACTCGATGGCATACAACAACAACAATAACGGGAGTATGAATGGGTCCTACATCTAATCTCTTCTGAGTGGTGTGTAAAATGCAAGACACACCCTGTCAAAAAAAAAAAAGCTGAGAAATTGAGGTACACCAGGGGACACGCAGGGCCAAAGAAGGAGAAAGAGATTAAAAATTTGCCCTAAAAGATCTGAAAGAGAAAGAGAGAGTCTTGTTCTCCTTTGCCCTAAATTTGGACTTCTAGCCTCCAAGACTGCAAAGCAGTAAGTTCCTGTTCTGAAAAGCCATCCATTTGTATTTTTGCTATGGCAACCCTAGGTAACAAACCCTCCTGGGCTACTCAGCTTAGTTTCGGCCTTCCACCCTGTTCCTCCTGCCTCCTTGTACAATGACATCTGGGATGCAGGACTGGGTCGGTGGCTTGTGTCCTCATGGAAAAGGGATGGATCCTCAGGTCTGCAAAGGGGCTCTGATCCCTGGTCTCAACAGCAGTGCTACCTGCTGCTGGTTACTGGAATTTCCAGCTGAAGGCAATGGCTGTTTTCCCTCCCTCCTGGCCTGCCATGGCTCCAAGTGTTTATTTTCAATGAGATGGGGACGTGAGGAAACTTCCAAGTGTGAGTCTAGGAGGGCCTGTATCTTAGTGTGGCTAAGGTGTTGCTAAACATGTTTATTTTCCAAAGCTCAGCTGAGGCCTGGTGCTGGGTGGTCTATAACAGAGTACACACCCAGCCCTACAGCAAACCAGGAGGCAACTGGTCTCAGCTGCTGTGAAGCCCCAGGTAGGGGAGGTTTAGGTGTCTGAGCTGCATTCTAAACTTCTTAAATGGGCCCCTTCATCCCCACCTCTTCTACAATCCCCCTCAAAAATCCCTGGGCTTCTGGCCCAGCCCTGCCCAGAGCTGGTGATGGGCTGTAGCTAGGGTCACAATAGGTTCTTCTGGCTTGTGATCCCAGAGGAGAAACCCTGGCTCCCTTGAAAAGCAGCAAGTGCCAGGTCTGCAGAAGCCCACTGCCCTGTAAACAACCCACTGTGGCCCACCTCCAGGTGCAGGCCTCATAATAGATACAGCGCACACTGAAAATATCAGCAAAGCCAGATCACGTGCTTTTAGAAAAGGAAGTGGGAGACGCAGAAGTTCACAGCTACAAATATCTTCAATATGTGGATGATAAGTCTGCCATTTTTACACTTACACTTTGCAGCCCTCCTTGGGCCTCACAGATCCAAAGCTGGCCCTTCACAATGAGCTCATCCTCCTCAGAGGTTCACCTCATAGCAACAGCACAGCTGCTTCTCTGAACTTTTTCTTATGGTTCACTCAGTCTAATGCCCATTCAGGGACATTTCTGATCACCGTTCTCTGCCAGATGTCAAGAAGATAGAGATAACTAAGATTCCGTTCATGACTTTAAGGGGCTCATAGAGTCACAGAGCGGACAAACATATACAAATAACTAAAATTTTTAACAAAAGAAATAAAAGCCATCAAATCAACTTCTGCTTGGAAACCTCTTTACATGTTAGTAACTGTGAACTGCAGACTTTTCACCATCCTTTCTTCTAAGGATCCCCTTGGTTATACTTCCTCCAAAAAGGATTTTAGTTTTACTTGTCTAATTTTCAGATGCGTGGGATTATGGCTTGGATTAGGCACAACTTAGTTTTTAAACTGATGTTCTTTTGCATTTTGGAGATAGGTCCTTGACAGCAGATTTGTCCAATGTAACACATTTTTAAAAACATTTTTAGTTATATAAAAAGGATTAAGAGACAAGGAAAAATGAATTCTGAAATCTTAATGATCTCGAAATTATTATTTAAACAAAAAAGGGGGAAATGAGGGAAGCCGAATATCAAATTTACTAGTAGTAGACCAAACACTATATCAGGAAATGAGGGAGGCTTAATACAAGCTGACGGTCACCTTGTGGCACTAAGGTGCTCCCTAAGAGTCAACATTGTTCTTGTTGTTGTTGTTGGTATGTGCCGTTGAGTCGTTTGTGACTCATAGCGACCCTATGTACAACAGCCCTAAACCCTGCTCTGTCCTGCGCCAACCGCACTGCCTCTGACACACCCATCCCGATTACCCCAGTCACCGAATCAATCCATCTCATAGAGGGTATTCCCCTCCT
>NW_006399759.1:18368566-18370648 GCF_000299155.1 Elephantulus edwardii | reverse complement strand
TAGAATCTTGCTTGCATGTGAAATCAATGACACTGTTCTGTAGTTTCCACACTCAGTTGGGTCACCTTTCTTTGGAATGGGAACAAATATAGATTTCTTCCAGTCAGTTGGCCAAGTGGTTGTTCTCCAAATTTCTTGGCACAACTTGGTGAGCACATCCAGGGCAACATCTGTTATCTGAAATACTTGGCAGGAAACTGCACTGCAATTCCAGAGGTGTATGGTTCAAATCCACCAGATGCTCTGCTGAAGAAGGAGGAACAATCGCCTCCTGTACCAGTCAGATCCAATTTGACAGTACATTGTTCTTAGTTTGTATTAACTGAATCCCTCCCTCCTGAGATTAGCATAAAGAGGAACTTGGCCTTATCTGTAAAAGACTTCACCATTATCCTTTGTTTTTGTTTTGTACTTCCTTATGATTTTACTTTGCTTACCTTCCTTATGATTCGAAATAAATACTCAGAGAAGCATGGCTTGGGGCCTTCAGTCATGGGAACTGTTGGCCCCCTGTTTTTCACACTCTCTGTTCTATATTAAAAAAATTAGTGTATATAACAAATTTCACACACATTACTTTTATTCTTGTTGTGTGTTGTCGAGATGGTTTTCAGAGGCAGTTACTCACACGGGAGGAGATTGCCCATCCTTCTCCCACAGAGAAGCTGGTAGATTTGAACCTTGTACCTTCGGTATTGTAGCACAGCTTCTCACTACTAGGTTACCAAAGCACCCTCTGAAGTCCCTGGTGGTGATGTGTCCAGGTTATGGATGGGGAAAGTGCAGTTCAGTGCCAAGGTCACCAGCCAATGAGCAGCAGAGGCTGGATTCCAATGCAGTGCTGCCACCTGCAATCCCTGGGCTGCTCCCTCACCCTGTGCTGTTTCCAGCTAAGATGCTTTGAGGCATCAGACATTGGGGTCTAGCACCTCTTTTGGGAGGGGGCAGAGCCAGCTGTTTTCAGGCTGTGTTCTGCATGGGCCCTGATCCCTGCCAAGGCCTGGTACCTTTTGGTGTGGGAAAGGGGCTCTCTTTGGGGTCTCTGCACTCTGTGTACCACAGGAGCGTGAAGTGCCTCTGGCAGGCTGGGGTCAGGTCCTGCCTGGCAAAGACTCACCCTCAGGGTGGCCAGGGCCTGTCACTATTGAACCACTGAGAACCTCAGTGCACAATGAAGCCTTATGTATGAGTCAGAGCAGCAGAAGGCCAGGTCACAGGAGTCCATTTAAAAGCTTTAATGAAGGGACAGTTACAGAGTGTGCTAGGATTAAGGGGATTATGGGAGGTTTACCAGATTTAGCAAATAAAAATACAGGCTGCTCCATTAAATTTGAGTCTCATATAAACGGATAATAAATTTTGTATAGATATGTATACGTATAGGCATACTTTGGGACTCTGGTGGTGGAGTCTGTAGGGTGTCGTCCTGCTGACCTGACAGCAGCACCTTTCTGGTAGTTCAAATCCACCAGCCACTCCAAGGAAGAAAAACAGATGATCTTCTCTCATACGGAGATTTGCAGCGTGAGAAATCCCAGTAGAAGGTCAACTATGAGTCAGTTCCAACTTGACGGCAACGAGTTTGCCCTGTTTGAGTTCATAGGCAAAGTTAAAGCTGTTCTATTTGTGTTACACTGTTCTTGTTCTTAGGTTCATCAAGTCCACTTGGCTCATGGCAACTCTGGCTCCATGTACAACAGAATGAAACAGTGCCAGTTACCGAACCATCAACAATATGCTGAATTCATTATCACAGCCACCAAGCATTTTGAGTGCCTTCCAACTCAGGAGGTTCAAGTTCCAGCACTGTCTTAGATGATAGTCAGCTGTGATCCAAAGAGTCTTCATTGACTAATTTCCCGAAGTGAACCACCAAGCCCTTCTTATTCTTAGTCTAGAAACACCAACAATACTTACTTACCTTTGAGATCCTACTAGTACCTGAAATATCAAAACACAAGCCATCACAGTATGGCTGGCTGATTGATGGGTAGTGGATTTGGGGTACATTTAAAGGAAGAAGAAGAAGAAGAAGAAGAAGAAGAAGAAGAAGAAGAAGAAGAAGAAGAAGAAGAAGAAGAA
>NW_006399759.1:18347728-18366137 GCF_000299155.1 Elephantulus edwardii | reverse complement strand
TCATTGAAATGAAAAATAAATAAATTTTTTTAAAAAGAAGCCATTGTCCTCCCCCCCTCCCCCCGCAACCCCCGCCTGGAGTGGCAATGAGAGGAAACTGCTCCTCACAAACAAAGGAGTACAGCTAACACAGACTTCAGTGAGCCAAGCGGGAGGCAAGGGGAGCGGTGAAGATTTGAGTGCTTGAGAAGTAAGCACCTCCATCTCATCCACTTCACCCCCCCCCCAAATCTGCTGGTTCCTCCCTCTCTTTACAAGGAAGACCTTTCATGTTTTCCTCAGAGGTTATCTCTTTTGTTGTTGTTATGTACTGTACTGTCAAGTCAGTTGCAACTCATAGCATCCCTATGTACAACAGCCCTGAACCCTGCTCTAACCTGAGCCAATCTTATTGTCTCTGACACACCTACTCCCATTACTCTAGTCACTGAATCAATCCACCTTATCAAGAATCATCCTCTCCTGCACTGTCCCTCCACTCTCACAAGCATGACATCCCTCTCCAAGGACTGGTCCCTCCTTGCAACATGTCCAAAGAAGGTCAGATGAAGCTTCAGGATCTTTGCCTCCAAGGAGCAGCCTGATCTCACCATCTCCAGGACAAACCTGTTTGTTCTCCTAGCAGTCCATGGGATATTTAATACTCTTCTCAAACACCACAGCTCAAAGACTTCAACTCTCCTTCTATCATCACTAGTCATTGCCCAGCTTTCTGATGCATAGCAAATAATTGCAAAGACTATGGCCTGGATCAGACACACCTTAATCTCCAGACTGGCATCACTGTTCTTCAGCACTTTAGAGACATCTATGGTAGCAGACTTTCCCAATGCAATTAGTCTTTTAATTTCCTGGCTGCTGGTACCAGAGTGTTGATTGTGTTTCAGGCATCTCAATTCTCAACTCATTGTTATGACTCATCACTGACCCTCCACTAGATTTTCAGAGGCTGTAAATTGCATGGGAGGACATTGCCTATCTTTCCCTCTCAAAGCAGCTGGCAGATTTTAACTGCCTGCCTTTAACATGGCAGTGCAATTCCTTATTACTAAGTCACTAAGTGTTACTGCACTGCTATAATAGAAATACTTCAAGTAGGTGACTTTAGCAAACTGAAATTTAGTCTCTCACAGTTAGAGCGCTAGAAGCTTGAATTCCAGACACCGGCTCTAAAGGACAGATTGCTCTTTTTAGGGGAAGGTCCTTGTTCCCCGGTACTTTGGTGACTGCCATGCATCTTGCTATTTATTTTCCTTCTCCTATCAATGCTTGATGGCTTCTCCTAGTCTTTTTATATCTCAAGGGTGATTGATTGGTTTAAAACACACCCTGAACTAACACAGGGAGCTCTGGTGGCCTCATGTTAAGGAGTTGTGCTGTCAACTTGAAGGCACACGGTTCAAATCCACTAGCTAGTCCATGGTAAGAAGATGGGCAATCTCCTCCCCTGTGATTTATTGCCTCTGAAAAACTGCTGCAGGCTTAGCTATGGGCTAGTTCTGACTCAGTGATCCATAATAACATTACTCATACAGTCTTTTAACAAAGAAAGCCCATTCTCAACTAGGATTTTAAGTATGTTTTATTGTTATGTGCTGTTGAATCCCCTGCAGTTCAGTGACCTGAACACAATAACTCTGAACCCTATCTTGTCCTGAGCCAGTTTTACTGCCTGACACTCCTAACCCTGTTACCTCAGTTACTGTGTCAATCCATCTCATCCTGGGTCTTCCTCTCCTGCACTGTCCCTCCACTCTTCCAAGCATGCTGTCTTTCTCCAAGGACTGGTCCTTCATGGAAATATTCCCAAGGTATGTGAGACAGAGCTTCAAAATCCTAGCCTCCAAGGAGCAACTTGGTTTCACCCTCCCTAGGACAGACCTGTTTGTTCTCTTGGCAGTCCATGGGCATTAGGTTTTAAAACACATATTTTGGGGGCACACAACTCACTCCAACACAGGGTCCTTAGACAGAGCAGGGCAAAGACAAGAACTGGAGAGAGAGACAGACAAACAGAAAAGATCCAGCACAGCTCAAGTACAGATTTCTATCCCCTTCAGTAGATCCTTGTTGTTAGGTGCCTTTGAGTTGATTATGACTCGTAGCGACAGTATGAACAACAGATGGAAGCCTTGCCTTCTGCTACACCATCATCACAATCTTCACTAAGCTCAAGCTTGTTGCTATACTCTTGTCAAGAGTTTATTAATTGATTAGGACTCACAGTCACTCCCATGACCTACAGCACCAAGTTCAATCTCTTCAATCCTCAAAAAACCCACGTAGAGTTTTCTCCTCTCTCATCCTCTAAGGCACTTCCTCTCTTAACAGGCATAGCTCATGGCCAAATTATGAATTTGTCATCACATAATCCAGTCCTGCAAACCTATACTCATATTAGTAACTTGGGGAAGCATAGCACTTATTGCTAGAAGGGCCTTTTAGAGGAATCTATTATGGCCTTTTATTGTTTAGATAGAAACCATAGACTGGGCAAGGAGAAAGGGCACACTCAGAGCTATGTCCTCCCTCGTTGATCAACTGCACTGTCCTTTAAGGCTCAATCCCATCCCCAGTCGGAAAGTTGCCCAAGGCCATCTGATGCACACATGCCCACGCTGCTATAGGTCCCTTCTTTTCAGCTGCCCTGTTTGTAGTTGCTCTCTATGACATAGATCCTTTTTTTTTTTTTTAACCAGAATACAAAGTTCTTTTTCTTAGCTTTCCCTTCAGCACAGAGCTGAGTATGTGGACTCAGTAATTTTCTTTTTAAATTACATCCTTTGATTATAGAGTTCAACAATTTAATCATAGTTATTAAGTAACTAAAGATCGGCCTAATTTGGTGCTTGTGGTACAATGAGGTAAGAAAACAACAACATAGGCTTTGGAATCAGATAACCTGGGTTTGCTTTCCTTTCTTCCCCCCTGGCCCCTTCCCAGCGAATCTCTGTTGAATTGACTCTGCTGAAATTTTTATTGCAGCTGAATGTGTCACTCAGAGATTGGGGACCAACTGAGGCAGCCTTCGGTATATCCTGTTTCTAGTGGAAAAATGACTTTCTGATAAGTACTGAGACTCCTGCTTCCTGCCATATCTTACCTGTTGTTGTTGTTATGTGCCATCAAGTCAGAAACCCCTCATAGCTAACCTTCTCGCAGGATTTCAGAGGCTGTAAAATGGCATAGGAGGAGATGACCTGCTTCCTTTTTGGAACAGCCGGTGAATTTGAACCATCTGCCTTGACATGGTTTTACAACAATTGCCTTGGAGTGGTTTCCAGCTGTGTTCCACTGTCATTACTAAATGTTTTGATCAAAGATTCTGTGGAGGAATCTTTGATCAAAAGGGGGGAAATACAGAGCTGAATTTCAAAGTCTTCAAGAATCAGATTTCCTGGAATTAGAGAGCCTGGATGAACCTCTAACATGATTACCCTGAGATCATCTTTAAACCTTAAACCAAAAATATCCCCTGAAGTTTTTGTACAATCAAACAGTAATTTAACTTGACTAGTAAAGGATGTCTGACTTGAATATTGTGTTCTTTTAAGAACTATCTATGTGAGATCAAAATTTCAACCTCCACTGAAAAAAATTAGATAAGAAATTTAGGGAGCAGTTATTTTGTTAATAAGAGGAACAACTCAGAAAAGGGGGATACAATGTTTCCACAATTTAAAAAAAGATGTCAGTGAATTATACATTAGAGACTGTTGCGTTGGTGTATGTGCTGAGGTGTTGCCCACTTAAGATGCAATGAGTTGACTTGATAGCAAAGGCAGGACAAATTTAAGGAGTGGGCACAGATGTCTCTCAGCCTATGTGCAATTCAAAGGGCAGAGGGATTCAGCACATACTAAAAAGAACTTCAGCAGGGACACAGCGTATTTCAGGGACTGATTGCATGTACATGGACATGTGTCAGTGTTATTTCCTACAATGGGCATTCATCAGATCAGAGGGTACCAGAGACCAGTGGTCTTCAAACTGTAGTGCATCACAATCACTTGGAATGGTTGTTAAAATACAGATTACTGTGTTTGAATTACTGTGGGCCCAATAATTTATATTTTCTTTTTGCTGTTGTTGAGAACATACACTGCATATGACATCCTAATTCCACAATTGCAGGAAAGATCTTCTCACTAACTCCAGCTAGTCCTGGTAATCGAAGGCTTTGCCAGTAACTCCACCAAGCAGAGCAGAGGCAGGACCTGTAAGGCTGTCTGTCCTCTCTCTCCTCTCCTCTTTTGCCTTTTCTGTTTTCCTAGCATTTACTTTTGCACTTGTTGGTTTGAGTCTATTGGTTACAATCGTGCTATTTCTTCAGTGAAGGTATTCAGCTGCTAACTGAAAGGCTGGAAGTTCAAACCCACCTGCGGCACCGCACGGGAAAGGACGAGTGATCTGCTTTAGAAAAATTTATCATTAAAACCTGCGTTAAGCACTATATTTTTTCTAACATTCATGGAATCACAGTGAGTCAGAATTGACTTGATTGCAACTGATTGGTGTGTTCAACATAGCGTTGGAAAGCAAACCAGCCAAGGAATTTGAGGGCAGTGTATGACCTGGAATTATGGGAAAGTGGATACTAAAGCTTTCCATACAAAGGTGGCTTGTTCCAGCATGTTGGAAGCAGACATACGCATATTACAGAGCACAGAGTATAGGCTTCTTTGTTCAGTTAGAAGATAATAAGCAGATTGAGGTGCGCCATGTTCCTCTTTGGAATGTAACTGCCCTTTCCTGCCATGAAGACTGCGTTCTTCCTTTACCTGCTGATCCCTTGACATTCCTTGTGTGGTGCCGACAGACATGCGGCTTACCATGCAAGGTAAATCAATGGAGACCTGGAAAAAGAAAGCTGTGCTTCCCAACTTCCCAACACCCCTCCGTCATCATATACAAAGAAAGTGTTCATAAGTGTATATTTTAGATAAAGATAGTAGAGTGTCGTCACTCAGCTGGCCAGGGACCCAGCTACCCCAGGAACATCTCCGTTTTGTGAAGGACTGAGAGGACCAATACTTGGGAATATCTAGGATCATTTCATAGCCCTGTGCCAAAACTTTGCCTTGGTTTCACCACAGGAGAGTAGTAGAACTGGATATCACCTTTGTCCTTGGCTTTTGACCACACCAGCTATTGTTTTCCTGCCAGTTCCTGGGTTTGTGAAAGCAGGACAGTACAGTACCTCAGATTCCTTTAGGTGACTGTTAACCCAGAGAGGCCTTTCCTGCTTCAGAACTGAGTGAGACACAGCCTGTGAGTGTGGAGGTCTGGACAGGTACGTGTGTATATGAGAGTGTGGGGGAGCATGTGCGCCCATGCGAGCTTAACTGATATTTCTTGTTCTTTTATCAACATAGAATATTAAAAAGATATTCTTAGACTGATACCCAAATTTCAATTATTCTGATCTTCCAGCATTAACTTCTTATCTGGTGCCAAGTTGGTTCCAGTTCAGCACCCTCAGGGCCCAGCAGAATGAAGCTTCAGCCAGTGCTGTGCCATCCTCACAATCGTTGCTACGTTCAAGCTTCCCGCACAATCATTGACGTGTTTGAGCCCATTGTTGCAGTTGCTGTGTTAACCCATCTCCTTGAAGGTCTTCTTTTAGCCAAGAAAGACATCTTTCTCTGGATATTGGCCCGTTTTAATGACATGTCTGAAGTACATGGGACAAACAGGTGGTGAAAGATGACGTAGGCTGTTTTTATCTCTGTGCCCCTGTATTTGGCCCTTTGGTTATTTTTTTTCCCTAGAAGGACCCAATAATGAACCCACATTCATTCCTGAACTTATTGATCTACCACAGATGTCCTTGGCATTCTTGGTGGCTTTCTTCTCCTGATATGGTTCCACCCTCAGTGACTTCTGCTCGCCAAGCCACCTGAAGGAATTATGGCGAAGCCATAGGATATGACTTCTAAAAATTACCAAGATCCCAATCACCAGGAGAGGGACACCAAGTATTCCTGGAGTCTGGCTTCTCTGGGGACAAGGAAAAAGAGTGCTGTTATCAAGCTGACCTCTCATGTAGTTCCTTATCAAAGCAGCCCCTCTTGACTTATTCCTGTGGTGACTATACACAGGGATCTCACCTAATGGCCTCCACAGGAATCAGATTGATTATACTTGTGGGCAGAATCATTGGAGAAGCTCAATACCAGGCTGTGAAAACTAGGTCAGTTGCTGAGTTGTAGGACAGATCTTCAGATACTCCTATGCAAATGCAAATTGAAGCTAAAGAAAATGAAATCAAATTCACAAGAGCCAAAATTTGGCCTTGAGTCTATCCCACCTGAATTTAAAAACTATATCAAGAACTTGTTTGAGATCTTGGACACATAATGAATGGAGACCAGATGAACTGTAGGAAGATATTTTAAAATATCAGCCACGAAGAACTCAAAAGGTCATTACAAAGACAGAGGAGGAAAAGACTGAGATAGATGTAGAAAGAGACTCTGAATATTGTTCTAGAGCTCTAAGAGGCCAAATCAAAGGGAAGGAATCAGAAAGGTAAAGACCTTAGCAAAAGATTTCAAAAGGCAGCCTGAGAAGACAAAGCAAAGTATTACAACAAAATGTGCAAAGACCTGGAGCCAGAAAATCAAAAGTGATGAACTTTCTTGGCATTGGTTAAGCTGAAAGAACTGAAAAACAAATTCAAGCCTCAAGTTGCAATACTTAAACATCCTATGGGAAAAATGGAAAAGACCATTACAAAGGCTGAAAAAGAAGAAAAGACCAAGGTGGATGTCAGATGAGACTCTGAGTATTGCATTAGAGTGCAGAGAAGCCAAAGCTAAAGGAAGAAACCAAGAAATCAAAGAGCTGAACAGAAAATTTCAAAAGGCAGCCGAGGATGACAAAGCAAGATACTACAATGAAATGTGCAGAGAGCTGGAGTCAGAAAATCAAAAGGGCCGAACTCGCTCAGCGTTTCTTCAGCTGAAGGAGCTGAAAAACAAATTCAAGTCACAGGTGGTAATACTTAAGGATACTTTGGGTAGAATGTTAAATGATCCAGGAAGCATCAAAAGAAGATGGAAGGAGTACACAGAGTCGCTGTATCAGAAGGAACTGGCTGACACAGAAGAATTTCATGTAATAGCATGAGCAAGATCCTATGGTGATGAAGGAGGAAGTTCAAGTTGCTCTGAAGGAATTGGCAAAAAACAAGACTCCAGGAGTTGACGGCATACCAATTGGCATATTTCGACAGAGGGACACTGCCCTGGATGTGCTCACTAAGTTGTGCCAATAAATCTGGAGGACAGCCAGTTGGTCCACTGACTGGAAAAGATCGATAGTTGTTCCCATTCCAAAGAAAGGTGACCCAACAGAGTGCGGAAATTATCAAACAATATCATTACTATCACATGCAAGCAAGATTCTGCTGAAAATTATCCCAAAATGTTTGGAACAATATGTCAACTGAGAACTGCCAGATGTGCAGGCTGGATTTAGAAGAGGTCGTGGTACTAGGCATATTATAGCTTATGTAAGATGGATCTTGGCAGAAAGCAAAGAACACCAGAAGAATGTCTATCTGTGCTTCATTGACTATGCAAAGGCTTTTGACTGTGTGGATCACAACAAGCTGTGGCTGACTCTGAGAAGAATGGGAATCCCAGAACATTTGATTGTGCTAATGCGAAACCTATACTTGGACCAAGAGGCAGTTGTCAGAACAGAGCAAGGAGACACTACATGGTTGAAAATCAAGAAGGGAGCTCGTCAGGGATGTGTTCTGTCTCCATACCTTTTCAATCTTTATGCAGAACAGATCATCTGAGATGCTGGGCTGTAGGAGGAGAAATGTGGCATCAAGATTGGTGGAACAGTCATCAACAACCTGCATTATGCAGATGACACAACCCTGCTTGCTGAAACTGAGGAGGACCTGAAGCGCTTGCTGCAGAAGGTCAGGGGCTGCAGCCTGCTATATGGATTGAAGCTCAACATCAAGAAAACAAAGATTCTAACCACTGGGCCAATTGGCAGTGTCAGGATGGATGGTGAAGAGATTGAGATAGTTAACCGTTTTAGTTTGCTCGGCTCCACAGTCAACACTCTTGGTAACAGCAGCCAGGAAATCAGGAGACAAATTGCATTGGGAAAGTCAGCTGTGAGGGACCTCTCAAGAGTACTGAACAGCAACAAGATCAGGCTGGAGACTAAAGTGCGCCTGATCTGGGCTATAGTCTTTGCAATTACATGCTGTGCATCAGAGAGTTGGACAGTGAATAGGGATGATAGAAAGAGAATTGATGCCTTTGAGCTGTGGTGCTGGAGAAGAGTGTTGAATATACCATGGACTGCTAGGAGAACAAACATGTTTGTCCCGGAGAAGGTGAAGCAGAATGTTTCTTGGAGTCAAGGATTCTGAAGCTTTGTCTGACATACTTTGGGCATGTTACAAGGAGGGACTGGTCCTTGGTGAGGGACATCATTGTTTGGCAGAGTGGAGGGGCGGTGTGGGAGAGGAAGACCTTAAATGAGATGGATCGATGCTGTGACTGGAGTGGTGGGAATGAGTACATCTGAGATGGCTAGTTTGGCACAGGATAGAACGGCATTTAGTGTTCTTGTACATAGGGTCACTATGAGTCACAAGTGACTAGATGGCACATAACAACAACAACAACATTGGGCAGAATACTGAATGATCTAGGTAACAGTAAAAGTAGACGAAGGGGTACACAGAGTCACTGCACTAAAAACAATTGACCAACACAGAAGAATTTCATGAAACTACATATGATCAAGAGGCAATGTTGATAAAAGGAGGAAGTTCAAACTGTTCTGAAGGAATTGGCAAAGAATAAGGCCTCAGAAATTGATAGAATACCAATTAACATATTTCAGCAAACAGATGCAGCCCTGGATGCACTCACCAGCTTGTACCAAGAAATTTGGAGGGCAACTACCTGGCCAACTGACTAGAAGAGATCTTTATTTATTTATTCCCATTAAAAAAAAAACACCCGTGGTCCAACAGAATGTGGAAGCATTCAAACAATATCACTAATATCATATTCAAGCAAAGTCTTGCTGAAGATTATCCAAAAGCAACTGGAACAGTACATAGGCAGAAAACTACCAGAAATATGTCAGGTTCAGAAGAGGCTGCTGCGGCACTAGGGATATAATAGCCAAAGTCAGATGGATGTTGGCTGAAAGCAGGGCGTACCAGAGGAATTTCTGTGTTTCATTGAGTATGCAAAGGTATTTGACTACATGGATCACAACAAATTGTTACTAACCTTAAGAAGAATGGGAATCCCAGAACACTTAATTATGCTCATGAGAAACCTTTATACTTAAACCTGCAAAACCTATACTTGAACCAGAAAGCAGTTTTCAGGATAGAGCAAGGAAACACTATGTGATTCAAAATCAGGAAAGGTGTACATCAGGGGGATGCATTCCATCTCTATACCTTTTCTTTTTTAACTTTTTTTTTTCTTGTTGTGCACTACAACAGCTGTCACAGGAAAAGATTACCTCTCCTTCTCCGGTGGAGCATATGGTGGATTTGAACATGTGCCTTTGGGATTGCAGCGCAGCTTCTTGCCACCAACCCCCCAGAGCTCCCTATACCTTTTCAATCTATATGCAGAACAGATCGTTCAGTAGGCTGGAGGTTATGAGGATGGATGTGGCATCAGAATTGGAGGAACGCTAGGCAACAACCTATATTATGCAGATGATACAACCCTGCTTGCTGAAACTGAGGAGGACCTGAAGCGCTTGCTGCAGAAGGTCGAGGAGTGCAGCCTTCAATATAGAGAGCTCAACATCAAGAAGACAAAGATTCTCACCATGGAGCCAATTGGCAGCACCATGATAAATGGAGAAGAGATGGAAGCTGTTAACAATTTCATCTTACTCAGTTCCACAATCAACACTCTTGGCACCCGCAGTCAGGAAATGAAAAGACAAATTGTGTTACAAAATTCTGCTGTAAGAGACCTCTCCAGAGTGCTGGAGAGCAAGTATGTCAGTCTAGAGACTAGGGTGTGCCTGATCCAGGCCATGGTCTTCACAATTACTTGCTATACATCAGAGAGCTGGACAATGAATAAGGATAGCAGAAGAAAAATTGATGTCTTTGAATTGTGGTGCTGATGAAGAATATTGAACATCTCATGGACTGCCAAGAGAACAAATAGGTTTGTCCTGAAGAAGGTGAAGCTAAGTTGCTCTTTGGAGGCAAAGATTTTGAAGCTCCATTCCACATACTTTGGACATGTTTCCCGGAGGGACAGGCCCTTTAAGAAGGATATCACACTTGGAAAGGTGGAGGGACAGCGCAGGAAGACCGTGGATGAGATGGATTGACACAGAGACTGGGACAATGGGAGCAAACAGTAAGATTGGCTCAGAATAGGGCAGAGTTCAGAGGATAGCTATGAATTGCAGGCAACTTGGCTGCAAATAACAACAACAACCTTTCTTTTTTTCCCTATTTTTAAAAAATTTATTTTATTTTATTATTGTGTGTGTGTGTGTGTGTGTGTGTGTGTGTGTGTGTACCATCAAATCGGATCTCACTGGGACAGGAGGAGATTCACCCTCCTTTTCCAGGAGAGCATCTGGTGGATTTGAACCATGTACCTCTGGGATTGCAGTGCAGCTTCTTGCCACTAAGCCACCAGAGCTCCCTCAACAATAACCTTTCTAACTGCATGCCTGCAGAGAATCTCTTTCTACTTGGGGTTACCAGATATTCTACCACCACATGCCAGAGCACCAGCTTGAGGAAGGGATGAAAGATATATACTTTATTGACAATATATATTAACAGATTTTAACTATTCATCCTTACGGATGGTGCTGTTTTTATGATGCTTTTCTGGTTTTATTGTTTAGAACAATACACAATGATTCTTTGCTTCAAAGCAGTGTTATGCAATTACATGTCAACTTGTATATGGTGTTTATGTACTTTGAATGCTAAAGAAGAACAAACTTTAAAAGATCACGTGCAGTCTGGTATATGTCTACCCAACATTCCCCCATGTCCTGTAGGATAGTCGACACTCTCCACACTTCCTGAAGCTCTGTCCTTCCTATTCCCTATGCCTCACCACCAACACCCTCCTGGATGCAATTCCACCAGATCTTAGGCCACAGTTCAGATGCATCTATGTGCAATCCTTCTTAGGTTAACTGTAACTATTGTTCTCCCCCAGAAACAGTGATTGCATCATATTTGTAAAAGTCAAAAATCCTTTTTGGTGAGCAAACCAACAAGAAGGAAAGGAGGAGGAGAAGAGGGAAGGTGGGAAGGATCTCCCTTGAAGGTTAACACTTGAACCCTCCACCTTCAAGCTCTACCAAGATGCTCTGAGCAACCCTCTCCCCACGAGTGAAAGGTGCTACATTTTTTAGAGTTCAGCCTCAGGAAGAACCTTTGTGTATACAAGTGTGGGCGTGTGGTACTAACAGGCATGTAATGTTTCTGTATGTTGACACTCTGTACAGAGGTCTGTGGTGTGTCCTAAGGATTCCCATTGTTCTAGCCATGCTGCCATCTGTGTCTAAAGGTCCCTTTGCTACCATTTCTACCTCTTGGGAAAGTTAGTCATTCAAATTCTCCTTCTCCATGAAGCTTGATCCAACCCCCTACTATTGTACTTGTTTTCTATTTTCTGTTGGGACTTTTAATATAAGGGCAAGGCCTGGTTCTGAGTCACTGTTGGAAGGATGTTACAAAAAGTAGAGCAAACTGGAGGAGTGCCGTGGGACTTGTATTGGAAATGACTTCGGAAAGAAACAAGATGAGGCAGAGCGCTGGCATGCAGAGTGAGCATCAGCTCAGGGGAGGGGAGGCTTTGTGCAGGGAGCGACAACTGCAGGGAGTTAGAGCATCTGGCCCACGTGGGCAGTGGGAGGGAGGCAGTGGTTCATTTTGCCTTTAGACACACTGCTCAGCTGAAGGGGAAGGGGGGGTTGGCTAGAGAAAGATTCAAGACACATTCTTGAGTGAGTGCCCATGAATGAAGGGTTGTCCAGTGTTTGGGAGCCTTCCAGGGGCTTTGTGCCTCAGAAATCTACCACGTTGATCCTAAGAAGGGAAATGGAATTCCCAAGTCCAAGCTTCAGAGAAAGCAATCAGGATATTCAGCATAAGTAGTATCTCACCATTGCTGAATCCCCAGGCTGCTGAGGGACTAGCCAGCCCCAACATGTAGCAAAGGCCTTGGTTTCGTCAGTGTGACTGTAGCCTCATCCAAAAGAAGGACATTAAAGTTATTAGATTGTTCTCTGCGTCAAATTTCCCGAGGTTTCAAATCCTCCTCCGGGGTCATACTGATGTCAGCACCTGGCCTAGGATTGTGTGGAGGCTGAACCTAACGGTCAACTCTACGTCAGCCCCAGTGAGAGGGCAGGGATAATTTGACCAAGTTCATCTTCCCAAAGACAATTGTTGTGGCTGTCACGTACTGTCGAGTCGGTTTTGACTCATTGGGACTGCGTGTGACAGATGGGCACGCGATGTGCTAGCAGAGACTCCCTGAAGCTCCCTGTACAGTGACTCCACACAAATGCTTCTTCCTACTCCTTTCATTACCTACCAAAGGTTTGCCATTGGCAGGCCTACTGCCATTCCTGCATTTTCATCACTGTAGACACCCAGGGAGGATGATCTGGCTTTCTCCACGAGGCTACTGCAGTCTGTCATGGACACTGCTGTCAGACCCACCTGTCATCACTCCAGACCCTGCAGGCTGGTGAACCGAGGTTCTCCCGAGGTGCTACCTGGTTCTGTGGACTCCATGATCCCCGTGCTTTCAGGACAAGCACTACACCACATGGCACGGCTTCAACATCTGTGCCTAAGGAATCCACAGAACCTTAGAGAAGCTCCTCGCCCTCTCCCAGCTTCGCTGTGGAACTAACTTAACTTTGGAGGACGAGGGGATGAAGGATCTTTCATTTCCCAGCATTTGGTGTGTGAAGATCCACCCATCATTTCTCTTCTTTGAGAGTTCTGGCATTCTTATGGCTTCACACTTGTTAAGACTGTTTTTACTCCTTTTTTAAAAATAAATTTTAATGAACATTTACAGAGATTTTGGATTTTCATTCATTCACTGTCGCACTTTTTTCTTTACCCTCCTCCCTGCAGTTCGCTCCTCTCTTCGAAAAGCAGAAGATAAACTTCTTCGTTGGTATGCAATCCCCCGTCCCAGACCCTGCCCTCCCCGCCCCAAATGTATTCCACTATGCAACCTTAATTCTGGATTCCTGTGATAATCTTAATATGCTATCATATATCACTTTTAAACTCTTCTTTTAAGCTGTTCTCTCCGTCATCTGTTTGTTTTTACTTCTTGAGGATACACTAGAGTGAAGATTTCAGAGGGTTCTTTCCACCAGTGACATTCAAACTAAGCTAAAGGACTGTGTTCCTTCATCCTACCTGTTGCTCATGTTTCTTTCCTTCTTTCCAGTTGTTCTTTTCTTTTCTTTTTCTTTTTTTTTTTTTTTTTTTGGTGGGAGGGAATGAGGATCATATGTAATTTAAGGCAAAAATCTGAAATCATTCACCAAAAGTTTGTATTTTCATGATTACATTTATTTGAAGAAGTGGAGAAAAAGGAAAATGCCATTTAGCTTCAGAATTTATAAGTTATCTGCAAATCAACTCACTTCAGGAGTGGAAGAATCATTGGCCATTTCTGAGTATGAACATTTATACAGGTTTCTCTTTGTAATATATTTTACATCAAAGACACTCCTGTACAAAGTCTCTTCCACACAGGACAAGTCCTTTGTTTCAGCCAGCTCTCAATGGAGGGGCAACTAATACATCACGTTCTTTCCACACAAAGAGCGTTGGATATTCTGTTTTGTTGATTTACATATCTCTTGATGTATTAGTTTCTTCATCAATTCTAGTAATAATCATAGTTTCTTCCACATCTCCCAATATCATATATAAATGTTGAGCAGAAACATGTAACCTTCCTCAAAAGCTCTTGATCATTTCATATTTTCACAAACATTCACCCATCCAGGCTCAGCCAGATGAGATCCAGAGGCTCCTCTACTGTGTTGGTAGTTTGTTGCTGGTCCCTGTCATTGGCTTTGTTTCAAATCCTACATTCTTTTCCCCTTCGTTTCAGTTTAACTTCAACATACATTTTACTTCAGATACACCTGTCAGCCTCTGCGGCACAAAAAATATCAGGCAGTCATGAATTCAAGCAATAAGATTGACTTAAATTGTTGTTGTTAGGTGCCATCAAGTTGTTTATGACTCATAGCAACACTATGAACAAAAGATCTGAACCCTGTTGTATCCTGCACCATCCTCACACTTCCTGACACACAAGTCCATTGCAGCAGTCACTTTGTCAGTCCACCTGGTTGAGGGTCTTCCTTTCCTACAATGACCCTCCACTCCTTCTAGCAGCATGTCCTCCTAATGAGGCTGGAAATCCAAAAACAAAGGAACAGAGCTGTCTTAGGAATTGACCAGGAGGGAGAGACAGATTCTGGGGAGTATACTGGTGAGTCCAGAAAAGGAAGGAAAGCCTTCTTGAACTTAAGGAACCAAAGAAAGTCACTGTTACCCTCAGAGAATAGGGTTTGAGTTTTTAAGAGCTCCTGATATGACACCCCAAATCAGGCCCTGGTGCTAAAAGAGTGAAGATGGAGCAAGTCAAGGGGGACAAATACAGTACTGCAGAAGCTACAGGTAACTGCTCTGAAGAGCCCAGTGGAGAGGAAGCAGCAGAGATCATTCCTGCTTGGGAATGTGGGCGTGCGGGCAGAGACCATGAGATCTTCGAAGGCTTCTTTTATAGCTCTGGAGGCCTAGAGGCAAGAAACGGCCCTGCAATCCTGAAGGCACATGGTTTGAGACCACCTGCGCTCTTCAGGAGAAGGATGAGCTATCTCCTCCAGTGCAATTAAATGCCTCTGATAAACCCACCAGAGAGCCAGCTATGGGTTGGTTCCGACTTTCTACTACACAACAACAACATATATGTATTTTATTATTAATTGTTGCACATTTTCTTCCCCACTCCACAAAGCATACGTTGTTCCAGATTGTTGTCATATGTGTGTGTGCCTCTGTGTGTATATAATAATATATAATATATATTATATATCATATATATGTAATATATATTATATATAATGCCTAATCATATTTCAGACAGTTCTTCTCATTCTCTCTAATACAATGCTTGCTATCTCTCCACTCTTTTTCCGTTCTCACCCCAAACCCCTCATATCAGTCCTGTTTTAGAACAGCAGTGTTAGACAGTGTTTCTTCTTTTGTAACTGAGATATTTCACTCAGCACAATGTCCTCCAGGGTCCCCAGTGTTGTGGAATGTTTTAGGAATTCATTGTTTCTTGGTGCTGTGTAATATTTCATTGTGTGAATGTACCATAGCTTTTCTATCCATTCATTTGTTGATGGCCACTTGGGTTGCTTTCTTCTCTTTGCTATTGTGAGTAATACGGCAATAAAAATGGGTGTGCATACATCTGTTTGAGTTGGTGCTCTGGTTTCACTAGAGTCTATTCCCAGTAGTTTGTATATGCTCGGTCAAATGGTTATCTAACTATTTGAGAAAGTGCCAGGCAGCCTTCCTAGTGCCTGTACCATTTTACATTCCCACCAGCAGTGAATAAAAGTTCTAGTCTCTCCACAACCTCACCAGCATTTGTTGTTTGCTGTCCTGTTGAACTTTGCTGTTGTTGCTGGGGTGAGAGGATATCTCATAGTTGTTTTCTTAGAAAATTTCTTGAATAACAAAACAACAACAACAACAACCACTCTCAAACTCATTGTCATGGATTTGGAATTGACTTACAGTCAACTCTCCACTGGTCCACTGGTTTTCTGAGACTATAAATTGAACAAAAAAGATATTGACCTTTTAAATCCTGTACAACTGCTAACGGATTCGAATCACCACAGAGGGAGTGGCCTTTGAGTTATCAGCTCAGCTCCTTATAAACTACACCATCGGAGCTCCCTACATTTCTTGGACAAGCTTTGATTAAAAGCTGATTTTGTTAGGAAGTTGGCAGGATAAATGAGATATAATCTAAACGGAGGTAAATTTTCTGGAAGGTAACAATTAAGACTGAGTATGTATGATGGGTGTGTGGGTAGAAGGAGGGGCAGTGGAAAACAAGCTGTTTGTGGCCAGCCATAAACAAGAACACGTGGCAGTCATCAGAACAGAGCAAGGAAACACTGTATGGTTCAAAATTAGGAAAGGAGTGTGTCAGGGATATGTCCTATTGCCATACATTTCAATCTATATGTGGAATCATTCGAGATCATTCAAGAGGCTGGACTTTATGAGGAGGAGTGTAGCATCAGGATTGGAGGAAGACTCATCAACAACTTGTATTATGCACATGATACAACCTTGCTTGCCAAAACTGAGGGGACCTGAAGCTTTTGCTGCATAAGGTCAAGGACTGGAGACTTCAATATGGATTGAAACTTAACGTCAAGAAGGCAAATATTCTCACCACTGGGCTAATTGGCAGCACCATGATGCATGGAGAAGAGACTGAGGTTGTTAACAATTTCAGCTGGCTCAGCTCCACAATTAACACTCATGGTACCAGCAGCCAGAAAGTCAAAAGACAAACTGAATTGGGGAAGTCTGCTGCCAAGGACCTCTCCAGAGTGCTAAGAAGCAATGATGTAAGTCTAGAGACTAAGGTGTGTCTGATTCAAGCCATGGCCTTCACAGTTACTTGCTATGGATCAGAGAGCAGGGCATTGAATAAGGATGACAGAAGAAGAATTGATGCCTTTGGATGTGGGGCTAAAAAAGAGTATTGAACATACCATGGACCATCAGGAAAACCAATAGGGCTGTCTTAAAGAGGGTAAAACCATGTTTCTCCTTGGAGGTAAGGATTTTGTAGCTCTCACACCCTTTGGACACGTGGCCAGGAGGGACCAGTCCTTAGAGAAGGATATCATGCTTGGAAGAGTAGAAATACAGCGCAGGAGAGGAAGACCCCAGATGTGGTGGATTGACAAAATAACTGGGGCGAGGGGATTAGGTGTGTTGGAGTCAGTGAGACTGGCTCAGGATAGGGCAGGCTGCAGAGCTGTTGTACGCAGGGTTGCTATGAATGGTGGGTGACTCGATAGCACATAACAACAATAATTATACATATAATTTTTAGCAAATAGGTATACTAATAGCACTGAAGGGAACTCCGGTGGCTCAATGGTAACCCAAAGGTACACAATTTGAATCCACCAGCCATTTTATGTGATATATGGCCTCAGAAAGCCTGTTGGAAGCTCAGCTATGAGTTGATTCCAGCTCAGTGGCACGTAACAACATAGCTCTAATGGCCTAGTGGAAAGGAAGTTGCACTGTTAATCCAAAGATGGGTGATTCAAATACACCAGCTGCTCTTTGAGAGAAAGATAGGCACTCTCCTTCCCTGGGATTTATAGCCTCTGAAAACCCACTGGAGAGTCAACTATGAATTGTTTCTGTCTTGACTGCAATAAGGTATTATTTAAAGTGGATGTTTACAGCCTAAAATCCAAAGCCATTTTGATTAGTGCTTCTTTGTATGCTAAAAGAATTCTATTTGCCCTCTTCTTTAGAAGCTCCTAAATCCACACCACCACCACCACCACCACCACCTTCCCAGTATTCTAAAATTGCACAAAGGGTTTCCTTCTCTGCAAATTCATTCCCACTCATTGTGTTGAGGTAAGTCCTTTCAATATAGACATTTATCTTTCAGTTATGGGAATTCTACTGAAATACTTAACGTATTTCGTTTTTACTCCTCTCTAAATATAGATCTAGAAATGTTTCTTCCAAATATAATCCAATCTTGTGGACCTAGTGGATTCTGGAAGACAAGTGAGCAAATATATTTAGTCAAATCTGCTTAGAGTGGGAATCAAAGAGCAAGTTTACTTTAGAACAGGAGTTCTGCAGTCTGCTCCCATCTCCCACTGAGGTCCTTCAGGCCAGGAGGTGTCTGGGTTCCTTAGAGCTCTGCTTATCAGAGAGCCTTTCCTAGAGTAACCAGCAGCCAGAGATAACAACCTGCCCATAATGACAGCCCACACACCACTGGTTTTCACACCTTACTCTGGTTGCTTTATTTGTTGTCCTGTAGCTGCTCAGTTTATCTGGACAATAGTGACTCCATCTTTCAAAGGTCCTTCCAGCTCTCCTGTCTCATAATGCTGCTTAATGCCTCTGTGTTGGGAAATGCTTATAAATGAGACTGGATTAATATCTGTAACTGTTGTTGTTGTTATGTGCAGTCGAGTCGTTTGCGACTCATAGCGACCCTATGTACAACAGCCCTAAACCCTGCTCTATCCTGTGCCAATCGCATTGCCTCTGACACACCCA
>NW_006399759.1:18337640-18347628 GCF_000299155.1 Elephantulus edwardii | reverse complement strand
CCTTACAACATGTCCAAAGTATGTCATACGGAACCCCAGAATCCTTGCCTCCAAGGAGCAGCCTGGTTTAACCCTCTCCAGGATGAACCTGTTTGTTTTCTTGGCAGTCCAGGGTACATTCAATACTCTTCTCCAGCACCACAGCTCAAAGGCATCAATTCTCTGTAACTAGAGTTCTTTCATTAATCACGTTGCACAATAAATGAGAATACTGTTGCTGAGAGTGTGTGCCAAACATACTGAACCAGAGAACCCCTGAATGCTGAAAATGCAAACCACCTCAGTGATGGTTTGAGTCTGTAAGCCGCTCCTCAGAAGAAAGGTGATCAGTCTTCTCTCATGCCGTTTTGCAGCCACTGACTGCAAACTCTCTGACTTAGTGACAATGAATAAATAATAATAATAATAACAAAGATCTACCTGAGAGCCCCCCTCAGGTGTCATCAGTCACAAAGTTGAAATGAACATCAGGAACTGACTGAGCGATCTCGAACAGGGAGATCCAACACGAAAAAAGATTCCACCCTGAAGAATGTGTGCCTCTTCCTCTTCAGGCATCCTAGAAGTTGTCCTCGGTCTCTCCTGCTTCAGTACCTTCTCCACTCTCTCCATTTTGTTACCAAATCAGCTACCCTCGGCTCCTGACCCCTGCCCTCCATTCTTGTCACTGCTTTAGACTGGCTTTCTTAATGTTTTGTCTGGCTTCTTAATCATGTCCCCCCATCCATTTCCACCTCTAATAAATCCTCTTCACCAATTTTCAGAGAAATATATCTAAAGCACAAAAAAATCCCACAAAACCTTTCCCTGTTAAGAACTCACCGTGGTCTCACAAAGTAAGAGAGAAGGGGAAAATGCCATATTGTCATTGTTGTGTACTGTTGAATCACTTGCTACCCTGTGTACAATAGTTCTGAATCCTGCTCTATACTGAGCCAGTCTCACTGTCTCCGACACATCTACCCCCATTACTGCAGTTACTGTATCAATTCATTTCATGCAGTTACTGTATCAATCCATTTGGGGGGTCTTCCTCTCAGGTGCTGTGCCTACACCTTTCCAAATATGATGTTCTTCTCCAAGGACTGGTCTCTCCTGGCCATGTGTCCAAACTATGTGAGACGGAGCCTCAAAACCCTTGCCTCCAAGGAGCAGCATGGTTTCACCCTGGATGAACCTGTCTGTTCTCTTGGCAATGCATGTTGTGTTCAATACTCTTCTCCAGAACCACAAATCAAAGGCTTTGATTTGTCTTCTATCATCCTTATTCATTGTCCTGCTCTCTGATGCATAGCAAATAATTGTGAAGACCGTGGCTTGGATCAGTCACACCTTAGATGTCTCTAGACTGACATCATTGCTCCTCAGTACTCTGGAGAGGTCCCTGACAGCACACTTCCAAATGCAATTAATCTTTAGATTTCCTGGCTACTGGTACCAAGATTGAGTTGTGGTTGATATTGACCATTCCACCACTGTGCTGATTCCAAAGTCAGCCTTCTGACTCAGGCAGGAAGCAGCCTTTAAAAGATAAGGGATTGTGCACAGACGAACACGTGACTGGCCCACAGGCCAGATTTTGGAAGGAAGCCAGATTCGACAGAGCCAGATCCTTAATCCCCAACCATGCTCTTCTTAGGGCCTCCTTGTTGCAGTCGGTGCCATTGAGTTAATCCGAATGCCCACCGACTCTATAAACAACAGCACTACAAGGTCCAGCACCATCCTTACTGCTTCTGTGCTTAAGTCCATTGTACAACCATCTTATCAGCCCATCCCATGAGGGTCTTCTCCTTCACCACTCTACCAAGCAGAGTGGCATTCCCTGGTGGCAGGCCCCTTCTGGTAATGTGTCCAAAGGATGTGAAGCAAAGCTCCACCATCCTTGCTTTTAAGGAGCTCTCTTGAGGAAACTCTTCCAGCACAGATTTGTTTCTTCTTTTGGCAATGCATGTACATCACAAATCAAAGGTGTTGATGATCCTTCAATCTTCCTCATCCATCCTTCAACTTTCACAGGCATATGAAACAATTGAAAATACCATAGTTTGTGTCAAGGACATAGTAACCTTCAAAGTGGCATACTCTTTAGCACTTTACAGACTCCTTTATAGCAGATTTAACCGATTCAATGCATCTCAGGGCAGTCATGTCATCATGTCAGCTCTCTGTGTCCATTAGAAAAAAGCATGTTCCAATCCCACACCATCCTCAAGACCTCTGTTGTGCTTAAGCCAGTTGTTGCAGACACTCTGAATGTCAATCTCCTCCCCATTACGTGCGCAAAGAAATGTCACCATCCTTGCTTCTAAGTAAGGAGCATTCAGCCTTCAGCCTTCAGCCCAGACTCTAAGACTAATTTGTTTATTCCTTTGGAAGCTCATGGTACATTCAATAATCATCACCAACATGGCAATTCAAAGGCAATTAAAAAAATTCTCATTTTCCCTATTCAGTGCCCAATATTCAATTCATAAGAGGCGATTCTAATTGGTTATCCTGAACTAGCCTTGGGCACTGGTAACCACAGCGATGGGACTGAGACAAGAACCAAGAAAAACACCCTTATGAGATCACCAAGCAACATGTCAGAAGCCCGCCTTGACAAGGAGTGGCTAACCACAGCTTTGATGTTTCTGTGGAGGCTCCATCTGTAAAAGTATCCTTCCATCATCACCAGGTTCATAGGAGGAGGCTACCGTTTCATCCACCCACTCCCAGGGAGCCACTGTGAGATGCATGACATCTTGCCTTTCTCTAAAGCCAGCAAGTGGAATCACAGAATGCTCACCCAGCCAGGCTGCAGAGGACCCACCAGGGGGGTGGAGTCAAAGAACAAGCACACAGGGATTATTTATTGGAACATGCCTTGATCTAGAAAAACTTAAAACGAGATGTATATTTACATCACACTTGAGAAGACAATAAACACTACCATTTTTTTTATCTTTGTTTAAACGTGGTGAGTAAAACAGACATTTACATCCCTGTTTCATGATTTGACTCACAAAAAGTATGCTGGTTGCTAAGTGCGCCCTCCTGTGTCATTGCGGTGTAATGGCAACTTGGATTCAGCCAGCAGCATCTCAATTCCGTCCTCCCTTGCTTTTGTTCTCAGTTTGAGCTGGCCCCTCAGGGGAAAAGCAGCTGCAGGCAGGCTTCTGAGTGTGTGAGCTTCTCTGGGCACAACAACCCTTTAGTTTCAAGACAGCCCCGCCTCACTGCCCTTGAGTTGATCCCAATTCCTAACTGACCCTTCCTGGGATTTCCAAGTCTGTAAATCACACAGAAGGAGATTACCCATCTTTCTCCCACAGAGCAGTTAATGGATTTGAACCGCTGTCTTTGAGTTAACAGAGCAACTCCCAGAGCTTCCTCTTAATATTTTTAAAAAATTATTGCACATTTACATATTTTACAACGATTAAAGAACTCCTGTAAATTTATGTAGGTTCTATCTTATCAATTCGTGTTATATTAGGAATTATTGTATTAGGAATTGTCGTGTGTACCGTCTTGTTGCAACCTCCTGGTGGGTTTTTAAAGGCAGTTAATCACATGGGAGGAGATTGCCCATCTTTTTCCAGAGGAGCAAAGGATGGATTTGAATAGTATTATTTAGGGATTGCAGTGCAGTTTCTCACCACTAGGCCACCAGATCGCCCTATGTATTAGAAATTAGGATTGAAAAAAAAATTGGTATTTCCTTTAAGTAGTTCTCTTAATAATTTTCTATAGCCCCTTGGCACTCCTTCCCCCATTCCCTGGTAATCTTTAAACTTTATCTCAGCAGTTTTATCTATTGTAGATACTTTATCTGGCGCTCTGATGGCCTAGTGGCAAGAAGCCTAAGTAGAAACATACATTTGTCATTTTGTGTCTGGCTTATTGCACTACACATCCTGTTTTCAAAGCTCACCCATTAAACGACACAGGACGTTATTCAACTACTGTTGTTGTCGAGCTGGAACCAACCCACAGAAGATTCGAACTGCGTGCCTGTGGGATTGCAGTGCAGATTTTTATCACTAAACAGCCTCTGAAAACCCACTGGAGGGTCAGTTATGAGTTAGTTCTGACTAGACAAGAATGAGCGACTATGGTCGCACCTCTGCTCTTGTTTCCTGGACACACCAGACATCCTCAGATATATATCTATAGACCTGTATATCTATATATCTATCTCATATCTGATGTATATTATTATTGCTGTTGTTGTTATGTGCCATTGAGTAACCTGCAACTCACAAAAACCTTATGTACAACCCTAAACCCTCCTCTATTCTCTGCCAATTTTATTGTCTCTGACATGCCTATGCCCATTACCCCAGTGACTGAATCAACCATCTAGAGTCTTCCTCTCCTGCGCTGTCCCTCCATCCTCCCAAGCAAGACATTCCTCTCCAAGGACTGACCCTGACTTGCAACCTGTCCAAAGTATGTCAGACAAAGCTTCAGAATCCTTGCCTCCAAGGAGCAGCCTGGCTTCACTCTCTCCAGGACAAACCTGTTTGTTCTCCTATCAATCCATGGTATATTCAAATACTCTTCTCCAGCACCACAGCTCAAAGGCATCAACTCTCCTTCTATCATCTCTAGTCATTGTCCAGAAATGTAATTACATGTAATTGCAAAGACCATAGCTTTTTTCAGGTGCATCATAGTCTCCAGATTGACGTCATTGCACTTCAATACTTTGGAGAGATCTCTAACAGCAGACTTTCCCAATGTGATTTGTCTTTTAATTTCCTGACTGCTGGTACCAAGAGTGTTGATTGTGGAGCCAGGCAAATTAAAGCTGTCAACAATATCAATCTTTTCATAATCTATCATGATGTTGCCAATCTGCCCAGTGGTGAGAATGTGTTTTCTTGATCTTGAACTTCAATCCATATTGAACGCTGCAGTCCTTGACCTTCTGCAGCAAGTGCTTCAGGTCCTCCTCAGTTTCAGCAAGCAGGGTTATGTTAACTGCATAACACAGATTGTTGATAAGTCTACTTCCAATCCTGAGGCTACACTTCCCGTCATAGAGCCCAGTCTCCTGGATAATCTTTTCCACATATAGATTGAAATGAAATGGAAACAGGACACAACACTGGCATACGCCCTTCCCAATTTTGAACCATGCAGTGTTTACTTGCTCTGTTCTGACGACTGCCTCCTGGTCCAAATATAGGTTTTTGCATAAGCACAATCAAGTGTTCTGGGATTCCCATTCTTCCCAGAGTCAGGCATAGTTTGTTGTGATCTACACAGTCAAATCCTTTTGCATAGTCAGTGAAACACAGATAGACATTCCTCTGGTACTCTCTGCTTTCAGCCAAGATCCATCTGACATTAGCTATAATATCCCTAGTGCCACGGCCTCTTCTAAATCCAGCCTGCACTTCTGGAAGTTCTCTGTTGATGTGCTGTTCCAGTTGTTTTTCTATAATCTATAGCAGAATCTTGCTTGCATGTGATATCAATGATACTGTTTAATAATATATGAGATATATATCAGATATGATATATATGATATGTTGTCTATCAGATATGATATACATATCTATTAGATATTATATATGTCTATAAGCTATTTATATGTGATTATTATTATATATATTATATATATAAAAGATATTATATATATCTTCTTTCTTTGATGTTTAGAGAAGCTCTAGTAGCATAGTCTGGAGAGAGCTGTGCTGTCAGCTGAAGGTGGTACCTCTGTTGATTCTAATCCACCAGCAGCTCCTCAGGAGAAAATCTTATGTATGAACCATACTTGTTGATCCATTAAGGGACACCTAATTGGAGAAGGACATCATGCTTGGGAGGGTGGAGGGACAGCGCAGGAGGGGAAGGCCCTCTATGAGGTGGATTGATTCAGTGACTGGGGTAATCTGGATGGGAGTGTTGAAGACAGTGCGATTGGCACAGGACAGAGCAGAGTTTAGGGCTGTTGTACATAGGGTCGCTATGAGTCACAAGCGACTCGACTGCACATAACAGCAACAACAACAGGTTGTCTCCACCTTTTGACTTTCATTATAATGTTGTTATGAACAACAAAATAGTGCTGTACATAGGTCTAAATATCTTTTTCAATTCTTTTTGAGGATATAGTTGGGAATGGAATTGTTGGATATATTGGCTATGATGGATTACACCATCAACATCGCTGTAGATAAAGATTGAAGTTGTCAATAATTTCCTTTTGTTTAGAACCAAAACCAACAGCCTTGGTACCAGCAGTAAGGAGATGTGGAGACATTAAGCTTTAGGGAAGTCTGTTGTCAGGGACCTTTCCAAAGTCCTGAAGAGCAATGATGTCAACTTAGTGCTATGGTGCACCTGATTCAAGCCGTAGCCTTCCCCATCACGTGCTATGCCTCTGAGAGCGGGACAATGAAAAGGAAGGATGGCAGGAGAAGAACTGATGTCTTTGAGTCGTGGTTTTGCAGAAGAGTGTTGAGTCCTATGGACTGCCAAAAGAACAAAAAAATTGCCTTGAAGGAAGTGCAGTGAGGGTATGGCTTAGAGGCAAGGGTGTTATAAAGAGGAACCAGTCCAGGGGAGCTCTGGTGGCCTAGTGGAAAGGAGCTGCAACTGCGCACGGTTCAAACCCACCAGATGCTCTGCCGGGAAAGGAGGGACAATCTCCTCCTGTACCAGTCAGACCTGATTTGATGGTACACTCACACAAAAATTAAAAAAAAAAAAAAAGAGGAACCAGTCCTTGAAGAAGGACATTAAAGTTGGAAAAGTAAAGGGTGAGTGAGAGAGAAGAAGACCTAGCCAGATGGTTTAGCACGGTGACTGCAACAGTAAGTTTAGGCACAGCAGAGGGATGATGCAGGGTCAGGCAAGGTTCCGATCCTGCACACAAAAGCAGGTTCCAAGGGCTCCTCCCAGGGCACTTTGCTTTCTGCTCCCCCAAGTCCCTGATCAACCTCTTACAACCTCAAGGCTCAGTAGGAGTTAATGAAGCTTTGTTTTTACTTAGTATACAGTGGCAGTTGATGCCTTAAATTTCAGAGACTCACTCACCTCCATGAAATGAGGATTTCAGACAAGGCAAGAATCATCAAATGGGTTTGTTTACGGGTAGGAGATTTCTAAGTATGTTCACAGCAGTCCTCTCCCCTGGGTCTGGCCCCGTGACAGAGCTGGTTCTCGTCTATGGGAAGGATGTGGTTGATAGTGTTATCCTGGGTCTTGGTAAATGAGGTTTTGAAATCTAACACTGTGGTTCTGAGACAGCTAGTTTTACAATGTGTGGGATCTTAAAAGATGCCTTCTTCTCTCTTAACTTCCCTTTTTTTTTTTTGTCTAATCTGGGCTCACAGAACACACCTATCCAGCTGTGGTGAGATTTAGAAAAGATAGATGCAAAATATTGACGCATGGGCCAGGGAAGCAGTAGACCTCAACCCTAAACCCAGCTGAGTAAGTTTCTAAGTCTATGTGACTCAAGGCAAGTTCTTTTTAGCAACAGTCTACTTTCAGAATGTGTCTATACTCTGATCATTTTTCACCATTTGTTCTGCTATCACTCTTGCCCCAGCTATCATCTTTAATCTGAATTAACATTAAGACCCTCCTAATTCATCACCATGATGGACAGAGAGGAAATTGAGGTTGCAAACAGTTACAACTTGCTCAGCTCCTCAATCAACACTTTTGGCTCCAGCAGTCAGGAAATCAAAAGGCGAATTGCATTAGGTAGATCTACTGTCAGGGACCACTCCAGAGGACTGAGAAGAAATAATATCAGTCTAGAGACTAAGATGCACCTGATCAAGTCCACAGTCTTCACAATTACTTGCTATGCATCAGAAAGCTGGAAAATTACTAAGGAGGACAGAAGAGGAATTGATGCCTTTGAGTTGTGTTGTTGGAAAGGAGACTTGAATATACATGAACTGCCAAGAAAACAAATAGGTCTGTCTTGGAGAGGGTGAAATCGAGTTTCTCCTGGGAAGTCAGGATTTTGAAGCTCTGTCTCACATGCTTTGGGCATGTGGCCAGGAGGGACCGGTCCTTGGAGAAGAACATCATGCTTGGAAAGTTGGAGGGACAAGGCAGGAGAGGAGGATCCTGCATGAGACGGATTGATACAGTGGCTGGGGTAATAAGGGAGGTGTATCAGAGTCAGTGAGACTGGCTCAGGACAGGGAAGGGTGCAGAGCTATTATACATAAGGTCGCTATGAGTCGCAGGCAACTTGGCGGCACATAACAACAATCCATCTACTTGCATCCAGCCAACCCTCCATGTAGCAGCTGGAATGAATATCTAAGTCAAATTATGTGAAATCTCTGCCTAAAACCCTCTAAGGGCTCCACATTGCACTTAGATCAAAATCTCCAGTTATTAAGGGGCCCTGAGGCCCTGCCACTGGCCCTGCCCTCTCTCAGTCTCATCTCCTAACCTTCGGTATTTTGTGCTCTGTACTATGATTACAAGTTCTGGTGGGCTAATGGGTAAGGAGTTGTGAAGCCAACATGGTTGCACATGGTTTGAATTACGCAGCTGCTCTAAGAGAGAAAGATGCGCAGTCTCCTCCGAAAACCCACTGGACAGTCAATTACGAGTCAGTTTTGACTCAACAAGAATGAGCGACTGTTGCTCACACCTCTGCTCTTGTTTCTTGGACACACCAGGCATCCTCTGACTTGGCACGTGCTGTGCCTTCTGCCTGGAACATTCTTCCTTAAATAGCACATGACTTGTTTCTTTAGTTCCTTCAGGCCTTCACTCAAAAATCACCTTTCAGAGAAACTTTCCCTCAACATCCTAACTAAAATGCTGCCCTATCAATTGGGCTGTAGCACCTCACTCTGCTTGATTTTACATACCACTGCATATGAGCTCAGTGTTTGTTGAATGGAATGGAATGGATTATCTTGGCAACAAAGTCTCCATCTTTAAGAAGAAGGGGTTTGAACCAGAATTCTGTAGTTCCAATGTCCCATAAGTCTACATTAGAAAGTCTGTATTAGCTTTTTTTTTTCTGCGAAAACACCAAATGGCGGATGACGCCGGTGCCGCGGGAAGGCCTGGAGGCCCTGGGATGGGAGCCCGCGGCGGTTTCCGAGGCTTCGGTCGCTGTCTGCGGGGTCTGGGCCGCCGACGTGGGCGGGGCCGTGGGAGGGGCCGCGGAGCTCGAGCAGGCAAAGCTGAGGACAAGTGGCTCCCCGTCACCAAACTGGGCCGCCAGTTCAATGTCTTATATCTCAGGAAATCAAAAGATTAATTGCTTTAATAAGTCTGCTGTCAAGGACCTCTCCAAAGTGTTAAAGAACAATGATGTCAGTCTAGAGACTAAGGTGTGCCTGATCTAGGCCATGGTCTTCACAAATATTTGCTATGCTTCAGAGAGCTTGACAATGACTAAGGATGACAGGAGAAAAATGATGCCATTGAGTTGTGGTGCTGGAGAAGAGTATTGAACATACCATGGATTGCCAGGAGAACAAAAAGGTCTGTCTTGGAGAGGGTGAAACCAATTTTCTCCTTGGAGGCTAGGATTTTGATTTTCTGTCTCATATACTTTGGGCATGTGGCCAGGGGGAATCAGTTCTTGGAGAAGGACATCATGCTTGTAAGAGTGAAGGGGCAGTACAGGAGAAGAAGACCCCGGGTGAGATGGATTGATACAGTAACTAAGGCAATGGGGGTAGGTGTATTGGAGTCAGTGAGACAGGCTCAGAATAGGGTTCAGAGCTCTTGTACATGAATTGTGGGTGACTCAATGGCATATAACAACAACATCTCACAAGAAATAGACTCAAAATACAACTTAATCCTGAAGTCCTATTAATCAAGACTGTTAATAATCTTGTCTTATTAATATAATTGCCACTAATCCTGTTTCTTTGGCATCATATTGTTGTCAGGTGCTGTCAAGTAGAGCATGACCTATAGTGACTCTATGAACAATAGAACTGAACCTTGTTGTATCCTGTGCATTTTCACAGTCTCTGACATACTCTAGTAG
>NW_006399759.1:18321373-18336321 GCF_000299155.1 Elephantulus edwardii | reverse complement strand
CAACAACAACAACTGACATACTCAAGCACACTGCTGCAGCCACTGTGTCAATCCATCTGGTTGAGGAGCATCTTCCTCTCTTTCACAGATCCTCTACCTTGATGTCCATCTCTAAGGAATAACCTCTCCTAACAACATGTCCAAAGTATGTGAGACGAAATTTTATCACCTTTGCTTTCACACTCTGAGTGTGCCTTATCCAAGACATATCTGTTTGTTCTTTTGACAGTCCATGGGACAGTCAGTACTCTTCTCCAACACTACAGCTCAAAAGTATCGATTCTTGTTCTATCACTTATCGTTCAGCTCTCAGATGTTTGTAGCCAGTTATAGACAAGACCATGGCCTAAATCAGGACTAAACTAGTCTTCAAAATGACATCATCGTACCTGAATAATTTGGAGAGGTCCCTGACTGCAGAATTCCCCAGTGCATCTCCTGATCTTCTGATTGCTGGTACCAATTGTATTGATTGTAGAGCCAAGTAAGATGAAGTTGCTGACAGTTTCAATCTTTTCTTAATCTATCATGATGTTGTCTATTGTTCCAGTGGTAAGAATTTTTGTTTACTTGATCTTGAATTACAATTAATATGGAAGGCTGTATTGGTTGATCTTCTGCAAGAAGCACTTCAAGTCCTTCTCATTTTCAACAAGAATAATGAAGGTTGTGGATGAATCTTCCTCTGATCCTGGTGCCATATTCCTCTTCATAAAGTCCAGCTTCTCAAGTAATTTGCTCAGCATACAGATTGAATAGGTTTGGTGAGAGGACACAAGCCTGACACAAACCTTTCTTAATTTTAAACCATGCAATGTCTACTTGCTCTGGTTGCACAACAGCCTCTAGGTCTAGATAGAAGTTTTGCATGAACTCAATTATGCATTCGGGGATTCTCAATGTTAGCCATAATTTGCTATCATCCACACAGTTAAATGTCTTTACATAGTTAAGAAAGCACCAAATAGACAGTCTTCTGGTATTCTTTGCTTTCAGCCAGGATCCATGTGACATTTGCAATGATATCCCTAGTACCATGGCCTCTTCTAAATCCAGCTTGAACTTTGGACAGTATTCTGTCAATGTACTTTTGGATAATCTTAACTATTTTGCACGCATGTCATAGTAATGATACTGGTAAATAATTTCCGCATTCTGTTGGATCACATTTCCTGAAAGAGGGAACAAATATGGATCTCTTCTAGTCAGTCGGCCAGGTAGCTGTATTCTAGATTTCCTGCCATGGACTGGTGAGCATCTTCAGGGCTACATCTGTTAGTTGAAACATTTAAACTTTTATCCCATCATTTCCTGGGGCCTTATTTTTTCCCCAGTAACTTAGGCACAATTTTAACTTCTTCTTTCATTATCATTGGCTGTTGATCATATAGTAGTTTCTGAAATATTTCTGTGGGGCCTTATTTTTTCCCCAGTAACTTAGGCACAATTTTAACTTCTTCTTTCATTATCATTGGCTCTTGATCATATAGTAGTTTCTGAAATATTTCTGTGAGGGCCAATTCTTTTTGACACAGTAATTCTGTGTACCCCCTTCATCTTCTTTTGATATTTCCTGGATCATTCAAGATTTTGCCTATAGCATCTCAAAGTATTGAAACTCAAGGTATGGATTTGCTTTTCAGTTCTTTTAGCTTGAGGTATGCAGAATGATTTCTCCCCCTTTTTTTCTCCAATTCCATGTTTCTGCACATTTTGTTATAATACTTAGCTCTGTCTTCTCTAACTGCCCTTTGAAATCTTCTGTTCAGCTCTTTTACTTCAGCACGTCTTCCCTTTTGTTTTGGCATATTGATGCTCTGGTGTAATTTTCAGGTCTCTTATGACATACATTTTTTATTTTTCTTTATCTTCTGGTTTTGTAGGATTTACAACACATAGGATAACTACGTCAAATCACAAAAATAGAATAAAATGATATAATATTGAAAATCATGGCCCCACCCAGGTGCAATATATTTTAGGAGGATACAATCTAATCAATATTAATAGTTAATAATATACATTAATGTTAACAGGCACCATACATAGTCATTCACTTGTTAAAACACCTGTTAAGGCAGACAATATGTGTCCTTTTTAAAAATTCTTTACCCAAAAAAAGTGAACCATCTGCCTTTCAAGATTTTCTAAAATTCAGAAAATTGAACAAAGAATTTTTTAAAAAACAACAACAACCCAAACTAACAGCTTTTTCTTGTGCTTTGCATGGACATTTACAAAGAAACTATCTTTTTTCAACTATTCTTACACATTTAGTTTTATGACAATATTCACAATCTCCATGTTGCAACAACCCTCTTCATTATTCCCTGACATTTTTGTTTCCATTCAGCCTTCTATTTCTTTTTGTCTTCTGAGCTTTATTCTGGGAAAATAACAAGCAAAGAAATTTTGACTGACACAAGGAACACACCTCTTCCCATTCTCTGCCCTTCTCCTTTACAGAGATTTGGTCTAGATTTAGCCCTCCGACATATTCTAGTTCAAACCTTCCATTCTTTTAGACCAGATTTCTATCGTTAGCCATTAATAACTGAGACCTCCCTACGCCAGGTCTTTCACCATACTTGTGATACTGAGTCTTGGTGCAACTTTCCCTGCCTGGAGCCTCAGATGAGGGATTTTGAAATTTCAAAACACAAGCTCTGGAGTTTGCTCCAGTTTCTCCTGTGGCTGCTTTGTTTAGATAGCACTGGCCACAGCCATGACAACTGAGGTGAGGAAGCTGGAAAACTTCCTGGTTCAAAGGATTATGGGCCAGGGAAGATCAGATGGAAAATAAGATCAGATGACGTCAGGGGCCAACTGGCTTCTTCATTCAGTGTTCACTGAGTCAGGAATGGAGACTAGGAAAGAGTAAGACACTGTCTTCACTATTGAAGAAGTCATGGTCTATGATGTCATTCTAATTATATCCATGAGGAATTTGAGGCCACAAAAGGGACAGTGACTTACTTACCTCAAGACCTCACAAGTCATTAACAGAACTGGAATCAGCCCTGGTCCACTGATTCCTAGCTGACTGCTCTTTCCTTCAGCTTAGTATGTAATTAGACTCATTCAATTTGCCTATTTGATTTGTCTTTCTAACACTGAGGGCCTTCTGATCAGGGTCCAAGTGCTGTGGTGCGTGTTTGGCACTTAGCCCAGGACCTAAGTCCAGAATGCTGATGCCTGGCACTCTTTATCACACACTGACTTCCTCCCATATGTAACCTTTGACTGACATGACTCTCCTCTCTTCTTCCTGGAGGATGGCTTGGGGGCCTTGCCAGCCTCTCTGGGGAAAGTCTTACTGGTTACACTCACACAGTGCCAAATGGACTCCAGTGCATGTAGTGAAATCTGAGTGAAGTTCTACAGGAAGGGGCCTCGCCAACTGCTCATCCTCTGCCGAGCAGGAATTCTGCTGTTAGCAAGTCCTTCCTCCAGGCCAAGGCGGCTTATATAGTTTCCAGAGACTCCAGCACTTCTCACCTCCTCCCCAATCCAGACTGAAGCCCCCCACATGCCTTCCCTTGATTTCTGAGCATCGCATCTGCTGGAGCAGCCAGATTGATCTTTATACAGTGCTATCAGATAGCATGCTGAGAATGGTAGGGTGTCAGAGAGAGAGAGAGAAGACCTTCTACAATATGGGTTGACACAGTGACTACAATAACGGGCTCAAGCCTATCAGAGATGATGAGGACGAGGCAGCGTAGGGCAAGGTTCATATTATTCATATGGTCGCCGTGAGTTATAGATGACATGATGGCTCCTAACAATGACATCTGACTTCTAGGTGGTCCTACTTAAAGGCTTCCTAGGGCTTCTGGGAATTTCTATGAACGTCTTGCCAGGGCACAACTCAATTATGCATCAGGGTTGTATCTTTTTACCATACTTATTTAACCTGTATGCTTAGCAAATAACCTCAGACTGTGAGAAAAATAAAATGGCATCTTGACCCATGATATGCATATGACATGGCATTGCTTGTAGAAAATGAAGAGGACTTGAAATACATATTAATGATTTTTTAAAAACTACTGCCTTTAGCCCTATGCTTTCAGCCAAGATCCATCTGACATTGATTATGAGGTCCCTAGTACCGCAGACTCTTCTAAACCCAGCTTGTATTTCTAGGAGTTGTCTGTCAATGTACTGTTCCAATCGTTTTGGGATGATCTTGGCTGAAAGCAGAGAGTACCAAAGAAATGCTTATCATGTTTCATTGACCATACAAAGGCAATTGACTGTATGAATCACAACAAACTGGTTAACCTTGAGAAGAATGGGAATCCCAGAATACCTGATTGTGCTCATGTGAAACCTATGTTTTGACCAGGAATCAGTCATCAGAACAGAGCAAGAAAACACTATATGGTTCAAAATTAGGAAAGGAGGGCATCAGGGATGCATCATGTCTCCATGCCTTTTAAATCCATACGTGAAACAGATCATCTGGGAGGCTGGACTGTGTGAAGAGGAACGAGGCATCAGGATTGGAGGAAGACTCACCAACAACCTGAGTTATGCAGATGACACAAACTTGCTCGCTAAAACGGAGGAGGGCCTGAAGGATTTGCTGCAGAAGGTCAAGGACTGTAGTCTGCAATATGGATTGAAACTCTACATCAAGAAAATAAAGATTTTCACCACTGAGCCAATTGGCAGCACCATGATAGATGGAGATGAGATTGAGATTGTTAACAATTTCAGCTTGCTCAGGTCCACAATCAACACACTTGGCACAAGGAATCAGAAAAAGAAAAGAAATACTGTATTAGGAAAATCTACTATCAGGGACCTCTCCAGAGTGCTGAAGAGCAATAATGCTAGTCTTGAGACTAAGGTACACCTGATCCAGGCCATGGACTTCTCAATTACATGCTAAGTGTCAGAGAGCTGGAATATAACCAAAGGTGACTGAAGAAAAATTGGTGCCTTTGAGCTGTGATCCTGGAAAAGGGTGTTGAACATACCATAGATTGCCATGAAGTCTGTCCTAGAGAAGGTGAAACCAAGCTGCTCCTTGGAGGATTTTGAGGCTCCATTTCACATATATTGGGCATGCATGTTGCAGGAGGGACTAATTCTGGGAGAAGGACATCATGCTTGGAAGGGTGAAGGGACAGAGCAAGGGAAGAAGACCCTGGATAAAATGGATTGATACAGCAGTTGGGGTAATTAGGGTAGATGTGTCAGAGACAGTGAGATTGGTTCAGAGCCACTGTGCATAGGGTCACTAAGAGTCATAGTCGACTTAATGGTACACAACAACAACAACATTGCCTTTAGGGTGAATTATACCTCAACATATAGGAAACTAAAATCCTCCTCACTGTGTCAGTAAGCAACACTGGGATAAATGGAGAAAAGATTGAAATTGTCAAGGATTTCACCTTACTTGGGTCCATAATCAATACCATGGAGTACCAGTCAAGAAATCAAATGGCATTTGCATTAGAAAAAAATTGTTATCAAGGATCTCTTTAAAGCCTTCAAGAACAAGAATTTCCATTTCAAGACTAAGGTATGCCTGATCTAAGCCATAGTATTTCCCATTTCCTCATATGCTTTCTAAAGCTAGACTATTAAAAGATAATTGATGCCTTTAAATTAAGGTGTTGGCAAAAGATAGCAAACATACTATGGACTGCCAGAAGAACAAATCCATCTTAGAAGACATACAGTCAAAATGCTCTTTAGAAGCAAGAGTAGCAAGGATGGTGAAATCTTATCTCACATACGTTGGTCATATTGTCAGGAGGGACCAGTCCCTAAAAGAAGCAGGTTGGCAAGCCCTGGTGGCCTAGCGGCAAAAAGCAGGACTGTAATCTCAGAGGTGAGCGGTTCAAATCCATCAGATGCTCTGCTGGAGAAGGAGGGACAATCTCCTCCTGTACCTGTCAGATCCGATTTGATGGCGCGCTCTCTCTCTCTCTCTCGCACACACACACACACACACACACACACACACACACACACTTTAAAAAAAAAAAAGAAGCGGGTCATAGTTGGTAAAGTGGAGGGTCAGTGAAAAATAGAATGGTCCTCAATGGGATGGATTGGCAAAGTGGCTAAAATAACGGACTCAAACATAGCAATTATGTTGAGGTGGCTAAAATAATGGACTCAAACATAGCAATTATGTTGAGGTCTCTGGACTAGGCAGGGTTTCATTCTGCTGTTCACAGGGTCACCAGGAATCAGAACTGACTTGATGACATCTAGCAACTGCGGCAATTCCCAGGGCGTGGTAGAAAGAATGGGGTCCAGGTACCTGGGGACACACTTAGAAGGAGTCCACCACATCTTGTTTCAGCTTTGAAATGCAAGAGATTTTGCATTATGAATTCTATCATGTATCCGTTTAAAAGTTTTAAGTTCTTTTAAAAAATTTTATTGTTTTTGTGTGTGTACCATCAAATCAGATCTGTGCCTCCTTTTCCAGCAGAGCATCTGGTGGATTTGAACCTTGAACCTCTGGGATTGAAGTATAGCTTCTTGCCAGTAGGCCACCAGAGCTCACCAAAAGTTTTACATTTTATATATATCATTATGTTCTCTATAGCCAACTATAACAAAGTAGTCACATTTCTCTCGAAGTTTCCAGATTTCCTTAACATATTACCAAATGCTTCTGGGAGTAGGGGTGTGATCCCTGTTTTGTTGAGAAACACTAACTCTCCACCACCACAAAAGAGTCCCAGAGTCCCAGTGGGGCACCATGGGATCTTTCTTTCCCTGTCCTATCTGTGGCCCTTGCCTGGACTGGAGATAGCATCCCCTCCAACTTGTGCTCCTTCTTGGACGGTTCCTGTCCTGTCTCCATGCCCCCATGGAGTTCTGATGACATTTCCTGTGTGAACAACCCTTTCCTACCCCTGCCTTGCTCTATTTGACTTAGGTCTCTCTCCAGGCTGTGTCTTAACAGACTACGCCCTTGATGGTGGGAAGGAGGAAAGGAAGCCTATTCCTTGTACTCAGTGAAGCTCCAAGCAGATCAAGACTGTGGAGACAAGAGACCAGCAATTTCATCTTGCTCAGATCCACAATTAACACAATTGACACCCTTGGTGTCAGCAGTCAGAAGATCAGGAGATGCAGTGCCCTGAGAGACCTCTGCACTGGGAGTCTGCAGTCAGGGACCTCCTCAAATTATATTGAGGAACAATAATGTCACTTTGAGAACTAAAGTGTGCTTGAGGCAGGTCATGGTCTTTCCCATCATTTGCTATGCATCTAAGAGGGGGACAATGAATAAGAAGGACAAAGAATAACTGATATCTTTGAGCTATGGTGTTGGAGAAGAGTACTGAATATCCCATCAACTGCCAAAAGAACAAATAGATATATCTTGGACAAGGTGTGTCCAGAGTGCTCTTTGGAGGCAAAAATGATAAAGCTTCGTCTCACATATTTTGAGTATGTTGTTAGGAGAGGCTATTCCTTGGAGAGGGATATCATGATTGGGAAGGTGGAGGGTGGCAAAAGAGGAATAGACCCTCAGCCTGATGGATTAACACAGTGACTGCAGCAAAGGGATCTAATGTGTCAGAGCTGATGAGGATGGCGCAGGATAGCACAGGGTTCAGATCTGCTGTTTATAGGGTCGCTATGGGTCATACTTAACTCAGTGGAACCTAACAACAACAATGGAGACAAGTGGTTAGAGTGGGAGGGAGCTGAGAGAAGGAAGAGGTGACAAAAAACACCTGCCTCTCAGAGCCTGGCCAATGACTAGGGATGAAAGGAAGAGAACTGATGCCTTTGAGTTGTGGCGCTGAAGAAGAGTGCTGAATATACAAACCATGGACTGCCAGGAAAACAAACAAGTTCATCCGAGAGAGGGCGAAAGCAGGCTGCTCCTTGGAGGCAAGGATTCTGAAGCTTCGTCTGACATACTTTAGGCGTATTACAAGGAGGGAACAGTCCTTGGAGAAGGACGTCATGCTTGGAAGGGTGGAGGGACAAAGCACGAGAGGGAGACCATTAATGAGATGAATTGATTCAGTGACTGGGGTAATAAGGGTAAGTGTGTCAGAGACAGTAAATTGGCACAGGATAGAGCAGGTTTCAGGGCTGTTGTACCTAGTAAGCCACTCGATAGCACGTGTAACTCAGAGCCCTGTGCAAAGGATAGGTGAGTGACGCTCCTGAGCTCGCAGTTCCTGCTCGGGCCACACGGTGGGGCGCGCTGGGCGGGAACGCGATGGCCCATGTGGCTCTTTCTTCGAGAGAGGCCCTGTCCTCTAGGGACGAGCTGATTTACTCTACGTGCATTCACGGCCTGAGACCACTACGAGCTCTTCTTTATGACAGAGTCAATTCAGACTTGAAAAATTGGGGGCGGGGGGGGGGGAGAAGGCGGACCCCCCGGGGTGGGGTCCCCACTGAGTGAGATCCATCAACCAATGATGACTTACTCCAGGACCAGTCTCTGAGACACAGAGGTCTCTACATTTAAGAGCAATGAGATTTAGCAATTACCCTTTCCCACTTCCATCAAAGCTGCTAGGAGTTTGTGCAATTGTGTGATCCTGATCAAGTGGCTGAAATATTCTGGATCGAGGCGACCTCGTTTAACCCAGTGGCAACTCTCCACTGTATGGAATTAATAAAAGGTTAAATGGGAAGTGTTATCAGGAGGAGTCAGTTCCTTGGAGAAGGACATCATGCTCAGTAAAAGGTCAGCAGAAAAGAAAGACCCTCAGCAACAGTGCCTGACAAACCCACTTAAGCACAGCAGGGATTGTGAGGTGGGCGGGGCTTGTGGGATGGGGGCCCTGTGGGATGGGGGTGTGTGAGAATGGAGCAGAGCTTGTGAGGTGGTGCTGGCGTTGTGAGGTGGCTGGGGGAGGGTTGTGAGGTGGGTGGAGGTTGTGAGGTGGCATAGGGCCAGACAGCAGCGTTTCAGTGCTCTGCACAGGGGCACTACGAGTGGGACTGGGACGGACTTGACAGCCCCTAATAAATGAGAATCAGCTTCGTGAGGGAGGGAGGTTTGGTAAGGGGCGCAGTGGGAGGAGTGCATGGGAGTTGGCACAGTCACCCTACTTCAGCCCTGGTGTCTCTGGACCCTACACCAGAACTCCACACTGATCTTGCTCTTCCCCAGAATTCCCATGAGGACCACAAACCTACAGAGGTCCTAAGAGCCAATGGAACCAAAAGCCAGTCAAGACCTCAGGATGAGTATCCATTATGCACAGATTACCTGAGCTCCAGAAATGCTGGGGGAGCACAAGAAACCTCCCTAAACCCTCGCAGAGCTTTTCTTTGATCTTTGGGTCTTATGCCTCCCAGAAGTTTTCTGCCCCAAAACCAGCTTGCTTGCTTCTGAGGGATGGCCTCCGGGTTTCCCCGGGTGTAAGCACACACTCCCCACCTCTTGGGCATATGTGCCCTCGAGTGGGAACCGACCCACAGCTGACTCTCCTGGGGGTTTCAGAGACAGTAAATTGTACAGAAGGAAATCGCCCTTCTCCGGTCAATCAGCTGGTGGACTTGAATCATGTGTCTTTGGGACTGCAGGACAGTTTCTTACACTGGCCACCAGAGCTCCCTCTTGCAAGGGATAGAAAAACTTGCTTTTGCTGTGGTGCTTGTGCATGTGTTGTTCCAGGGAAGGAGCGTAAGCGTTCTTTGTTAATATTGCTTGAAATAAATTTCAAAGTGATCTAGTGAGAGCCTTTTTGTTTCCTGTTTATATTTCACATTGATCAATGACAATTACAATGGGCTGGTGTGGAGACAGAGATGGCAGAGTGAACAGTGTCTGAACCAAGCGCCAAGGAGAGCCTGCTCGACTGGAATTAGCTCTGTCTGAGGGCAGCCTGGTGACTCCCAGGGATCAGGATGGCGTCTGAGCACTCCCCCAAACACTCAGTGATGCTGTCCCAGAGCCCTCACTCCACAGGATGGCGTCTGAGCACTCCCCCAAACACTCAGTGATGCTGTCCCAGAGCGCTCACTCCAAGCTGTGGTCACATTACAGCCTGGACCTCCTAAGTCTCACTCCCCTTCCTATCCAGGTACCTTCTACTTCCTGTTTGCTTCCCGATGTTCTTCCTCCATCTACCCGCAACCCCAAATCTCCTGAAGGGATGGCACCCCACTCCCCCATCAGCAAGTCTCCAAGAGCTCCAGCCCTCTTTCCCGATCCATCCACCTACCCTTCACTTTTTCTCAGGGGACCAAAGGTGAACTTTGCCAACATCTCATAGCTGCCATTATTTAGGGGTACTTGAGCTTTACTAGATACTAGCTGCCCCTCTGGCCTGTGTCCCTGCAGGTCTGTTTTGCATGTCTGTGCCCTGATTCTACTGGCAACCTACCCTTTTGACCATGCTTTGCACTTACTTGCTGGCTACACCAGGGTCACATCTGTCTCAGCCTACTTTCCCTGGGCCGCTTGTTCTTTGACAGAGAACGTTAAGAGTCCCTGTGTATTGACTCTATCTCATCCACTGAGCTGTGATGTCCTAAAAGGCAAACCCCCCTCTTCCAGGGCCTGGCCATGAGCTGGCCACAGGGACCTCAGCAAATGCTTCCCAGGTGTCAGGTGAGAGGCCGTCCTGGAGAAGCAGTAGTGGCCCTGAATGACAATGAACTGCTTGTGGGAAAGAAGAGAAGCAGCTCAATGAAGTGGAATGGGGGTCACAGGCAGGTCACCAGCCACAGGCCCACTTCCTCTTCTGGAGCTGCTAAAAACCGTGAAGGGAGCAAATGGGGGATCTCCTAGGAGCTAAGATCAATGTCACCAACTCCCAGCGCTGGAGCTCCTGCACTTTATCCTGGGTTCACACACACACACACACACACACACACACACACACACACACACACACACACCCCAGTTTGACACGCGCTGCAACCTCGGCTTTTATGAACTTTTCTAACGAATGCAGGCATCTGGTCTGGAAATCCACAGCAGATTAGAAGCAACAAATCAAAGTGTCATTAAACCGCTTTAGGCTGATATTCTGGCAGCACTGAGAGGTGACAGCTGACAGCCTTAGTAGGAGACGAGACTGATGATCTATAGAGGACTACCATAAGGACTCAGGCCAGAGGCCTGGGGCATTCTGTGCAAGGGCAGAGTCACCCCTAGACCCGGCGCTGCCCTCTCAGCCTGTCATTCCACTGCAGCTCAGTGTGGAAATGGATGTTCATGATTATTAACCCTGAGCCACTTTGAAAAGTTAAATACTGTTCAAGACTCCGTGTTTAAGGAAAGGAAACACTTTATTAATTTATATTTTCTTCCAAAAATATTTAAACTTTAAACTTTAAAAATATTTATTGTTGTTTTCATGTACCATCAAGTCAGAACTGGCTCAGCACTGACCCTTTGGGGGAGGGGGAGTTCAGAGAGAGTAAATCACATGGGAGAGGATTGTCCAGCCTTTCTCCTGAGGATCAGCTGGTGGATTCGAACAGCATGTCTTTAGGTTGACAGCACAACGCCTTAAGTCACCAGAGCTCTCTTAAAAGAAGAGTAGTGGAGTTGGAAAAGAATTTTAAATACTCCATGGTCTTCCAAAAGAGCAAACAAGTATGTCCTGTAGCCAGGGTGCCCCATGGACGCAAGGATGGTGAAACTTTGGCTCACATACTTCAGGTCTGTTGTCAGGAGGGGCCAGCCCTTGGAAAAGGACATCATGCTCAGAAAAGTGGAGAGTTAGCAAAGGAGGGGAAGACTCTCCATGAGAGGAATTTACACAGTGACTCTAACAGTGGGCTTAAGCATGGCACAAATATCAGGATGGCGCAGGGTAGAGCAGGGTTCAGATCTGTTGTGCATAGGAATCAATGGCACCTGACAACAAAAGAAGAAGTCACTGACTAGTTAGAAAACTTAGTTGTAGCTTCTGGTGACAGAGAGCTGTGGTGGTTCCAAGACGGAGTGCCCTGTGTCCTTGCAGAAGCCCTGGTTTCAGTTCCCAGTCAGTACACCTTGTGTGTACTTACCAGGCATCAGTCATTGGAGGCTTGTGTGTTGCTGTGATGTGGAACAAAACCGAGGGGAGCTTCCAATTTAACATGGTCTGGGAAGAAAGCAAGATTCTGCTTACATGTGATATTAGTGATATCATTTGAGAATTCCCACAGTCTAATGGATCACCTTTTTTGGGAACGGATAAGGATTTCTCCCAGTCAGTTGGCCAGATTTCTTGGCACAGCCTGGTGAGCACATCCAGGGCTGCATGTATTTATTGACAGGTTGATGTACTTCTGAAGATCAGCCCATAAAACCTTGTGACTCGGCTGTGCGTGGGGCCACCATGAGTCAGGGGCTGACTGGATGGCAGCAAACACCAGCAACAGCCTCCCTGTGTAGTTTCCATTGGAGGTTGCACAATTTATTGCCGTTTTAGAGATGAGTATAGGTGATGACTCCCTGACGGTCCCCTGGCTAAAAAATAATCAGGCATGTTTCCCACAACAGCCTGGGGCTGCCTGGTGTGACTCTCGGCCACACCAAAACTCCTCCAGGTGCTCAGCTCACCTCAGCAGGACAGTCCACTTCTGTCTTCACTGTGTTGTAGACTCAGGATCTCTCTGAAAAATGGATAAAGTGAGGTACTCCTGATACCTGTACCTGCAACCCCCAGCCACTCACTCACTGGGAGGAGGCTTGTCACAGTGATCTCTGCAGACAGACTGCCTGGGTTTAAACCCTACCTCCACCACTTACTATGTAGCCCTGGTGGTGGAGAGCATTACGAGTTATACTGTCATTGGAAAGGTTAGCATTTGTATGCCATCTACTAGCTTCTCCAAGGAGGTGCTGGTGGTTTAGGGGGATGGAATTGTACTGCCAACCTGAAGGTACGTGGTTCAAATCCCCATGGGAGAAAGATGGCACTCTCTTTCCATTCAATTGACTGCCTCTGAAAACCCACTGGAAAGGCAGCTATGGGTCAGCCCCAACTTAAATAGTATACAAGAACAACAAGCTTCTCCAAGAGAGACAGATGGGCTGTGTCCTCCCATAAAGATTTGATGTGAAGGTCACTGTGAGTTAGAATCAACTCAAGAAGAGTGAGTTTGGTTTTGTTTTTTGACTGTTTATTAACTGAGTGCTTGTTGTTGTATGTTGTTGTTCATGTTAGGTGCCATCGAGTCGAGAATGACCCATAGCAACCCTATGAACAACAGACCTGAACCCTCTCCTATACTGTGCCGTTCTCACAGTCTCAGACACACTTAGCCCATTGTTGTGTTCAATCCATTGCGTCAATCCACCTGTTGAAGGTCTCCAATGAATAGCCTAACAACATGCCCAACGTATGTGAGGAGAAGTTTAATCATCTTTACATCTAAGAAGTACTCTAGCTGTACCTTCTCCGAGATATATCTGTTTGTTCTTTCGCAGTCTGGGTTCAGTATTCTTTTCCAATACTACAATTCAAAGGCATCAATCCTTCTGTCATCTTTATTTACTGACCAGCTCTCAGCCAAAGGCTGGAAAAGACCATCGCCTGTATAAGGCGCACTTTAGTCCTGAAATTAACATGGTTGGTCCTCAATCATTTGGAGAGCTCCCTGACTACAGACTTGCCCAGCTAACTGGGTAGCCTTGGGAAAATCAGCCTTTCTCTGCCTCATTTTCTCCATTTAAAAAATGCAAGCAATGCTGTTGTTAAGTATCCTTGAGTCAGAACTGACCCATCAAGTTTTAAGAGGCAGTAAGTCACAGGGGAGGAGATAACTCACTTTCTTCACCAGAGCAGCTGGTGGATTCAAACCAGGGACCTTTGGTCTGGCACCTCATCTCATTACCTCTAAGTCACCAGGACTCCATAAAACTGAAGCAGTAGTAGCTCCAAACTCATAAGCTGCTGAGACTATCACAGCCAGGAACATGTACAAAGTGCTAGAACACTTAGCAAACATTAAACCAAGAACAGTTGTTGATGCAAATGCAAGGACGTTTATAGACTTTTCTCCACACCAGCACCTGTTGCCGTCAGTCGATCTAGTGCACATTAGTGTTCTGGCTGACGTGTGTCACGGTACAACGGTGCTCCACAGGGCTTTCATTGGTTCATTTCTCAGCCATACATCTTTTTTCCAAGGCCTCTCTAAGTGAATTCAAGCCTCCAAACTTCCACCTAGTTCCTGAGTGCAATTAACCATCTTCACCATCCCAGGGCTCCTTACTTAAATTCATAATTTGTCTCAAATCCCTTCCTTTAGAATCACACTTGTTATAAAGAATCATTATAGCAACTCAGTAAGGTTACAAACGGAACTGATAGTTGTAAGTGGATTCTGACTCACAGTGATACTCCCTTGAATATCTATTGAATATTTTCAGGAGGAGACCGCCCATCTTTCTCCTGAGGATCAGCTGGAAGGTTCCAACTGCCGATATTTCAGTTACTTTGGTACCATACTTCACGCACTGAGCCAGCAGACGATGAGCCTTCCTATTTTGTAGATGACTCCCCTGAAGGACTGAGCGGAGGACAGAGTGCCAGGAAGTGGTGGAGTTGGAATCTGTACCTGAACTTTCCCGGCATTGAAGTGATCATCTCCTCATTGCATCATAACTGCATCCCTCAGTTAAAGAGACTAACTTCCTTTTGTCTTGCGGAAATGAGTAAGAGAACAGCCTTAACCACTTCTGAAAGTGGTAAGTCCCTCTTTCAAATCCTGCTTTGAGAGTTTGAAGCACTCCATTAATAGGAACTTTCAGAACCTGGGAAGGAAAGATGGGCTGAAGAATTGAGTTTTCTTTCTTTTTTTTTTTCTTATGTCAGTGGTGTGTATGTGGTAAGGGCTATTCATTAACATTGTTCATGGGGTTCTAGTTATCTGTTCTTTTTTTAAATAATTTTTTTATTGGGAAAAACATATTGGGGGTACAAGGAGGTGAGGGTTGGGGGCAGAAGGGTGAGGATGGGCCAGGATGCAGTTGCAGAGCTGCA
>NW_006399759.1:18247886-18320658 GCF_000299155.1 Elephantulus edwardii | reverse complement strand
TCTGGGCGCTGACTCTCACCAGTGGCTATGGATGAAGTCACAGGCGATTTTCAGCCAGCGCTGGAGCTAGTTATCTGTTCTTATGGAGCAAATCACCCCAAAACTTTTTATCTTAAAACAAGAAGAAGAATCAATGCCTTTGAGTTGTGGTGCTGGAGAAGAGTCTTAAACATACCATTGACCGCCAAGAAAACAAATAAGTCTGTCTTCTTGTTGTTATCATTAGGTGCCACCGAGTTGAATATGACTCATAGCAACCCTATAAACAAAATATCTCAACCCTTTTCTATCCCGTGTCATTCTCATGCTTCCGGACACACGATGTCATGCTCGGAAGGGTGGACAGACAGCTCAGGAGAGGAAGATCCTGGATGAGATGATATAGTAATTAGGGCAATGGGGGTAGGCGTGTCGGGGTCAGTGAGACTGTCTCAGCACAGGGCAGGCTTCAGAGCTATTTTTCAAAGGGTCGCTATGAATTGCAGGTGACTTGCAGTAACAACAGCATCAACAACAAAACAACAATAGTCATTGCATGTTTTCTTTCATGGTTCTTGAGGAGTGGGTGAACTCAACTAGATAGCTATTGCTTGGGGCCCATCAGACAGTTGTACTCAAATGGCAACTGGGGTTTGCATCACCTCAAAAACCTCCTCACAGACATATCTGGTGGTTGTTGCTGGTGGTTAGCTGAGACCTAGAGGAACTGTTAGTCAGAGCCTGGGGTCTCACCATGTGATCTGGGATTCCCCACAACATGGAAGCTAGGTTCTAAGAACAAGGGTCCCAGAGAACCTGGCAGAAGTGCAGGGCGATTTTCTGAGGTGGCTTTGGAATCACCTGGTATATATTTGGCTGCATTCTGTCACACATTTGTGCCCAGGTTCTGGGAGAGGGGACATTGACCACTGTTCAACCAGATGAGACATTAGAGGAAACATGTGAGATGGTTACACTGAGGGGGCCAGCTTTGAAAAATTAAATCTGCCTCAATGAGAATGCTTTCCTGGAAGAAGTTTCCGTTGAAGGAAAAAGGTGACTTATCCTGGACTGAGGTACTAACTAGAACCACTCCCCCAGTCGTCTGGCTAGAGCTCCTGTGGAGAGAGCAGGCCACAGGAGACACGGCTGGCAGCGAGATTTACTAAGTTGCCAAAGCTGTCATTGAAATAAATAGGATTAGGGCAACAGTGACTTCATCATCCGGACTGTTCTAATAAGGTGTCATTTGCAGCAGTGCTATGTCCAGGAGAGCCGTTGGGGCATGTGTGTGGGAGTGCCTGGTCACCTCTATGGGATGATGCGCGTGTTGGAAACTGGCAGGCCTAGTTCCTGTCTACCAGCAGGTACATCTTACACCTTCTCCTGGTCAACTTTTTTTTTTTCACTGCAGAAAAATTGGAGGTGATGTTGCTTTTGAAGTCTCAAAGTCAGTTAGAATCCCAGGAAGAGTGCTCCTTCTTCCCCTACTTCCTCTGCCTGGGGTCCCAGGGACAAGTCTAGGAGTTCTGGGAATCTCGTCACCCCAGCTGAGAGCTCTCTGGCCGAAGAGTACCTGTGTGCTGCTGCCTCCCAGTGGGCCCCCGCCAAAAGAGGTTGTCTCTTTAACATTCATTTAACACTGAGGGATGCTGCCACTGACTCTGTGTGAGTCTCCAATTCAATCTGCAGGCCCTGAGGGGAAACGAGGAAAAGAGGAGGTAAATAATGAACACGGCACTGGAACAGATGAACTCTTTAAAAGGAATATTGTTGTTGTTATGTGCCATCGAGTCGCCTACTACTCATAGTGACCCTGTTACAACAGCCCTAAACCCTGCTCCACCCTGTGCCAATCTTACTGTCTCTGACACACCTACCCCCATACCCCCAGTGACTGAATCAATCCATCTCATTAATTACACATTATTTGTATGACAACAGTCTGAATAAGGTGCACAGTAAAGTGGACTGGGGCGTGGAGGGAAAAAATTATGTAATAATGAATTTTTTAAAGTGAACTGTGGGGGGAGGGTATGGAGGAAAATGTACAACAATGAATGAATGAAAATCCAACATTCATTAAAATCACAATTTATACAGTGATAAAAAAATAAAAAAGGATGGCTGCTGGCTGTAATGGAGCCCAAGCCCAGCTCTGGTCCTTCTTACCAGCAGCTACATAAAGCACGCGCTTCCCCAGCACCCTGTGCCCTCACACGCAGACCAACCTTTCCTCCTCTTGCTGAGAGCATAAAATTTAGCTCTACCACATCCCTGAGGCTCACGCTCCTCCGAGATCTTCCTTTCCTCTAGTTCAGAATGAGGCCACCACCTGGAATGATCAGAGGAGGGATCAGAGTTTGAGCCCTGACAGTTTGGGAAAGACTTCCTTGATGTGACTGCACGCCCCCCAGGCTGCCTATCTTGCTCCCACAAAGGCTTATTATCCTCAGCTGGCCCCTCCGAGGACATTCCTGATCCCACAAGAGGTTCCCCATGTAGTGAATGGTTCTTGGTCTTGGCTCCTTACCTGTCAACATTCTGAACAGACCAGTATGAAATCCAGAGATTTCCTAATCCCTGGAGTGTTGTTATTGTTAAGTACCATTGAGTTGGAACCAGCCCATGGATGACCTTACAGCGGATTTTCAGAGGCAATAAATCGCATAGGAGGAGATTGCCCATCTTTCTCCCTCGGAGCAACTGCTGGACTCAAACTAGGTGCCTTTGAGTTAACAGTACAATTCCTTACTACTAAGCCATCAGTGCTGCCTAATTCCTGGGGGCGTGTTGTTGTTATGTGCTGTCTAGTTGCCTGTGACTCATAGCCACCCTGTGTACAACAGCCCTAAACCCTGCTCTATCCTGTCCCAATCTTACTGTCTCCAATATACCCAACCCAATTACCCCAGTCACTGAATCAATCCATCTCATCAAAGATCTTCCTCTCCTGCGCTGTCCCTCCACACTCTCAAACATGATATCCCTCTCCAAGGACTGGTCCCTCCTTGCAACATGCCCAAAGTATGTCAGATGAAGCTTCAGAATCCTTGACTCCAAGGAGCAGCTTGGTCTCACACTCTTCAAGACAAACCTGTTTGTTTTCCTAGCAGTCCACTGTATATTCTATATTCTTATCCAGCACCACAGCTCAAAGGCATCAATTCTCCTTCTACTATCTCTAGTCATTGTCCAGCTTTCTGATACATAACAACTAATTGCAAAGACCATGGCCTGTATCAGGCACACCATAGTCTCCAGACTGACATCGTTGCTCTTCAGTACTTTGGAGAGGCCTCTGACAGCAGACTTTCCAAATGCAATTCGTCTTTTAATTTTCTGGCTCTTGGTATCAAGAGTGCTGATTGGGGAGCCAGGCAAACTGAAGCTGTTCACAATTTCAATCTTTTCCCTATGTATCATGATGCTGCCAATCAGCTCAGTGATGAGAATCTTTGTTTTCTTGATGTTGAGCTTCAATCCATACTGAATCCATATAATAATAATAATAGTTGTTGTTATTTTTATAATTAATATTAAGTAACAAATTCCCATTTGCAATGGAAGAAGCTGAGGCCCAGAGCAGTTAAATGAATTTCTCAGTATGTCAGTTATTCAGTTTGAAGAGAGCTGTAGTGGCTTAGTCTGTAGGGAGTTTCTCTTCTGGCCCAAAGGCAGTGTCTCTCTGGCAATTTGAATCGGTCAATGACTCCACAGGGAAAAAAAATAGACAATCAATCTTCTCCCTTGTGATTTAGTCTCCAAAAACCCATGGGAGAGGCAGCTATAAGTCAGTTCCAACTTGACGAAAATGTGAGCATTGAGTCTATTTTCAAACATCCCACTAGAAGCCATGATGTTTCGGAGGGGTCCTGGACCTTGAAAAACAACCTTTGAAGTAACTTAACCTTGGAACCTTCCAGGCTGTCCTTGTTCCCTGTTGCAAGGGGCAGCATCAGACTAGGGAGCACAAGTGACAGCCATGCCGAGGGTCTCTGGAATGGGTCTGGAGGACACAGCCAGGCTGTGAACTCTCCACTGTGGTGGCCAGAGCTGAGGCTGTCTGTTTCCCTGACAGCTTCTGTGGAGGGCAGTCAGCCTTTAGATGCCAAAGGACCCAGAGGTGAGATGGAATTTCCTGAGGTGTCTAGGTATGCTGTTAGTTACTCGGCTGCTAACTGAAAGTTTGGTAGTTCAAATCCACCAGCTGCTCCAGTAAAGAAAAAGATGGGTTTCTGTGAAGATTTAGAGAACCCAAGGGGCAGTTCTTCTCCATCTTATAAGGTCGCTATGACTTAAAATCCACTCAGTAGCATTGGGTAGCCAAACTCCAGTTAAATGGGCCAAAAGTTGCCCCTAGGATATTTCTTCATCCTCCTCTTCGACAGAGGAAGTGCGTCTATTTACACCATGGAAAGGGTATGGAGTTTAGGGCTACAACTTACTAGCTGAGTGTTAGTTCGCTCTTCTGTGAATGGGAATAATAATCCTCACTTCATAGGGTTGTCCATGGTTTGAAGATACCAGTCGTTCTTGAGGAGAAGGATGGGGACCCTTCTCCTGTATGATTTACTGCCTCTGTAAACCCCCTGGAGAGTCAGCCCGGGGTCAGTTCTGACTCGCTGCCACACAATAACAACAACGAGTTGTTATGTGGATTTGAGATCTTGGATAGAAAGCACCCGGAACCTGGCACATGGAAGATAAAAGGACACTGGCATTGCTACCATGACCCTCTTAGAGAAGAGGACACCAGGGATGTGTTGATCAAGTTCAGATCTGAGGGTGATTGTTTTGCCACAAACCATTCTGAAGCTGCTCCATGGCAGCCCTGTCCTGGCAGCACCGTTTTCCGTCGCAGCCACAGGATGATGGAAGCTGTTGAGCAGATACCACTACAGTCTCACAGCCACTGTAAATGCCATCTTCTTAGAGGTTCCCCTGAGAAGGCTCAGCGGGGAGGACATCTCTGTGCTGGCGTGGTGCTGCAAGCTGTCCGGGAGAGGGGTCCTACAGGAGCAGGAAGGAAGAGAAAGTGTGGAGAGAGGGAAGAAAACAGGGCAGGGTCACAGACAGACACAAGCTGGGAGGTGGGACTGCACCCACCACTCGCCAAGAAGAGTACCAGAAACGCTGCTGTGGAAGCAGGGGGATAAGAGACAAAGGTGCTGAAAGTCCTAACTGACTGGATTTGAACAGTGTGCTCTGCAGCCCTCCAGGGTTAGGCTGGAGCTGGGACAGCCTCACGTCTCGGTACTTTGAGGGGCAAGGGTTGAAGTGGAGAGTAACAGTCCCGAATGCCTCCGCTGTGCTAGGTGTTTCTGCCTACGTCTTCCCAGGCAATTCTCACAGGCACCCTATCAAAGCAGATATTGTTATCCCTGTTTTATAGACAAGGAAAGCAGGCTTGGCAATAATGAATGGCTTCACTCCAGGCCTCGGCTAAGAAGGACCAGAGCTGGGATTTGAACCCAGGGCTATGTAATGCTGTCTGTTGCGCTGGGCTGCTGGGCACCCAAAAGTCTGAGGGGAAGTAGGAAAAAGCGGGCAGACTCAATGGGGCAAGACTTGTTGTTCTGGAACCTGGCCCAAGGGGTTTGTGTGTGAGAACTGGTGAAAGTGCCCTGCCCTCACCAGGGTGCCTGACAAGGGCAGGGAGCGAGGGACAGGAAAGGCAGGTTTCCTGCAGGCCTCGGGCCCTGGAGCAGCCGGGCTAGACCAAGAATTTCCTGAATAGCAGGCCCATTCTCTGCAGTTATTCTCACCGACCTTAGGCATGACCGCCCCCTCCTCCCCGTGACCCCTCGTCCCCACATTCACTGAAGTGTCAAACACGGAAACTACCTTCTTCTCAAGGTGTGGAAGAAAGATGGGATTGTATGATTCAGGACCCCAGGTTTACTCTGCTCCAAATGTTGGGCCTGTGAGAGGTCCTGAGCCCATTTCCCACGGGGGCAGGTGCTGTTGCTGTGAGGGGAACGAGCGCAAGGCTGGGGCCACTCTGCCATGGTCCATCTTGACGCATGGGGATATGGGAATTCCTATAAGCCCACTCAGCTACGTGCTTTTCAAGCCTGTGTAGGGAGTGATGATGTGAAAACACAGGAGTAGTTCATGTGGTGCTGTTGGGGTCCTTGTTTGCCCAACAGTGTCCATCAGGGGTCACCTTAGTTTTCTGGCCCAAGCTCATGTCCCAGCACCCCACCCCCTGCACCTCCACTGCCCAGCGCCCAGCAGAGGCCAAAGGCCATGTTCCCACGCCACTCCTGCTGGAGTTTGGCCAAGCCCAGTCAGCACCTTTCCCTGCTATGCCTGCTTAGAGCCCAGAACACCCTGGGCTTTGGTCTGAGGGAAATCAGGCAGCTTCAGTTACCTGCCAAGAGGGCTCTCACAATCAATGCTCCTTTATTTCCTGAAAGGCTCCATACTGAACAGCAAGAGGCTGGGGACAGGCCTGCAGTCTTCTTCTACCCAGGTCCCTTTGTGGGCTCCTAGGTGAAAGAGAGGTGCTACATCACTTACCTACACCAGTGATCTGAACCTCAAGGCCTTGTGCACAACCCCTTCGTGGAGAAGCATGTGAGCTACCAAGGGCACCTGAATTCTTTTTTCCACGAGTATATGTACACATCTACCATCTGATAGGTGCTGACTTGAAAAAAATTGATCAGAACTGACCCTTAGCTGACCCTCCAGCGGGTGTTCAGAGGGAGGAGATTGCCCATCTTTCTTCCAAAGAGCAACTGGTGGGTTAAAACCATGTACCTTTGTACTGGAAACACAGTTCCTCACCACTAAGCCACCAGAGCCCCCTGTGATGATCAAGACAAGCCCCACAGAGCCCTGAGCCGTCAGGAAGTTTATATGAGCAAGTGTCAGTATTCTCTGGCTTTGTTTTCCTCGGTGTCCATGAAGGGATGTGTTGGAATGGTCTTGAGGAGACTGTCTGGATCTGGCATTGAGTGGGTCTCAGTCAGCACCCCCTCGCCTCTGCTGGAGACAAGACTAGGAGAGACACAAATGCCGGGCTGCTCAGAAGAAGACAGAGTTACCGGACATCCTGAATCATCTGGCTCTTTCTCAGGGCCTGTGACAATGTTGTCAGTTCTTTCACAGGTAATGTGGCCAGGGAGGAGAGATCACAAGACCTGATTAGAGAGTTTTCAGCTGCAGACACTTAGAGGCCCAACTCTCGGGTCTTAATTGGTTGCTTAGCTAGAAGAACTCAATCTAAGATGTTCAGATCCTCAGGCTATGGCCATAGTCCTAGGCCTACCTCCTGCTGAGACCAGGTAGGTTAAGGAAAATTCTCCCCTCTGGCCTTTTGTCCAGTCATGGAGACAGGTATTGTGGAGTTTAAACAACGTAGCTGTGTTTAGAGGAAGCTTTGTAACAGGGAACGAAAGCAAGCATTCAGCCATTTGGACTAAAGGCTTCTTTCGAATCAAGGCTTTCCTATTGAGTGGGACTAAAAAAACGAAACCAAAACCAGTTGTCCTCGAGTCAGTTCTGACTTAGAGTGTGTGGTAGAGTAGAAATGTCCTCCATTGAAGTGTCAAGGTCAATCAGAGGCACAGCCAGGCCTTCCATTCAAGTCAGCTGCCGTGGTGGGCATGAACAGCCTACCTTTTAGTTTGTAGCCAAGTGTTCAAGCCTGGGTACCACCTACACACTCCTGACAGAGTCAAATTCAAAGAAGTAGAGCTTCCATGATATCTATGAGCGACTGGTGGGATATCCCAGCCTCGTAGCTGTCCTCACAGCCTGCCTGACCTACTACAGTCCTCCTGTGTGTGTGGGGGCGGGGGGGGTGGTGAGCTTCTCTACACGTACATGGAAAGACCAGGTTAAGGCCCTAAGGGTACAGGCATGTCTCTCTGGCATAATAGGGACAAAGACCCTCTGAAGGGTTGTAGCAGAAGAGTCTGGGTGAAGCCAAGGCCTGGGGTTCTGCTTCTGGCAAGCTCAAAGGAGGTCTTCTGAGGCCTGTGCAGGGCCTCTCAAAAGGTGGGGCCCAGCAGGGGCTAAGCCCTGCCCTCCGTGTTGCTATGACCTGTCAGACCTTGGGCAAACCACTTAGCTTGTCAGAGCCTGATAATCAAATGAGTCAGAGAGATAAGACCATGGCAGATAAGAAGCTTGAGTTAGGCAGTAAACTTAAGGACCTTGTGAATCACTTCACCTCCTGGGAGCTAGTTGCCACCTCAATTTCCTTCTACATGATGCAGGTAGAGAACACACAGGGGACTGCTGGGGGCTCTTCCAGCTAGTTGGTGAGACCCGTGGAGTAGGGCCTTGCTGGAAACCATGGTGCAGCACCCAGGACACAGAGGCCCCTCGGAACAGGGTCCAGGGTTGCTGCCTGCCTGCTGGGTGATCTGAGGGGAAAGTTCCTTCAGCTTATCCACAATATGGAACAATACTGCCTTCCCTTCTCCCAGGTTCTGGGGAGGAAAAGGTGAATCAGAGGAAGCAAACCTACCAAGTGAATAAGTTGTTAAGCAACCATGATTACACACACAGGAGGAACTAGCAGTCAGTCACGGAACTCTGGTGGTACAGTGGTTAGACACTCAGCTGCTAACCAGAAGATTAGCAGTTCAAATCTACCAGCTACTGTGTGGGAGAAAGATGTGGCAGCTTACATCTGCAGAGATAAGAGCCTTATAAACACTTGAGGCAGTTTGCTCTGTCCTGTAGAGCTGCTATATGCTAGAATTGACTGGGAGAGCAAAGGGGTTTTTAGTCGCTGTCAATCATTGTGCAACACACACAGCTACTAACAGGATAATTTCCTAATTACCACAGGCTAGTTCAGTGGGATCACTCAGGCTCACCCTCAGGACTTCTATGCTCTCTAAACTTCTTCCTCGTAAATGCAATTTTCTTTTTATTCTTTTTTTTAATGTTAAAAATATTTTTTGTTTTGGTTTGTGTTTTGGTCTTTTTAAAAAAATATGGAATGCTTCACAAATGTGTGTGTCATCCTTACACAGGGGCCATGATAATCTTCTCTGTATCCTTCTAATTTTAGTTTATGTGCTGTTTCAGCGAGTACTGTTTGGTTTTTTGAATATTGGTTTGCTTACAAAGATTGTCTACATTGTGTTTCACATTGTGTTTCATACAATCATTCCCATACATTCTGTTTTATAAAATCAACCACCACTGGAGGGGAAAAAAAAGAAAAAGAAACAAACAAAATCAATCATGGTTGGACTTAGCCCATCATTACTCAAACTTTTCAGGTCCCCGCCAGATCCTTCCTACTTGCTTCACCCCCTCCCTCCACCCACCAAACTATGCAACTCTATGGTTCTGCTCCTACCTTTCCTCACCCCTCTGCTCCTACCCCTACCCCCATGGGTCCCCATACATGTTTTATAGTTATCCTATTTTTACAGTAATGGTCTTATGCAGTATTTGTCCTTATGAGACTGAGTTAGTTCACTCAGCATAATGCTCTCCAGTCTCTCCCAAGATAGTAAGTGGAATTTTCTTGAACCACTCTGCTGGGCAGATATGCTCCTTCCCTCTTTTCTAGGCAGGTACATTTGGGGTGAGATCACCCGCACTGTCTCCTTCCTGGTCAGCCTCAGACAGGCTCAGGCCTGTCAAGCTTCTCTGGCATGCTCGGCCTCTCTCTGGTCAGCAGCCTGGCCACAGTGGTCCGCTGCTGCAGGAGGCCTTTGTTAGACCCTCAGCAGGAGCTCAGCCCCAATGTGGGCACCCACAGATGTATGGATTCCTGGCCCTTCAGCTTACTTGGCCTTACTTTCTCATGACTCCTGGCAAGAGATAATAGCTCGTCAAAGTGTGCTTAGAAAGTATTACCTGAAGTGAGCTTAAGGGGTAGAAACAGAGAGTAATGAGGATGGACGTAATGACCTGGTCTAGAGCCTGGGATGGGGTGGGAGCGGAGGAGTTTCATCAATACTTTCTTCAGCCCAATCTCAAAGCTTGGAATCCTGTTGAAAACAGCAATCCTCCTTGGCAGTTTTAACTCTGGTGACTGACCAGATGTCCTTTTGATCCAGCAGTCCCTGAAGAGGCCTTCTACAGCCAGAGACTGCTCATCCCACCTGGGGGGTGACTGCCAGGCTAGGAGAAGTCCAGGCCAAGATGGGCCCCCCAGAGTTTGGACTCCCACCATGGAGCACAAACTAAATGGGCACCAGGGCCTTTTGCACTAAACTCAAAGAAACAACAGGCCTGAGGCCTCTCTCTCTCTCTGTCCTCTATGCTCTTCTCTCAGAAGGAAGTATCTTTGAACCTTTCAGCTGATTGGGCTAAAGGGAGTGTGGATGAAGGCCTGCTTCTCCCTCAACCCAACAGTCCAGTTCAGGCCACCATTCTCATCGTCCTGCCTGTCAATAGGGTCTGTCTCTCCCAGCTGATCCTGATCAACCCGACTGGTACTACAAGTCTCATCCGTAGGAAGAGATGAGGCCAGGACTTGTCAGTTAGGTCAAGCTGAAGGCAAGAGTCTTCTTCCCAGAGAAGGATGGTAGTTTTAATGTGTTCATTCATCTATGTGGTCAATAAGAATTTACAAAGCATCTTTTCTGATACTATGTTGGCCCAGAGTGAGTGAGAAAGCTGTGGAAATGATCTGGTGTTTGTGCGTGGATGGATGACTAATATTTGAGCTGAAGGAGCCCTTTCACTACAGGCAAGTGGGTGCCTGACAATGAGAGAGAAACACACACATGCATGCACGCACAGACCCCAATAAAACTCCTGTGAGGAGCTCTTTGTGGCCGGGCTGGGTCCCTAGGCCAGTCTGTTTTTCCCTCAGAGCACATCTGGGGCCAGAACCCAGCCCACACTGTGTTATCTTTGTGTTCTTGGATCTGTGTCATGCTGGAGGCTGTATGTGGAATGTTGGGCAAGTAGAAATGAGCATTCCAAACAATTATCTTGCCCCTCTATTCCACCCGCAGGTAGCTCCTTGGGCTATCTGAAAGGGCTGATGTGTTTCTTGAGTACTAGACATGCCAGGAGTTGGCAATGGTGCAATAGTGTTAAGTCCAACTGGTGTTAAGTCCAAGATCAGCAGAGAAGGAGCAGAAGTGTTGACATTAGTATCCAGAAAGCAAAGAAGCCCCATCCCGAAAGCCTGAATCCCCACATTTCCACAAGATAGATTTATCTTCTTAGTCAGGCCTCAGCTCTGGGCTACCCAAGAGGCATCTTACTTCTCTGCCTGCTCTATCCCTGTACCAAGGCTCTATGCTCTGTTCAGCGTGACTGCAGAAAAACAAGTCCTACCTGAACGTACTTCAACTAACAGAATTCACGAATGAGAACTCAGCACCGCATCCTCACTATACTCCCTCAAGCACTTTCTCTACCTTCTTCTTCATTTCTCTCTCTCAGTGGGTCATTTTATCTCATATTATGCTGAGAAAATAGAAAATGTTAGAAGCAATGTTATTATGTACCGTCCAGTCTACTTAGACTTCTCATGTAAGAGCTCTGGTAGCATCTGCCTTGTTTAGGATCTCGATTGCTGTTTTCTTGTCTTGGTGGGTCTTCCCGCAGTATCTGATTAGTTGGCAGTGTCTCCTTATCGCAATGTTCTCCACTCTTGGCTCTGGTAACAACCACCTCTCCTCTTTTCTTATATATCACTCTGTTCCATTTTGAACGTCCTTGTTTTTACTCAAATTCTAAACGTTGCATTGTGTCAGGGCTTGGTCATAGGCCTGCTTTTCTCTGGACTCTCCTCTTAGCTGACATCATCTACACTTTAACAACCATTTGAATGTGATGCCTTTTACACTTTTATTTTCATCTTCAACCTCTGCACTGAGCCAAAAGCATAATTTTTGTATCTTCCACGTATTTTTTTAAAAAAGAGTAACTGAAACAAGAGTTTTTTTATTTCTCTCTCTCTACTTCAGCCTGTTCCTTGCCATATTTTTTAAAAATAACATTTTGTAGTGTTTTTTTGGCAACTTCGCTTAACACCAGACAATTTCAACACAAGTAGTTCAGTGGCATGTTTGGGCTGAAGTAGGCCTTTCTCCTCGTATTAATTTATATTTTCCACAACATGTCAATGTACTCTTCAGTTCTGTTCTGGTTGTTCCATTTCATGTAGTGGACTTTTTTTGCTTCTGCTGCTGAGAATGTGTCAATGTACTCTTCAGTTCTATTCTTATTGTTCCGTTTCTGGTAGGAGACTTTTTTTGCTGCTGCTACTGAGAACATAACAGCAAAACACAGACCAATTAAGAAGTTTCTACATGCACAATTTAGTGGCATTCATTATATACTCTTTGATTTAAGCAACCATTCTCACACTCCTTTTTCATAACATTTCTCCATTATTAACATACACACACTGCCCACTAAAGTTCCTTGCTGATCTTTTGAGTTGTTCTTAATCGCTTTGATCTCATGTTATTGCTGTTGTTATGTGCCATTGATTGAGTCGCCTGCAACTCATAGCGACTTTATGTACAACAGCCCTAAACCCTGCTCTATCCTGTGCCAATCTCATTGACTCTGACACACCTATCCCCATTACTCCAGTAAGTGAATCAGTCCATCTCATAGAGGGTCTTCCTCTCCTGTGCTGTCCCTCCTCCCTCCCAAGCATGACATCCCTCTCCAAGGATGGATCCCACCTTGCAACATGTCCAAGTCTGGCAGATGGAGCTTCAGAATCCTTGCCTCCAAGGTGCAGCCTGGCTTCAACCTCTCCAGGATGAACTTGTTTGTTCTCCTAGCAGTCCATGGTATATTCAATACTCTTCTCCAGCACCACAGCTCAAAGGCATCAACTCTCCTATCATCCCTAGTCATCATCCAGCTCTCTGACACATAGCAAGTAATTACAAAGACCATGGCCTGTATCACACACACCTTAGTCTACAGACTGACATTGTTGCTCTTCAGTATTTGAAGAGGTCTCTGACAGAAGACTTTCCCATTGCAATATGTCTTTTAATTTCCTGGCTGCTGGTGCCAAGAATCTTGATTGTAGAGCCAAGCAAACTGAAGCTATCAACAATCTCAATCTTTTCACCATCTATCATGATGCTGTCAATCGACACAGTGGTGAGAATCTTTGTTTTCTTAATGTTGAGCTTCAATCCATAGTGAAGGCTGCAGTCCTTGACCTGCAGAAAGCACTTCAGGTCCTCCTCAGTTTCTGTAAGCAGGGTTGTGTTATCTGCATAATGCAGATTATTGATGAGTCTACTTCCAATCCTGAGGCCACACTTCTCCTCATAGAGCCTAGCCTCTCAGATAATCTGTTCCACATATAGATTGAAAAGATATGGAGATAGGACACATTCTTGACACATACCCTTCCCAATTTTGTATCATGCAGTGTTTCCTTGCTCTGTTCTGATGACTGCCTCCTGGTCTAGGTATAGGTTTTTCATAAGCACAATCAAGTTTTCTGGGATTCCCATTCTTCTCAGATCAGCCACGGTTTGTTATGATCCACACAGTCAAATGCATTTGCGTAGTCAGTGAAATACAGATAGACAGACATTCCTCTGGTATTCTCTGCTTTCAGCCAATATCCATCGAACATTACCTATAATATCCCTAGTGCCACGGCCTCTTCTAAGTTCAGTCTGCACTTAAGGCAGTTCTCTGTTGATGTGCTGTTTCCTTTGGTTTTGGATTGATCTCATATAGATAGTTTTTAAAAGACCATGATGCTCAAGACAGGACTTTTTTACTGTTGTTAGGTGCTGTCAAATTGACCCTGAATACAATACAGCAAAACCCTGCCCAACCCTGCACCATCTTCACAATCTCTGCTGTGCTTAAGTCCACTGTGCCAGTCAATGTGTCATTCCATCTCACTGAAGTCTTCCTCTCCTGCACTGCCACTCTGCTTTTCCAGACATGATGTCCTTCTTCAGACACTCGGAGACTCACACCTGCTGACAACATGCCCAAAGTACATGAAACGAAATCCTACTATCCTCCCCTCTGAGAAGCACTTGTTCAAAAACAGATTTATTTATTCTTTTGGCTGTCCATAACATATTCAATATTCTTCACCAACACAATTTGAAGGAATCAATTCTCCAGACTTCTTTATTCATCATCCAACCTTCATATGCGTATGAAACAATTGGAAATACTTTGGCTTGGATCAGGTGCATCTCAGTCTTTAAACTGACATTCTTGTAACTTAAAGACTTCAAAGAGATCCTCAACAACAGATTTTTCCAATGTGATATGATGTTGGTTTCTTGACTGCTGCTACCATGAGTTTTGATTGTGGATCCAAGTGAAAGAGTCTTTGATGATGTTGTCTATTGATTCAATTGTGAAACATTCTGTTTTCCTGAGGTTGAGACGCAATCCATACTGAAAGTCATAGTCTTTTCTTCAGTAAAACTTCAAGTCCTCCTCAGTTTCTTCAAGCAAGATTGTATTATCTGCATAACTAGAGTTGTTGATGAGTCATCCTCCAATCATCATGCCACATCCTTCCTTGCAGGGTCCAGGTTCTCAAATTACTTGCTCATGGTTGAATAGGTATGATGAAAGTATACAAACCTGACATATACCTTTCCTAATTTTAAGACATACAGTAGCCATGTGTTCTGTTAGAAAGACTACTTCTCAGTTCATGTTCAAGTTCTGTGTGAGTACAGTGAAGTGTGCCGAAATCTCCATTCTTTTTCATGCTATCTATGAACACTTTTTTTCTGGCATGCTCTGTTTTCAGCCAAAAGCAATTTGACATCAGCAATGATATTCTTTGTTCTATGACTTCTTACACATTTAGCCATTTTAAAAGAGCCTTCAGCAAGATTTTACTTGTGGTTGATACTAAGATAGTGTTCAATAATGTCCACGTTTGATCATATTTTTTTTTGATTGGACACAAATATGGATCTCTTCCAGTCAGTCAGCTATCTTTTCAGATTTCTTCATGTTGATATGTGAGTGCATTCAGGGCTACATCTGTTTACTGAAACACTTTAATTGGTGCTCCATCAATTCTTAGAGACTAAGTTTTTTTATTGCCTTCAGTAAAGCCTGGAGTTATTCCTTCAGTACCGTAAGTTCTTGATTACATGCTACCTAATGAAATAGTACAGACTTGACTAACTCTCTTGGTTACATAATGACTCTGTTTATCACTGCCACCTTCTTTTGATGCATCTTGTATCATTAGTATCTTGCCCATAGAACTCTCCAGTGTTTCAAACAAGGCTTATTTTCCCCCCTTCAGTTCTTTCTGCTTGCGATATACAGAACATTTCCTTCCTTTTTTCTTTTGTAATTTCAGATCTTTCTATGTATCATATTACTGTTTTTATTTTCTCAAGCTGTTCTTGAAATCTTCTGCTCAGCTCTTGTGCTTCATCCTTCCTTCCGGTCATTTTAGTTTCTTTCTTTACAAGAAGTTTGAGAGTTTGTTACGACCTCCACTTTGGTCTTTCCTTTTTCCTGTATTTTTAATCATCTTTTGCTTTCTTCATGTATGATGCCCTTGATGTAATCCCACAACTTATCTGATCTTCAGGCATTAGTGTTAAACATATTAAATGTATTCTTGGAAGGGCTTCTAACTGTAGGTAAAATAAACTCAAGGTCGTGTTTTTACTCCCATGGATTTGCTTTTATTTTCTTTAGCTTTAATTTAATTTTTTTTTTTTTTTTTTTAGCTTCAGTTTAAATGTACATATAAGGAACTGTTCCACAGTTGGCTCCTGGCCTTGTTGTGGCTGCTGATAGTAAGATACTCCACTTGTATAGTAAATTTGATTCCCAATAATTCTATTAGGGGAGGTCCATGTGTTTAGGTGCCATTTATGCTTTCCAGAAAAGGTATTTTGCAATGTATAAGTTGTTCATTGTACAAAATGCAGAGACTGTGTGATCTCTGGTGTCATTTCTACACCAAAGCTATGTTTTCCAATTATCCTTCTTTGTTTCCAATTTTACCATTCCAATTGTGACTTATTATTAATGCATCTTGGTTGCATGCTTGATCAATTTCAGACTGCAGAAATTGGTTATTGTTGTTAAGTGTAGCTGAGTCATGTATGACTCAGAGCAACCTTTTGAACAACAGATCTGAACCCTGTCCTATCCTTTGTTAGAAGGTGGTTGTTGTTATGTGCTGTCAAGTTGTCTGCAACTCATAGTGACACTATGTACAGTAGCTCTGAACGCTGTCCTTTCCTGAGCCAATCTCACTGTTTCTGACACACTTACCCTTTTTACCCCAATCAGAGTCAATCCATCTCATTCAGGGTCTTCCTCTCCTGTGCTGTCCCTCCACCCTTCAAGTAGTTCTCCAAGGTTCCGTCCCTCCTGGCAACATGCACAAAGTATCTGAGACAGGGCTTCAAAATCCTTGCCTCCAGGGAGCAATTTGGTTTACCCTCTCCAGGATAAACCTGTTTGTTCCCTTGCAGTATGTTCAATACTCTTCTCCAGCACCACAACTCAAAGACTTTGATTATTTTTCTATAATCCTTATTCATTTTACAGCTCTCTGGTGCATAGCAAGTAATTGAGAAGACTATGGCCTGGATCCGGTGCACCTTAATCTCCAGAATGACACTGTTGCTTTTCAGTACTCTGTAGAGGTCCCTGACAGCAAGTTTTCCCAAAGCAATTTGTCTTTTGATTTTTCTGACTGCTTGTACCAAGAGTGTTGATTGTGGAACCAAACAAGCTGAAATTGTTAACAATCTTAATCTCTATCATGCTGACAATTGGCCCAGTGGTGAGAAGCTCTGTCTTCTTGATGTTGAGCTTCAATCTATATCGATGACTGCATTCCTTGACTTTCTGCAGCAAATGCCTCAGGTTCTTTTCCGTTTCAGCAAGCAAGGCTGTATCATCTGTATAACGCAGAAAAAGTCCTCAATTTCTTCAGCTTTGGTTTTAGTGCATTAATAGTTGCGTTGTTGTTATGTGCCATCGAGTAGCCTGTGACTCAGAGTAACCCTATGTACAATAGCACTGAAGCCTGCCCTGTCCTGAGCCAATCTCACTGACTCCAACACACCCACCCACATTGTCCCAGTTACTGTGTCAATTCATCTCATCTGGAGTCTTCTTCTCCTGTGCTGTCTGTCCACTCTTCCAAGCATGATGTCCTTCTCCAAGGATTGGTCTCTCCTTGCCCAGAGTATGTGAGATGAAGATTCGAAATCCTTGCCTCCAAGGAGAAACTTAATTTCATCTTTTCCATGACAGACCTGTTTTTTTTCTCTTGACAGTTCCTGGTATGTTCAATAGTTTTCTCCAGCACCACAACTCAAAGGAGTTACTTCTTCTCCCATCCTTAGTCATTATCCAGCTATCTGAGGCATACCAAGTAATTGCAAAGATCATGGCCTGGATCAGGCACACCTTAGTCTCTAGACTGACATTGTGGCTTTTCTGTACTCTGGAGAGGCCCCTGACAACACATTTTCCCAGTGCAATTGTCTTTTGATTTCCTGATTGCTGGTGCCAATAGTGTTAATAGTTGCATTACTAGATCTTTTTGGGTGCATATCCAAAATGCTATCCTATCCCTGACAAAATAGTATTTCAAGATTGATCTTGAAATGTTCTTTTTAACAATGAATGTGACATTATTCCTCTTCAATTTGTTATTGCTAGAAGAGTAGACTGCATAGTCAATTCAAAATAGCCAATACCAGTTCATTGTATTTCCCCAAAGCCTTGTTACACATCATTTTTTTACAACCTCTAATTTTTCTAGTCAATTTGATTCCTGGTTATTCTAGCAGGTGAAGCCCACATGGCTAGTTGCCTTTTCCCAGATTTTCATCTTTCACTGCTTAATTAAAATTGCTCTGTTGCAATATGAATTCAGGGTATAATTTTGGATTAAGTTGTAAAGGTTATCAAGGCAATAGTGTTAGGGGTTTATCCATCATCAGTGACTCCAGAAAGTGTAGGGTGCAGAAGAATTTAAAATTCTGTTATACACGTTCCTCCTTTTGATCAGGATTTTTCTAATTATGTACTGTCGAATTGGATCTGATTGGCACAGGAGGAGATTTCCTCTCCTTCTCCAGCAGAGCATCTGGTGGACTCAAACTGCATGCCTTTGGGATTGCAGCATAGCTTCTTGCCAGTAGGCCACCAGAGCTCCCTTCCATAGAATCTTTGATCAAAATGTTCAGTAATGATCACTGGTTGTCCTCTAGTTCTGCACAGGGTGTCAATTAATGAAACATTGCATATTATCTTCCTATTTCTGATTCTATTGTGCTAGGTAGAGCTTTCCTTCTATTGCTCCAGAGGAATAAAGACTAATGGTTATGGCTTGGATGGCTTCTTGCAAGCTCTTAAAGCCCCAGACGCTACTCACAACCTGACAGGCAGAGCAGAACTGCACGTGCTATATTATGTCAAAGAACTGAGATGCCCTGTCAAACCACAATTCTCAACCTGTGAGCCAAGGAACCAAATCCCATGAGGTGTTTGCTTGTACTTAAGAAGCCTCTAAAGACAGCAGTTACAATAACTGGCTCTGCATCCTTACCTTTTGACCACTGGTATTTTTTCCATTACTTTTTAGGTCTCTTTCGTACTCTCTTTGGTCCCTGGTAACCATTAATAAACTTTGGCCTCTATGTACTTGCCTTTTCTTGTCTTTTATGCCAACAAAGTTATATCATGTTTATCCTTTTGATTTCGTTTTTCTTCAGTATAGTATCTCTAAGCTCCACCTAAACATAGTCTGTGCCACGGCTTTATTTCTCTTACTGAGTAGTATTCCATTGTACATGTGTACTGACTACACTCATTCATCAGTTCATCTGTTGGTGAGAATTTGGATTTTTTTTAACCTTTTGGCTCTTGTGAATAAAACTCGAGTGAACATCTGTGTACAACTATCTATTTGTGTCCCTTCTCAAGTTTTGGGGTGTATATATTAAGTGTATAACTTCTAGGTCATATGGTAGTTCTATTTTTAATCTTTTGAGGAACTACAACAGTATTTTCCACAACTGCTGAACCATTTTCCATTCCTACCAACAGGTTTCCACTTCCCCATCATCTCACTATCATTTGTTATTGTCTGTTTTGTTTTGTTGTTTTTTAATCTCATCCATCCTCAGTGGAGTGTTCTGTCATTTCATTATGTTTCTACTTTGCATTTAGTGATGTTGATCATCTTTCTTGTGTTTGTTTAGTGGCCCTTGGTATGTTCTCTTTGGTGAAATTCTATTCAAGTTCTTTGCAATTTTATTTGGGTTGTCTTTTTGTTGTTAAATTTTCAATGTTTTGTATATATTTTGATTATTAGACTCTTGTTAGATATATGGTTTCCAAAGATACTTTCTCAGTTGGGAGCTTGTCTTTTTTTTTCCACTTTTTTGTGTAAAATTTTTATTTTGAAACAATGAGAGTTTTCATTTTTAGAATGTCTCATTTTATTTGTCTTTTGCTATTTGTACTCTTGCTACTGCTTTGTGTTCCTTTCCATCTTAATAAAAGGCAGTAGCATGTATTCGTTTTGCTAAATAAGGCACCTCAGGTTCCTCTCTTCTTTTTTCTCTCACATGAGAGTCATCACAATGTTCCATAAACTCAACTACGTATATCCCAAGCCCACTCTGCTTCTTCTCTATCTCCATTGCTGCCACTTTAGTTCAAATCGCCCTCAAATTTCACCTAGGTGATTATTTTGGCCTCTGATTTGTCTGCTACAATCTGTACTCTGGTTTATTTACAGCACTTATCATCATCACAATTATCTACTTTCAAATTTTTTAAATATTTTTTTTTTGTTTTAATGAACGTTTACAGAGATTTAGGGTTTCCAGTCATTCATTGCTGCACTTTTTTCCCTGCCCACCCCCTCCCCCTCAGTTAACTTTTCTCCTTAAAAAGTCAAACTCTTTCATTGTTATGTAATCCCTCCACCCAAGTCCAGTCCACTGTGCAGCCTTCATTCTGGACTCACAATTTTCTACTTTTAATATACTACTTTCATGTCTCTCTCTCCACTGAGGTGGAAGCCTCTTTATCATGTCCGTTGCTTTATCCTTTACTTCTAGAACAGGTCCTGACACATAGCAGGTGTTCAGTAAATATGTGCTGAATGAATGATCAAATAGAGCCCAGGAAGAGGGGGGAAAGGAAAAGAAATCGAACTTAACCCGTCTTCACAATGCTCGCAATCAAGAGCAATTAGAGACAAAGTGGCATTTGCAATACAACAAGATAAGTACTTCCACAAATGCCAGGGCAGCTGCTCTGGGCCACTTGAATGAGTACTATTTGTGGGGAACACCTAATCACACAAAACGTCCAAAAGGACCAAACCCAGGAAAAGGATTCAGGGAATAGCCCTTGCACGCAGCTAGCTTTCCAAACTAGAGAAGGGTTTTCCTACTTCCTCTCTGGGCTGCTTGGAGGAGAAGAGGAGACTCTGGCAAGGCCATGATTTGGATCGAGGTCATAAATTCATTTGCTTATTCTAATAAACTAATTGCTGACTTCTTACTATGTGCCAGGGCCTGTACTAAGTTCATGTACTGCTGTGTCTATACTGTTATAAAGGTTTATGGGGAGGCAAAAAAGAAAGACCTAGTCACCTGTGGTTAACAAGACAGAGCTGAGCTATTGAAGGAAAAACTGTCTTTACCCAAACTCAAACTGTGAAGGCCTGGCCTCTCTGTGCAAAGGGCACTGCTGGGTCCCTCCACCACACACACATGCCTCGGCTCCAGGGCCAAAGCAGGCACACTCCTGTCAGTCCTGCAGAGACTTGTCTCTGAACTAGTCTGGCTGCTTGAAGAGCCTGAATTTCTGCTCACTCACCACACACACGCACACACAGCACCCTGACTCATACACACATATCCAACTGTCCCATGGAGTCACAGTCACCCCGCTCCTCTCCAGGTAGTGAACCCATCATTCAGAGTTCCGAGCTCAGGGGGCTGTGGTGCCCAGGAGAAGATGCCACTCATGCTTACTCTCCAGAAACTGCTAACCTACTTTGGAGGAAGGCTAGGGACCAGAAAGCCCTTTAAATCTTTACAATATTACAGACAAACCAGTACATAATCCAACCTGAGCAGACTTCTTGGAAGAGGTGAATTTGAGCCAGGTCTTGAGGAAAGGCATGGATTGGTGAAAATGAGGAGGAAAGAGAAGAGGAGTAAAAAGAAAAAAAAACACTGAACAAATCAGACTTGGGTTATGGAACAAAAACAAAAAGAAAATGTATTGCTCCGTGTAATTGAAAAATCAAGGTAGATCTAACTTTAGGTAGTGTTCAATCCAAAGGCTATATTGGCATGAATAGAGATATAGGGGGTCAAATCGCCCTTAGCAATTCAAGTGAACAACAATTGTCTTTCCTAGATCACTAGTCCAAAGGACTATGATTCATGCGAACTTGAGTTTCCATGACCCTGAGACCAGAAGAGCTAGATGGTGCTTGGCTGCTCCGACTGACTTTTCTGAAATGAATCACTATAAACGGTCCTGAGAGAGTAGGAGAAAAACGGGGAACAAAATCCCAAATAACAAAAAGACTAGGCTTATTGGTTTTATAGAAACTCGTCAAGCCTCCAAGACAATGGTCCTTAGTCACTCATTGAAAGTTGAAGTTGAAATCACCTGTGTGACTCAACTTTCAGTCAAACAATAGGCAGGTCTATAAATTGAAGAGTAACATTAAAGAGATACTCATTCTTTAGAATAATTAGTCATATGAGATCAATAGGGCAGCCCTTGCCTAGGGATAAATCTCAAAAGGAATAGGAAAGGAGCATGAATGGAAACTGAAAATATAAGGAGAAGTGAGAAGAGTCCCACTATAACATGGGGATTTTAATTTATGGGGATCATAATTTATATTAATTGTTAAATGAAAAACAAATTTGCTCTGTAAACTTTTGCTCAAATAGCAAAGAAAAGCATTTTTTAAAATTTCCTGAGTTCTGCTGTAGAAAAGTTTTGAAGTCTCTGATTGGCTTCACCAGTCTCAAAACTATTCTGGACCTGTCCTTATAGCCAAAGGTATTCCCTGATTGGTTAAGTCTGAAGCAGCATCTACTGCTCTAATAGGCTGACTTGCACCTAAATCACATGGAAATGGTTTCAAGGAAGAAGCACTTTGTTCTCAGAAAAGGGAGCGTGTTAAAGTCACAGAAACCAAATACCCCTGCCTTAAGTAATACCTCTTCCCACGGGCACTCTACATTTTTTAAATGCTTCCATATAATTTATCCAATTGGCCTATCAGTAGACAATCTTGAGTCAGGCCTAATAATTACCCACATTTTACCACAGTGAAAGAACATTTGCAGAAATTAAACATGGTTCTCTGCTTTGTAATAATACCAGAGAATGTCTTAGAATCAACCCTTGGGACAAGATACCTCAAAGCTTTCCTCAGTAAAGTCAGGGCTCAGGGTGGGATTAAAGGTCATTCTCTAAGAAAATATGAAGATTCAAGAAGAAGGGTAGCAGTTTTGTCTCAACACCTAGTTTGAAGTGCCTTTGGTACAGCTGAGCAGAGGAGTCCAAAAGGAGCTGGAACTGGACTTTCACCCTGCAAAGGTCAGACACGCACGGCCTTGCTGAGAGTCTCTTCTATGCTTACTACAATGGTCAACCAGAAGATAACCATTCAGAGGACCGTGTGGCCAAAGCCCTGAGCACAGATGAAGGTTGTTGGAAGGGTGGTGCTTTTGTGAGAACTGGGCTTGGTTTCTGCCATGCTAGGATCTCCTTAGTCCATGAGAGAACCTCAAGGCCTACAGCTGTCACTGACCATTGATCATCTCTCTCCAGGATTCCTCACTTTGCCATCTCTCACATTCTGTGGTGCTGTAGTAGACACGTCTCTAGAGATGGCTCCCAATGACACTGCCCTCGGGCACTCATACCTTTGCATAATGCCCTCCCACCATGGATCTCAGCAGCCCGTAACACACAATAGCCAAGAGAATACAACTGAGGTGACATTGTGTGAGCTCTAGGCTTAGACTTTAAGATAAATGTCCAGTTTCTCTTTTTGGACCACTCACTTTTGAGAATCTTGAATCGCAGTGTAAGACGTCTGGATTCCCTGCTGAAAACAGCACATGGAAAGATCTTATGGAGTTGCAGAGGGGTCCAGGATCTTAGGTGAGTCTCCTTATGACTCCAATTCAAGCCTTCATTTAAAGGCAACTGCATGTGTGATTGCACAAAGCAAGACCAGCAGAACCACCCAAGTGAACGCAGTCAGTCACTGAAGCAATACAACAATAGAACAGCAGTTATTCCAAATGGCTGGAATGATTTCTTTACAGCAATAGGTAGCAAAACCAGGTGTTCTCCTTGGTAGTGAGTTTAGCTTGTGTTGAGTTCTGTACCACTTTCCTCTCAGTATTGAAACTAATAATCATGTTATTGATATTAACCATCTGAACAATCAGGACTGGATTTTTATGAGAACAAGCACAGGAAGTGTGCACACATCTTGCCATATCCCAGACTTCCAGAGGACAGGAAAACCCATTTTTACAGAACTGGAGATGAAGGTGGGGGGAGGGGTGCCAGGTGACCCTCCTCCACCTCTGAGTACTGGGCCTTGGAGGATGAAAGTCAACCCTTACATGGCTCTGAAAAGCCTGTGGTATTGCAGGATGGTTAAGCCACCTTCCATGCTGGATGCCAGAGGAAGTGGATAAATTGAATACGCTTCCACCATCTGGCCCAGCCAATCAAAAAACCAAACTGAACCCACTGACATCGAATCCATTTCAACTCTTAGCTACTCAGCCTACATTCCCCTCATACTTCTCACCACCTCAGACATAATCCCTCTGCTTTAGCTACACCGTTTCATCTATCCTGAGCAAGCCAAGTTCTTTCTTGACTCCCACCTTTTGGCAAGTCTGAGCACCAACCACCCTTCCAAGTGTAATCATCTCTTCTCTGCTCTGAAGAATCTTCCCTTTTCTTTCCCCCAGTTTCCCAGGATCACAGAGCCATTGTCACATGTAGACTGCATTCACTAAATTCCTTCTTGTTTGGCTCTTGTCCTCCCACTAGACCCTGAGCTTCTAGAGAGCAAGGATAAAGATAGCTTTATCTATTCCTTTTTCCTCGTTCATTAGTACATTCATTCATTCACCCAAAAATCTGTTGAGAGCCTCCTACAGTGCCACACCTATGTTAAGTACAGAAGACATAAAGCTGCAATATGTTGTCCTTGCCCTGAATACATGTTCAATCCAATTGGGCAGATAGCCATGGTAATGGGCAATTACTACATGATTATATAGTTGTATAATGGAGGTGTGTATACAATGCACTGAGAACAACGGGCATGTGCTTACGTCAGACTTGGGGCAAGGGAAGTAATAACAGCCAAAGTATATAAGCAGTTATTATATGCCAAGTTTGGTCCTAAGCACTTAATTTTTTCAGTTCATTGTGGTTTAATTATTCTGAAATGTTTTCAAATATTATTGTTGTTAAATAGGTAATCATAGAAACCGTTTACAAAATTCAAAAGGTACTATTTGCACATGCAAGTCTTCACTGAGGATCACACCCTTCCCCACATTCTGTGCATCCTTCTAGAGATGCATTTTTTTAAGATTTTATTATTATTTTGTGTGTGTGTACCGTCAAATAGGATCTGACTGGTACAAGAGGAGATTGTCCCTCCTTCTCCATCCAGCAGAATATCTGGGGGATTCGAATCATGCACCTCTGGGATTGCAGTTCAAAGAGATACATTTTATGTATAATAGAAATCTATGTATGTGCACTTTTTACATGTATAATTGCACAATATTGTACATTGTTGGTTTTTTCCATTTAAGCTATTTTGGAGCTCATTTCTTATTAATTATGGAATTACTTCAATCTTGACTAATGATTTAAGAGTATTTTCTTGTGGTGGCCGTGTACTGTCAAGTTGGAACCGACCCATAGCTCACCCTCCAGTGGGTTTTCAGTCAGTAAATAGCACAGGAGGAGACTGCCTGAATTCCTCCCATGGAGCAACACATAGCTTCGAACCTCATGCCTTTGGATTAGCAGTGCAAGTCTTTCCCACTGAGCCACCAATAGTACCTTAGTGCATAATAAAGTTATTGTTTTTATGTGCTGTAAAGTCTGAACCTTCTCATGGTTGACCCTGCACTGGGTTTTCAGAGGCAGTAATTGCACAGGAGAAACTTTACTAACTTTCTTCTGTGGAGCAGCTGGTGAGTTTGAACCTGGGTTGGCAGCACAACTCCCTACTACCACACCCACCGCCAGAACTCCCTGTGCATATTACTAGTTGTTGTTGTTGTTGTTAAATGCCGTCAAGTCATAGGTGACTCATAGCGACCCTATGAACAGAAGACCTGAACACTTGTATAACTTTCGTCCTTTCTCCAGGTTCATAGGGTTTCCAGAAGCAAACTATTTCAGAAGTGGATGCCACCCACTGCTGCTTCCAACCTTGTTTTAATCGGGGAGCTCCACCAAACACTGTCCACCATGGGTGACCAATATTGCATTTGGCACATCAGTATCACAGTGTTTAACATCACAGTAACCACGAGTTACCTCTGTACAGCAAATGGACAGACCAATGTTATATCACCTAGAAGAATGTTTCACAAAAAACAATTAAAAGCAGGCCTTAGGGATGCAGATTAAAGTCACCCACCTTTGGCTTGGTAGCATCACTTTCTGTCTCTTAGGCCAACTGAGCTCTCTCTATGTTGTTGTTGTTAAATCCCATTGAGCCATAAGCAACTCATAGTGACCCTATGAACAAAAGACCTGAACATTTGTATAACTTTCTTCATTTCTCTAAGTTCATAGGGTTTCCGGAGGCAACTTATTTTGGAAGTGGATGCCACTCCCGCTTCCAAGCTCATAGCCAAAATAAAATGAGATTATTTGAATAGAATAGTCTTTTATACACTATATCATGTGAATTTACTATCATTTTTGTTCAATTAATCATATACTGGGTACTTATGTTTATCCCCTCTAACTGTTCACTATTATCAATAATATGTACACATATTATTTCAAGCTTCTCTTGCATATAAGATAAATCATGTAGGTAGAACTACTGTGTGTGTTTTAAATTTTGTTTTTAGTTTAAGATTTAGTGCTTACAACATATCATGAATCTTTTTTAAAAAAATGAAGTATTGGTAATTCAATGGTAGGTTCTCTTTCCATGTAAGAGGACCTGTTTCAATTCCCTACAAATTCACCACACAGTGCATTCACCATCAGATTGTCACTGGAGGCTGGCATGTTGCTATGATGCAGAAGTGAAGGCTACAGACAAAAACAAGGAAGAAAGTCCTGGCAAACTATTCAAAGCCCACCGTTGAAAACCCTGTGGGACGCAGTGGTTTGATTTACAAACAATTATGGGAATGGTGTAGGACAGAGCTGCATCTCATTTCTTTGTACGTAAGGCCACGGTGAGTATAGGGAGCCAAACTGATGGCGACTAACAATAAGCTGCGTAAAATTTCTTTTTCTTTTGCCTACTACGAAAACCTTTCTGCCACAGCCAAAAGATCCAGGCACATAGAAGAGGAGGAAGACAGCAATTCATTTAAAAGTACGTCTTTCTTTCCTCCTTTATTTTTATAAAATTGGATGAAGAGCTCACGGTCTGGGAAACTCAGGTCCAGAGTCTCCCTGGGAATGGATCTCACCCCAGGGACCAGGACTGAACAATGAGGGATAGGAAGCCTGGCCAGGCGCCACGGTTTGAAGGCCCAGTAAAGCCTTGCCTGGAGCAAGTCCAACTTTGATTGTTCAGGTTCATAAACCACATTTCTGCATATTTCAGTTTGTAGTTGTTATTGTGTGCTTGGTGAGAACGAACTCAGCTGACCTTTCAATGGTTTTTCAGAGGCTGCAAATCACACAGAGATTGCTCATCTTTCTCCCATAGAGCAGCTGGTTACGAACCTCCTGCCTTTGGGTTGGCACCACAACTAGGCCATAGCTCCCAGAAGAGGTCTGGCTGACGACACAGCTGGGAGGCCCTAATCTCAGGCCTGGCTGCTCCCAGGGTCCATGCATGTTCCTCCATTCTTCCCAGAGAAGGGAGGATTGGGAGTTGGCAACCACGCAGACCAGCAGCAGGGAAGGGGTCCAGGCGGAGAAATGACCAGATGTCCAGATATGTGAGAAAAGACAAGACTTGAAAGTAGTTCAGAGGCTGGAGCATAAATCATGCATTTGTGAGTGGAAGAAAGCAAGGTGTGTACACAAAGGTGTTGAGATTTGTGATTCATTTATCTTGATCTTTTCCTATGAAGCGGCCAGAGTTTCGCCTAAGCAGTATCATTTAAAAAAAAGAAATCAATTAGCTACACACCAAGAATTCCAGGTTCTGATAGCACCATGGTTCCTCTACCTGGTTGCCTCAAAGGGAGTCACTCCTAGAGGTCTGGCATCAGAAGTGCCCCCACAGTCACACTGGGGTTCCTGTGACAATGGCCAAGGTGAGCAACCCCACCCTGGCCCCGTGAGAGTGAAAGGGAAGATTAATGAGAACAGACATGGCCTTTTGGGAGGTGTATGCCCGCACACGCCCATAAAACCAGTTACCCTTTCCAAATTGAGCCCTCAGACTTCTGGAACATGTCAGAATTCACTGCTTCTCTAAAGTCATTACCTTATCTCAGTGGCCCTTTGGAGCCTTGGTTCCCATAGCTGGGTGAGGCAGGAAAGGAAATTGGGAGTGGAGAAAAGAAGAGGAATTTGCCCTCAACTCCCTCCAGCCTCCAGGCATAAAGAACTGGCTGTGCCTCTGGGGGTAGCCACCAGCCAGGTCCAGACCAGGCCCTCTTCCCTGGTGTCTGCCAAAGCCCCTTTCACTGGGCCCTGTGCCTCCTGTCAGTCTCCCACAAGAACTATTCTGAAATGTCATTTCTCCAGATATGTCCTCGTATCCCTATGGGAGTCCTTGATACCTGCAGACTAAATCAAATGTTTTTCTATGACTTAGAAGGCCTTTTATAAGTCCTGCCTGCCTGTCTACTTATCTCTCCTATACCTCTCTTTAGTCCCCAGACATAATGCACTACAGCAGTTCCTTGAAATCATCACAGCTCATGCATTCATTTACCGTGTGGCTGTAAGAACTTGCCAGAAAACACAAATTTATTACAGTTCTGGCAGCTAACTGTGCAAAAATGGCCCTTAGGGGTTAAAACTCAGGTGTCCATAGAGCAGCATTCCTTCTGAAGGCTCTGGGAGAGAATCCATTTCTTTTCCTTTTCCAGCTTCAAAAGCTGCCTGCGTTCCTTAGTTCCTGGCCTCTTCCTCTATTTTCAAAGCCAGCATCCTAGAATCTTCCAATATCTCTTCCTCTCTTGCTCTCATCATCACATACTCTTTCACTCTTATCCTCCTATCTTCCTCTTCAAATGAGCCTTGTTATGACATTTAGGGCTCATCAGAAAATCTCCCATTACAAAAGCCTGAATTTAATCAGGCCTGCTAACTGGTTCCAGGAATTAGGATAAGACAAATCTGTGGGGAATCGCCACTGCCTCGAGTCACTTCCGACTGTAGCAATCCTCCATCAGATTTACAGACTGTAAAACTTGACAAGAACAGAAGGAGCCTGCTGGTCTTTATCCTGAGTACCAGCTGGCGCATTAGAACCAATGACCTTTTGGTTAACAATGCAACACATAATGCACTATGCCACCCTGGCTCCTTCACTGGGAAGTTATTGTTGTTGTTGGGTGCCAGCGAGTCTACTGTGAACCATAGTGACCCTATGAACAACAGATAGGAAACCTGCCCCGTCCTGCAGCCTCCTTGTGATTTGACAGGCTTGGGCCCATTGTTACAGCCTCTGTGTAAATCCATCTTCGTGAGGGTCATCCTCTCTTTCTCTGACCCTCCACTGATGTATTTTTCCAAGACTGGTACATTCTGACAACATGAGAAGTGGTATGTGAGACAGAGGACTATCCTCGCCTCTAAGAAGCGCCCTGATTGTGCTTCTTCCAAGACAGATTTGTTTGCTCTTTTGGAAGTTCATCCAAAGGATATCCAGTCCTCTTCTCCAGCACCATAACTCAAAGGCATCAATTCATCCTCAATCTTCCTTATTCATTGATTTGGAAGTTGTTGTTGTTGTTGTTGTTGTTGTTGTGTACCGTCGAGTCGTTTGTGACTCATAGTGACCCTATGTACAATAGCCCTAAACTCTGCTCTGTTCTGTGCCAATCCCACTGTCTCTGACACACCCATCCCGATTACCCCAGTCACTGAATCAATCCACCTCACAGAGGTCTTTCCCCTCCTGCGCTGTCCCTCCATCCTCCCAACCATGATGTCCCTCTCCAAGGACCAGTCTCTCCTTACAACATGTCCAAAGTATGCTAGACAGAGCCTCAGAATCCTTGCCTCCAAGGAGCTGCCCAGTTTAACCCTTTCCAGGATGAATCTGTTTGTTTTCCTAGCAGTCCATGGTACACTCAATACTCTTCTCCAGCACCACAGCTCAAAGGCAGCAATTCTCCTTCTGTCCTGCCTAGTCATTGTCCAACTCTCTGATGCATAACAAGTGATTACAAAGACCATGGCCTGTATCAGATACACCTTGGTCTCCAGAATGACACCATTGCTCTTCAGCACTTTGGAGAGGTCCCTAACAACAGACTTTCCCATTACAATACATCTTTTCATTTCCTGGCTGCTGGTGCCAAGAGTGTTGACTGTGGAGCCAAGCAGATTAAAGTTGTTAACAATCTCAATCTCTTCACCATGGACCACAGCTCACTCTGAGCTTGGGCACACATAAGCTTCTCTGTCCAAAACCAGAGCCACCATGCATAGTTACAATAACAAGGGGACTGAGTTGGATCTGAGATCCAGTGCATGCCCTGAACCCACCAAGAAGGCAACAGGGGCCCTAACTGAAATATCCACTTCCCATTTCCTTTCTCTTGGCCTAAAGCTAATCACACTCAGTTCAGAACATTTTCAAGACTCTGACTCAGTCTAGAATGTTGTCCCTATACTTCTAGTGCTCAGTGGCTGAGAGGTAAGGATCTGTGCTGTTAATCCACAGGCACACAGCTCGAATCCACCAGCCAGTTCATGGGAGAAAGATGGGCAATCTTTTTCCATGCTATTTACAAGCCCTGGTAACCCGCTAGAGGGTAAGCTGAGTCAGTTCCAACTTGATGGTACACAACATAACTTCCAACATTCGAGCTGAACTGGGCTCATCTTCTCACAAGTTGCTGCCAGAGAATCCCAGGTTTCCATTAAGGATGCCTACTTCAAGGAGATGAACCAGGAATAATCAAGGAAGGCCGCCTGAGGGAGGTGACCTCCAAGAAGAGTAGAAGAAGGAGCCAAGATGCAGGGACAGGCATGTAGTAAATGAATGATTGCCTCCCTCAATGTCCTCTCTTCACAGAGATCCAGAGAGAGAGCACACTTACTTAGGTCATAAAACAAGTCTATGGTGGAGCTGGAACCTGGGACCTGGTCTCTTGGCTTTCAGACATGGACTCTATCAGAGATCATCTTCCTATTCTCTCCCCACCCCAACCCCTGTCCCCATTTCTTGGCCCCAGCCAGCCCAGTTTGGCTGTAGTACTGTTTGGATCCATCTTCTTAAATTGGGAGCTTACACTGCTACCCCAAAAGGCACAACCCTCTGGAAGTTCAAATCAACCCATGACTCGATAGAAGAAAGATGAACAATCTCCTCTCATGCAATTTACAGCTTCAGAAACCCCAATTCCCTGGCAGTAACGGAGTTTGTTTTCTGCTTAAACAAAGAGAATAGGTGATTCATTCTTATCCCAAGGGCTCCCCAACTCCTGGGTTTCCAAATTTCCCTGCCCTGCAGCCCTCCCCCCCGACACACACACACCCGCACCCTCTAGACCTGTTTTTAATTGTGTTTGGACAAACATTCTTCTAGGTTGTATAGCAGTGGTATGTCCGCTTGCCGTACAGAGGTAACTTGTGCTTGCTGTGAAGCTGAACACTGTGACACTGATGTGTCAAATGCAATAATGGTTACCCAGGATGGACTGTGTTTGGTGGAGCTCCCTGATCAAAACAAGCTTGGAAACAGGAGTGGCATCCACTTCCGTAAATAGCTTGCTTCCAGAAACCCTATGAACCTGGAGAAAGGATGAAAGTCACGCAAGTGTTGAGGACTTTCCTTCATAGGGTTGCTATAAGTTGTCTACGACTTAACGGCACTTAACAACAGGAACATGCTGTTGTCAGTCTGTCTCTTGTACTGACCCGTTAACATAGGAGTTCTGTTCTTTTTCTAGGGAGGAAATTCCGAACAAATCTAAATAAACTTCCAGACTGGAAGGTTCTTGAAGCTTATGTGCCCCTCCCAAGCCCTGGATCTGTTGTTACAATGACAGGCAGCTGTTCCTGATGAGGAAGGCGTGAGCCCAAATGGCAGAGCCTTGGGGAGGTGGGAGAGGGGAGATGAGAGCCCCGGGTTAGAAGTAAAAACAGCTGTTTCTGCCATGACTACCTCAGCTGTTTGCACTTTTTAGCACCAAACTCATCCCCTGGCTGGATTGTAGCAAATGTTCAGAGAAGATGTTTACTTTGTAAAAGTACGAAACTGTTCTAGTATCACAAGCTTCCGTTATTGAGGTTAGGCGCATTCAGGGTGGTATGGCTGCAGACAGCTTTCCTATATCTGGATGTTTTCATCAGTCCATTGGGGTGGGGGAAGCAGCATGGGACCAATCTAGAGCTGAGAGACCAGTGGCAAGAATTATGGCTCTCACTCAGGAGAGAGATGATGACCTTGGAACTAAAAAGCAGGAGCTAGCAGGGAGGCAGTTGGAAGAACTTGTGACTGACTGGTGGGAGACAAGGGTGAAGGATGAAGCCCAGTAGTTGGTTGTGGCCCAGGATTTAGGTTTGGAATTTGTGAGGTAGTGTTTTCAGCAAGAACACTAGTATAAAGAATCACCTGCCACATCCCATTCTTGGCTATCTTAGTTTGGGATATTCTATCAGCAAAGCTCAAGATCAGTACTTGGGGTCAATTAATTTAATTGGACAACTCTAGGAAAATGAAGTAGGGTTTTGGAGAGTAATTTTAAAAAAGGGAGAAAAGCCAATAAAGGAGAAGGGTTGAGTTAGTTACTGCGACGGGCACCTGGAGTTCAGCCCCACTAGGGATCCTCCGGAGAACACGTAAAATGTGACTGAATTCTCTCAGTGGGACAAGAGGCTTGGGCATCTTCTTCGGATTCCTCCACCCCTCCTGTGGTTGAAGGTGTCTTACAGGTGCATAAACAACCTGTTAGGGATTTAATTGTATCCCTAGAAAAATATATTGAAGTCCTAAAACCTGTTCCAATAAATGTGAGCTTGTTTGGAAATAAAGAGTTTTCTTTTGTTATGTTAAAATGATTCTGAAATAGGTGGCTCCTAGATCCTTCTGAATAGGGTCAGTGAGCACAATAGGCATAAATGCACAGGCCAAATGACCTCCTGAGTTAGGAGCTGCACTGCCAACACAAAGACAGGCAGTTCATATCCACCAGCAGTTCTGTGGCAGAGAGATGGAAAATCTCTTCCCATAAGATTTATAGCCTCTGAAAACCTGCTGGAGGGTCAGCTATGAGTCTGTCCTAACTCGAATATACACAATAACACAGAACGAGGGATTCCCCCTACACTGCACAAAGAGCCAAACTCTACCAACATCCTGAATTCAGACTTCTATGAGAACAATTATTGTCTGCCCATTAAAGGAACCTACCTGAAGCTGTTTGTCACAACAGTACTAGGAAAAGAAGACATCACCCTCAGCCAACAGGTAATGTCTGGGCTTCTGAATATTACAAAAAAGAAAGAAAAGACATCTTGGCACAATAAAGCAATGATGAGCTGTGGTGACTGAATTGGGACACTGGCAACATGTATGAGAGCATCTACCACAGTTTTGAGGAAATAAGGTGGGTGATATGGCATGGGAGGTCAGAAGTGTACACTCCACCACTCAGCCCAATTTACAAACACGCTACTGAAGACTCCAATATTGCATAAGTGATTCTCTTTGAAAATGAAGTAAAGAAGAGAATGAACAGTATGGTGAAAACAGTATGGACTTACAAAGAGTGAAGGCAGAAGGCAGCGTGGGAGGGAGAAAATTACAGGATTGAAGAGTTCAATGGATAGATGGAGTTGGGAAGAAGTATATGAATGAAGTATAATAAAAATAAATATAAAACAAATAAGGAAGACTTGTGGAAAGTTGACTAAGAAACAATTAGATTCTGGACCTCTTTCCTCTCCCCTCCCCCCAGGGAAGGAGCTTTTAGGGAGAGTAACTGCACCAGGGGAACTGAAGGCAGGAGGATGAGGGGGGGGTTCCTGTACATGTTGAGTGCTGAGACCCATGAAGTCCTCTTTGGACAATATGCATTCAAAGTGCTCACCAGCACTGACTTACCCTCCAGGCAGACTACAAGAATCTCTCAACAGTCTAGCTAAGGTAATAGGAAAGCATAGCTCCTTTCATGGGGATTCCCTGATAAATGGCATACCCAGATCTTTCCTCGAAGACAATGGTCAGCAAACCTCATCCTAGAAAGAGATAAAAAAGAAAAAAAGAAATGTTCTGAGAACAAAGATAAAACACTTTAAAAAAAAAAACACTCTTGAAAATTAAAAACATGGTAGTGTTGAGGCTGGAAAACTCGCTAAACGATAGTCATTGCCCTGAGAAAAAGCTTTAAATCTTAAACCAAAAGAGTCCCCTGAAGTCTTCCTTAAATTATCCCATTGCTTTCCAGGCAGAACTGCCTCATAGCTGACCTTTCCAAGCGTTGCCATAAATAATCTCAAGAATGGAGCCGGCCTGCCTTTCTCTCTCATTGCTGCTTGTGGATGGAACTGTCAGGGAGGAGCCACCTTGGGTTTAAGCAGCACGATACCCTAGAGACTAAGGTCACTAGAGCTCTCTCTTTCAATGATCTCTCCCTCTCTCTAATAATACAGTCATTTCAGAACTGACTCATGACTGGCCCTCCAGTAGGTTTTCATCACTCATGAAGAGATTGCCTGTCTTGCTCATGAGAAGTAGCCACTGGTAGTTCCAAACCACCAAAAAAAGAAGCAACTTCAGGAATGCAACGATCTATGAACAAGACTACCATCAGAGACATAGTCTACCATTTCCCCCTGTAATTAACTTTTTTTAAATTTAAGTGAAAGTTTATAAATCATATTGGTTTCATTCAATTATTCATGTAAATTTTATTTTATAGCATTAATTACAATTGATCACTTTCATTAAAGAGAATATTTCCTCAAACTCTTATTGTACTTTCCCTGTATCTTTTCCCAATTTAACTATTCATTTTTATTCCCCTCTCCCTCTCTTCTTCTCCCTGCTAACCCTCCAGGACTGATTCTATCATGTTTGCCTTGAGCACTGATTGTGCTCTTATAAAGAAGTGTCAGCGGGATGGCACCTAACAGCTTTAAGGAATCCAACTGAGAAGTTGTTGTTAGGTATAGGAGGGTGAACTCATAGCAGCCCTATTACAAGTTTAAATGGAAAGGTTAATGGAAAATGTGTTTGTGTTAATGGCAGAGGAACAAGCTGGAAAAAGGAGGGTGAGGATGATTGCACAACTTGAAGAACATAATGTCACTGAATTGTAGGTGTAGAGATTACTGAGTTGGTGTTATGTTTGGATGTCTATATTTTCAACAACAAAGAAAATATTTTTAAATAACACAATAGAAGCAATATAAAGATTAGAACATAAAAGTTGGAAAACATGAGTATGAGGACCCAAGGCAGGGCGGTGAAGGGTAGGGGTGAGGATGGGGGGGTAGGGTGCTAATCAGAGGGCTACACAATTCTATGGGTGAGTGGGGTCAAGGAAATGGGAAGGATCTCTTGTGAAAAACAATGTATTCAAATTTTGTAAATAAATCAGAGTAATATAAAAAATTATTTTCCTTTACATTGTGTTTCATTCTTATACATTCTTTTTTATACAATCTTTCATTTACATTGTGTTTCATGTAATCATTTATATACATTCTACTTTACATTATTTTTAATTGGTTTGCTTACAAAGCTTAGATACATTGTGTTTCATATTATTCTTCATTCACATACATACAATCATAATCATTCTCATGCATTATGTTTTATAAAATTAATCACCTTTGGACTTTGCCCATCACTAACCCTGTCTTTTTGCCTGGATCCTTCCTCTTTTCTTGTTCCCTCTCTCCCTTTCCCAACTGTGTAACCCTGTGGTTTCACCCCTACCTATCCTCACCTCTCCCCCCTCCCTTGAGTTCCATACATGTTTTACTAGTTATTCTTCTATTTTTACAGCAAATGGTCTTATGCTATATTTGTCCTTATGAGACTGTGTTAGTTCACTAGCATAATGCTCTACAGCCTATCCCAAGTAATGTATTATTTTTCAAAATTGTTGCTTCTGAGTTCTCCATAGTATTTCATTGTGTGACTGTACCACAGTTTCTCAATACATTCACTTGGTTGTACATCTGGGCTGTTTTCATGTTCTTGTGATGAAGAATAATGCTGCTATGAACATTGGTGTAGAAATCTCCATTTGTGTCTCAGTTCTCATTTTCTTGGGTTATCCAAGTAGTGGATTAGCTGGGTCATATGGAATTTCTATGTTCAACTTTTTGAGGAAATATCAAACTGCCTTGTACCATTTTACAATTTAGTAGTTGTACCATTTTACAATCCCACGAACAGTATATGAGAGCTCCCACCTCTCCACATCCTCTCCAGCATTTATATTTTGCTGCCCTGCTAAACTTTGATTTGCATCTCTTTTATTTAGTGATTTTGAGCATTTCTTCATGTGTCTGTTGAATGTCTTCCTCTGTGAAAAGTCTTTCCATGTCTTTTGCCCATTTTGTAATTGGGTTATCAGTCTTTTTTTCTTGTGGAGGCCTAGGAGTATTTTGTAAACTTTTGTTATGAGACCCTTGTTTGAAATGGTTTTACCAAATGTTTGTTCCCAGTCAGTTTTTCCTGTTGGAAAAAGTGTTTGATAAGTACAGGGATTTAATCTATAGAAGGTCCCATTTATCAATTTTATCCTCTCCAGATAGTGCATTTCTTTTTTTCATGATAAACATAATTTAATAATTGGAACATGAAATGTACAGTTGTTTTTTTAAATATCCTAGAAATTGGGACAAAAGGGAAAAATGGAAAATAGAGAAGTTTTAAAACATTGAAGGTTAGTTCACGACATCCAATATTGAAATCCTGGAGAGAAAGACTGAGCAAGGAATGAAAATAAACTCATACTAAGCATATCTTAATGTAATGTCAAACAACAAGGGGCAAAAAATTCCATAAGTTTGAGTAAGTGGCAGAAAACAGGTCATGTGTGTCGGTAAGAAAGCAGAATGATTTTTAACATCTTGTCAACATTGCTAGAACACTATGGGAAAGGAACATACATAATAAGGAAGAGATATGTTCTCCAACCTAGAATCCCACACCCAGCCAAACTATCAGTTGTGTATACAAATAAAGACCTTTTAAGACATATGATATCACACACACTCACATAAACACCACCAACAACAAAAATCTTCTATGAGAAATTTATTCCTTTCTCAAGGAATGATGGGAGAAGATGCTCCTCCAAACTAAGTGTAAACCAAAAGGAAGACATAAGATGTAAGAACCAAGAGAGCTATTGTGTCCAGTCATTTGGTAAAAAAAAAGTAGTTACCATTTACTATCAGTTGTTGTTGTTATGTACTCTCATGACAAAACTGAGCCACAACTGACCCTCCAGTGGATTTTCAGAGGACCTGATTTGCCCAAGAGGAGATTGCCCATCATTCTCCTTCAGAGCAGCTGATGCCTTTGAGTTAGCAGCACTACTCCTGACCACTAAGGTACCAGAGCTCCCTTATTTTCAATTAAACTTTAAATAGAGGACATTTCCCTTGATAAAAATCAGTATACCTCATTTAACATAGGAAATAAGTGGGAAGACTGCTATTACAATATGGGAATTTTAATCTAAGTCAAAACATAATGTGTGCAAATTGTTAAATGCAAAGCCAATTTGCTCTGTAAATTTTTACTGATTTTTTTTAAAAAAGTTAAAAGCAAAACAAAAACCAGAAAAAGAAATCTCCTTCAAGATTATAGCATACAAATTTTGCTCAAGTTCCCAGCCTGCCCTACAAATTTCAAACTTAAGACTACAATATCAACTTTTTCTTTATTTTCTAGTCAGCTAGCTTATCCACGGTCCCAGCCTCCACAATTTCATGAGAAAGTTTCTTTAAAAGGTGCGCCTGATCCAGGCTATATAGTCTTTGCAATCACATGCTATGCATCGGAGAGTTGGACAGTGAATAGGGATGATAGAAAGAGAATTGATGCCTTTGAGTTGTGGTGCTGGAGAAGAGTGTTGAATATACCATGGACTGCTAGGAGAACAGACAGGTTCGCCTGGAGAGGGTGAAGCCAGAATGTTCCCTGGAGTCAAGGATTCTGAAGCTTCGTCTGACATACTTTGGGCATGTTGCAAGGAGGGACTGATGCTTGGAGAGGGACATCATGTTTGGGAGAGTGGAGGGACGGCGCAGGAGAGGAAGACCCTCGATGAGATGGATTGATTCTGTGAATGAAGTGATGGGAATGAATGTGTTTGAGACAGCAAGGTTGGCACAGGATAGAACGGCATTTAGGACTCTTGTACATAGGGTCGCTATGAGTCACAAATGACTCGATGGCACATAACAACAACAACAACAGATAGTTGGAGCTACCTACAGGATCCGGCTTCTAAAGGAGCTTGGTGGCCAAGACTGATGATCATTAGGATGGAAAGTTGATTGTTAAGGGGAGTGAAGGGAGGGGATACAGCCTTCTAGTTAAACAGCCATTAGGGCCTGAGGGCCGCAGACCCTCACATCCTTCTTACATTCTTGTAAGTGGTATAGCACTGATCTGTGTATTGCTGAACAAAGGTAACTCCAGTTACTGTGATGCTAAATACTGTGACACTGATGTACCAAATGTGATAATGGCTACCTATGGTGGACACTATTTGGTGGAGCTTCCCAATTGAAACAAGCTTGGAAACAGGAGTGGCATCCACTTCCAAAATGGCTTGCTTCCAGAAACTCTACGAACAGTGCTCAGGCCTTTCATTTATAGGGTCACTATGAGTCATCTACGACTTGACAGCACCTAACAACAACAACAACAACAGATAAATAGGAATCTATCAAAGTATATAGAGATGAGAGTAAGATATTATAGATAGAAATCTTGTTGATTTTGCTTCTCTAGAGAACCCTGGCTGAAATAAAAACTAACAAGGAGAGTGTGAAGAGTAGTATCTAGGAAGATGGTACAGAGAGGCCCCAGGGCGATGGCACTTCAGATGTGGAAAGCAATCAGTCCTGACTAGGATGGTTCAGATTAAGCAAAGGGTAGAGAAGGTTGTCTCCAAAGTATGACCACTGTTGCAGCCCTCGATCTTTTGAATCTTTCAACAGATGACCTGGCTGAGCCTCTCTCTGGTTGTGACTTTTCTTGGCTTTTCTTGATCATGTGCTGATGAAGTTCATGCCCTCATCTCTGTTCTGCTGCCTAGATTGCCCTACCTCACTGAAAATTCTGATTTGGCTTACTCTTGAGAAGTGGCTGGCAGTCACAGTGAACTTAGAAGGGAAAAGCAGCTCATTCTCTCTGCCAAGTGTCCTGTACCTAGCCTAATTCATAGTCCTGTGAGAGTGACCCATGACTCCTTTATGGTCTTGTCCAGTGACCTCAGAAAAGAATTTTGGAAATTGTTGGGGACACTAAAGTCAGACAATTGGTCAGGGACTCTGCCTAGCTCATTTTCTCTTGTTGTGTACCATCAAGTTGGAACCGACCCATAGCTGAACCTCTGGCGGGTTTTCAGAGGCAGTTAATCACATGAGAAGAGATTGCCCATCCTTCTTCCATGGAGCCTCTGGTGGCCTCAAACTCCATGCCTTCAGATTGCAGGGCAGCTTCTTGCCACTAGACCATATTTTCTCTTAGAGCTTTTGCAACTGCTCCTTTGACATAAGCTTGTGCTTGTTACTCAGTTTTCCATATGGGCTATCTCCACCCCCTTCTCCACTCCCACTCCAATGCAAATCTATTCTTTGCCTTTCCCTACCAGCTTTATGTAGCAGAAGGCCACCTTTTCAACTATCTCAATGAGCTCCCTTGCTCTCTGTTTCCAGCTGAGTTCAGGCAACAGGAAGCAGCAGCAGGCTATGAAAGGGCATATAATAATGAGCCCAAGTCTCCATTGGCCCTGGTCCCTCTTTGCTTCATCATGGTCCATTACTGCACCCCTTTCTATTAAGGCCAATGTGTCCCAAGGCTACAGCTCTCCTATCATGTTCTGGTAATTGCTATCTCCCCAAGACCATTCAGCCTAAGAGTGGCAATGGATTTTTCTTTTAGCAGCCTTAGAAAGCTACATCATTTTACTTAGGTTTTCCTTAACTTTGCTCCCACCCTTGTAAACAGATCCTTCAATCAATGGCTTCCCAGAGACCAGACTCAAATGTAGATTCCATTGGGAAAAGAAAAATAGCCAAGTCACTTACAAGGGTTTCGATAAAGACAAAACACAACCCTTCACCATAGACAGCACAACACTAACCCATTGACAATCCAAGTGGCTGGAAGTTAAAAAACTACCACTGTTGCCCTGAAGGATAGAAGTCTTAGCCATAATGCTCTCTAAGAAGCTGATCCCCCTCTTCTGGAAGCTTCTTCATGGAATTCACCTTCACATCTCCTACAGAGATAATTGAATAGCAGAGCCTGAGACATCAGCACTGCACTCTCAGGACGGTGTAGGAAAGAGTTCTGCCTTCTACTTTGTCTGGGAGACTCGTGAAATTGAAGATCTCTGTTCATAGGAACTTTGAGCAAAACATGTACAGAGGCCATGAACAATGACCAATGTTCACCATAAGAATAGGAAATAGTGTGAACCAAATTGACCAAAGCACCCAGGAAAACAGGGCTAGTAGAATCTATGCTGCCTTTGGCTTCTCAGTCCTGGAGGAGGTTGAGGTAGGGTAGGCTAGGAGGCGTGGATCCTGCTCTTTATTCATATGTCTTGTCTGGTTCAAGCTCCTAATCTGAGGTCATGGAGCTGAGATCATCCTAGTTACCCTGGGGGTCATGCTGGTTGCCCTAGCAACCCTGTCCTGTCCACCCCTCCTTCAAACAATTGCTTCTTCCTTCACCTTCAGGAACTAAATCTTCCCTCCTTCTTTCTTCAGTCTCATCCATTTGATCTCCACCCTATTCCTTGAGCCCTCATGGTCCATAAATTCCCTCCCAAATCCTGACCAGGAATCATAGAGTAAGTACAATCAATCACATCATGGGCAGCCAATGGAAGCTGTGGTGCAACTTGAAGAACGGTGTTGTCTGTGTCTCACATCTTCAGCAATGAAGAGCAACCAAAAATGACTAGAACAGTACATTGACAGAGAATTGCCAGAAGTTCAAGCTGGATTTAGAAGAGTCTGTGGCATCAGGGATATCATTGCTGATGTCTGAGGCATCTTGGCTGAAAGCAGAGAATATGAGAAGAATATCTTTTTGTGTTTTATTAACTATGCAAAGGCATTTTACTATGTAGATCATAAAAAACTATACCTAACATTGATAAAAATGGGAATCCCAGAACACTTAATTAGGATTCTATGAAATTGTAGTGTCAGAAACTGTGAAAATTGGCTTTTCTATTCATTTTATTAGCCTGCACTGGGGGCACCGTTTCCAGCTACCTTCACTGTAGATATACGGTCTTACAATTCACCAACAGCTGTGGGACCAATAGAAGAGAGTGCTTTCCACACTGTGAAAGATGGTGTTAGAGAGAGGGTGAAGAGACTGTGACACTGCTGTGAAGAAACTGGTTTTAGGTATGACTAGTGGAACCCTGGAGACAAAGCCACAGTTAAAGGTTTTGCTTGTTGGATGACTGAAAGAAAAGCTGATTTGTAACTGCCCTGAGATAAAGTTTGCTGGATGACTAAGGAAACTGGAAGTGCATTTGTGTTGCACTTAACTGAAGTTAGACTTTCAGTAATTAAGGAATTGCGCCTTGTTAATCTGGTTTAGACTTCCATTGTGTGATATTCTTTGCCTCCCCCACTCCTCAACCTATTTCCCTAATAAACCCCACAACTATGAATAAAGTCTATGAGTAAAACCCATGAGTCAGGTTGCAATGATTGGTAGAACTAGGTGTAGGAGCATGTGGAGTGGTATGTCTGACCATGTAGCTATTTGTTTAGTGCTATGGATATTATCGATAGGGACAGTTCCCCTTTATGAAGTGGATGGAAGTCAGACTTGGCCTCTCCCCCATCGTATCTGCTCCTTATACAGAAACCTATAACTAGACCAAGAAGCTATTGTCTGAACAGAGCAAGGGAACAGTGCATAACTTAAAATCAGGAAAAGTGTGTGTTGGGGTTATATCCTTTCTCCATATATATTCAATCTGTATGCTGAGCAAATAATTTCTGAGGCTGGACGCTATGAAGACAAATATGGCATTAGGATTGGAAGAACACTCATCAACAACTTGTGTTATGCAGATGACACAACCTTCCTTCAGGAAGAATTGATGATTTTGAGCTGTGATGTTGGAGAAGAGTACTGAATATCCCACGAACTACCAAAAGAACAAACAGATACATCTTGGGGAAAGTGCAGCCAGAGTTTTCCTAGGAGGCAAGGATGGCAAAGCTTAGTCTCACATACTTTGGGGATGTTGCTGGGATAGGCTATTCCTTGTAAAAGGATATCATGCTTGGAAAGGTGAAGGGGCATTGAAAGGGAAGAAGAACCTCAAGGAGATGGATTGTCACAGTGACTGCAGCACTGGGCTCAAGTGTGGAAGAGATGATAAGGTTGGCACAGGACAGGACAGGATTCAGCTCTGTTCATAGAGTAACTATGAGTCATACTCAACTTGATGACACCTAACACCAACAACAACATGCCTTAGAGGGTCTCAGGGTGATGGACGAGTCCCAAGGATATCTGACAGAACCAGCACTGGAGAGAAAGTCTGGGGGCCCTACAGTGAGAGTTGGCCCTATAAGGCAACCGAAGAACATTTCTGGACCAGGATATGTTACCAAGCATGTGGGAAGTGGACACTGCTTTCCCCGCAGGCTATCTATCTTTGTGGCATCACCATCCTCCAGACTTCAGTGTAACAGCTTCACAGAAAGAGCATTGAGGTAGAAGATGGGAGGGGGAGCTCTGGTGGTGTAGTCTCTAGTTCATCACGCTGTTAACCAAAAGGCCACACACATGGCTCTGGGGGGTCAAATCCACCAACAGCTCCATGGGAGAAAAATAAGCAATCTCCTCTCATTAAAACTTACAGAAGGTTGCCATGAATCAGAATCTACTAGACAGTGGTGAATAAAGACACATAAATGTTTAAGGATGTCCAAAAGAACTTCCAGAAGAGGTAAGAATCACCTAACTCTAACTCCAATCAGTAAAAAATTTCTCTCTTTCATGTTCTGGTTCCTATACAGGCCTTGGAAGAGCCAGAGAACAGAGAAGGGGTCTGTCCTGCCTTCTCTCTGCCTCAGCTTTCATAGGCCTCCCCTGTCTACTACGCCAGGAGGTGGCCTGAATCTTCTCCTGACGAACATTTATGAAGCCAGGACAGGCTGAAGGTGAGAAACATTCCTTCTCTGCATTCCAGGGAAATTGGTGCCATGGGCCAGGCTGGGAAGGCCTCAGGGCCTGGCATGGACCTCCTGAAGCCAGCCTGCAGAGAGGCGGGGGCAGCAGGGATGAACTCATTCTTTCCTCCATCTCAGGCTGCTCCAATCGTAAAACTGAGAATGCTGAGCAAATGGCCCCAGGTGTGAACTCTCCTAGTTTCGCTGGGATAATAGTCAGGAACTGCAAGAGGCTGACCTGGTTTCGATGGAGTGACTCCAACTCTCTGCAAAGCTTGTCTCTGCTGCCTCCCTCTACTTCCATCTCCTTTCTGGGGGGACTGGCCAATGCCTGAAGGAGCACTAAGAGAGAAAAAAGGGGAGTCCCCTCATAGGTAAAGTAAAGTCTCTTCTCCAGAGAAGTTCTGTCAGTGGAGGCTCCGGGCAATAAATAGTAACATAGACAATGACACGGGCGAATCACTAAGCCATTGTGCTATACCATAGCTGCTAAATGATGGCAAACACGCAGGGTTACGCACCATCAGTAACATATGCCTGAATGCTAGAAAAAGCAATGCTACAGCCTCAGACAGCATTTACTTGATGTCAGAAGTGAAGTTAGAAGTTGACTGAAAAAAAAAAAAAAAGAAGTTGACTGAACATCCCTTTGAGAGGGTTGTAAGGCGTGATGGAAATATTCATAATCTTGTTTGGTGGTAGATACATTCATAGCTCTTTCCAACTGGCTAAACATCTCAAGTGGTAACCTAAAATGATTGATTTTACTGCATGTAAATTTTGTTTCAACAAAATTGGAAGGGTGAGAAGTTCTTCGAGTTTGGAAAATGCCATGGAAGTGAAACTTGCATGGGTTGCTCATGTACATAAGAAAAGATCTGTCACTCTAGAGAATTCCTAAGAACATTCCCAGTACTTAAAAGAAACGCTAAAATTAAGGAAGATTTGAAAGAAATAAAATACCAATACAATATAAAACAATTGGCCTTAAAGAGACTCTACAGGTCAATATTCTCAAGCCTCAGTACACTTATAAGTGCTCTCCTTACCTGATCTTCATGCTTTATCTGATGTTCTTATCCTACTTCTTTATCTGAAAAGGGGGGGAAGGCAAAAAACAAAACAAAACAAAATACACAAACCAACCAACTCATCCATTTTTCATGAGTAACAAAAGCTGTATTTTAAATGCATCCACCCTTGTGCCAGTTTGTCTATTGTGGTTTTAACAGCATAGCTAGAAACTATACCACCAACAGTTGAAAAATCAGCAGGGTTGCCTATGGTAGACAGGCTTCAGGTGAGCTTCCAGGCTGAAAAGGATGAGGAAGAAAGACCTAATGATCTTCTTCCAAAAATGAGCACGTAATCTCTTACCTAATCAATCACAACAGATCATCGCCTCACTTACTTTGGACACGCCATCCGTAGGAATCCATGGACAGACAAAGACATCTTGTTTGGTAAAGCAGAGTCAACAAGGACAGAGGAGAAAGTGAGACGAATTGTTACAATGGATTCAGATATTTCAGCTGTTGTGAAGATGACACGGCTCAGCCAATGTTTTAGTCGGTTGTGTAGAACGTCAGTGTGAGTCAGAGTGAACTTGAAGGCAATTGACAACAACATACTTTAAGTGAGACAAAACTTGTGAACATCAGTTCATCAAGGGCAAGTTACAGGCCCCACTGAGTCAATTGCCTGGGGTGTATTTGTGTTTCTCTTCTCTGCCTTTCTCTAATCTATAAAGGTGAGACTTGCTTGATTTTTCCCCCCCAGGTTCTCTTACTCTTATCTCCCATTGCTGACACTATCTGTGAGTCCCTCCTCCTCCGTCCCAGAAACGGCAGCCTCTTCCAGGAAGTTTCATTGTGGAGTGTTGCAGGCCCTCACCTCTAGAGGGCAGGAGTCTCGTCCTAGCTGCTGGCTCCATCCTTCCCTCTGGCTCTATTCTTGTAAAAGCCCTGGCTGGAATAAGCTTAGGATTTCTCTCCCTTGCATCGTTGGACAGTAAACGTTTTCGTCAGGGAAGTCATTCATTCTTTCATTCACTCACTCTCAGTATTACTCAGGAGAGAGAAAACAGCTCAATCTGGCTTAAGCCCAAAGGGGATTTATGGGGCTCCATTATTGAAAAGTTCAAGACTCTTCAGCTGGTTTCCAACATAGCTTGATTCCGGATGTCAACAAGAGTCTCTCCAGATCTCTTTGCCTCTCACTCTATCATCTGTCTTTCTCCTACCCCCACCCCCGGCTCTTTTTATCTCGTTCAAGAGTCTCTTGCCTGTCTCTTCCTCTCTTTCCCCTTCTCTCCCTCCTTTTCTTTCTTCTCTTCCCTCTTTCTGTTTTCTTTATACCTCACCTAAAATCCCTGGATGGTGCAATTAACATGCTTGAATGCTAGCCAAAAGGTTCGAGGTTTGAATCCACCCAGAGGCACGCTTAAAGAAAGATCTTGTGATTGGCTTCCGAAATATCAGTCACCGAAAAGTATGGAGTGGAGATCTCCCAACACACGAGGGACTGCCATGAGCTAGTATCACTCAACCCAGCTGGCTTGGGGTTCAGTTTTTCATACTGTCCCTCAGGATCCCATTTGCCATTTTTGTGCAAAACAATGTATTTTGGTTTTGTTTGCCAGCACTGTTAAAAAAATCAGCACAGTGTACTTACAAAAGCACCTAAGGGGGAAGTGGTTGGCAAAGAAAACTTGGAACCCATACTGTGTAAAAACACTATAGTGTGTGTGTATTTTTATTACTATAGTTAAAGTATAACTTTATTTAGAAATGTAATACTATTATTTCTGTTTACATCTGCATCTTTACCGACTACGTTCAAGGGCACAGAATGAGCATCCTTCTTGTCCCTTCACAAGGTGTACATGGGGCCAGGCACCTGATTTCCAGCCTTTTCTACAGAAGTCCTCAAGGCTTCAGAGACTTTTGTTATGGTGTGGGTGGAATAGAGGAAGAGAGAGAGGCCAGGGTCAAGGATAGGTCAAGGCTGGAGCAGGGATGCAGAAAAGGTCGTTACAAGCTCTCCCAGTATTTACGCCTTCAAGAGCAAGAGCAAACCCTGCACAGCTTCTGTCCCTCCTCTCCAGCGTCCACCAGGGAGGCCGGTTCTGGAGACTGGGAGCTGCTAGGCCTGGCTAATGGCAATTAAGACCTAGAAATCCCCCATCCCTAAGCCTGGGCTCACATCAAAAGACCTTGGCCCTCAGATCAGGGGGCTGCAGAATGGCTCTCGACTATAAATCTGAAAGGGGCTAGGCCCCCCAGCTAATGAGCTGTCCTGACTCAGAGGAGAGCGGGAAGTCTGGGATCCTGTTTCAGTCAGAGAAGCAGCCAACCCAGAGGGAGCAGGGACAGCGTAGAGCCCGAGGCGCCCCTCCCCCATAGCACCCAGCTCTGCGCCCAAGCCCCTCCTTTTATGCTCAGTAAACCCTGAGGTCACTGTCCCAGAGGAGGACGTGAGGAATCACATTCAGTTCCTCCCCGGGGCGCCTTGGCCCGCACCTCCAAGAGTTGGTCCAAGTGCCCATTGTTTGGCCCCACAGGAATTTTAACTGCTAACATCTGGGTTCAGGAGACTCCGGAAGAGCAAACGTCTTCACCTCCTTTGATTCTCTTCACACAGAGGAGTTTTCAAATTTTAATTTGAGGTGGCCTCTGACCTGAGTTCCCTTTCCCATAGATTCCAGATATTTCCTGTGCTCTCAGATAACCTCCCAAACCTGCCCCCACCTGAGCCAGAGCCACTGCTAAGGGGCACTATCGCCCTAACCATGGCCCCAGCTGGGTGGGGAAGCCCCTTTTTCCTCTGACTTCTCCTGCCATTCCTCTCTTTCTTAAGGACAAAATTAACCTCCATCAGACATCTCAGACCCCTTGGATCCAGCTAAGTCCAGGCTTAAGGAAGCCAGGAATGAAAGGCAACCTTTTTTGGTGCCAATCAAATGATAATAAAAGAAAATAAAAGAACCAACCATAGTTGAGTGAACTTTAATGGACTGGTGGAAAGGCATGTGGTTTGAATCCACCATTTGCCCTGAGGGAGAAAGATGGGCAATCTCCTCCCATGATTTATGGCCTCTGAAAACCCACTGGAGGGTCAACTATGAGTTGGTTTTCACTCAACAGCATATAACAACAAACATAGTTGAGGGAACTCTGGTGGCCTAGAAGGTAAGGAATTGTGCTGCAAACCCAAAGGGAAATGGTTAGCATTCTGTAGCTGCTTTGTGGGAGAAAGACAGCCAGTCTATTTCCATGTGATTTACAACCTCTGAAAACCCAGTGGAGGGTCAGCTGTGAGTCGGTTCCAATTCAAGAGCAATGAGAGACAGATGCATAGTTGAGCACCTACTACGTGTTACATACAACAGATTTGTCTTTATATTTGGAATGCCTTCATGTGAGCCCCCATCATTGAGTCTGGAAGAGTTTGGGGATTCTAGAATTGTTCTACTAAAAACAAACACCTAAGAGGGATGTGTCCTGTGTCCGTACCTTTTTAACTTATGTACAGAACAGATTATCCGAGAGGCTGGGCTCTATGAGGAGAAGTATGGGATCAGGATTGGTGGAAGATCTATCAACAATCTGCATTATGCAGATGATGCAACCGTGCTTGCTGAAACTGAGGAGGACCTGAAGCGCTTGCTGCAGAGGGTCAAGGACTACAACCTTCAATAGGGATTGAGGCTCAATGTCAAAAAGACAAAGATTCTCACCACTGGGCCAATTGGAAGCATCAGGACAGATGGTGAAGAGATTGAGATTGCCCACAGCTTTTGTTTGCTTGGCTCCACAGTCAACACTCTTGGCACCAGTAGCCAGGAAATTAAAAGACGTATTGGCATGGGAAAGTCTGCTGTTAGGGACCTCTCCAAAGTACTGAAGAGCAATGGTGTCTCTTTGGAGACTAAGGTGCATCTGATACAGGCCATGGTCTTTGCTATTGCTTGTTATGCATCAGAGAGTTGGACAGTGACCAAGGAGGATAGAAGGAGAATTGATGCCTTTGAGCTGTGGTGCTGGAGAAGAGTATTGAGGGTACCATGGACGGCTAGGAAAACAAACAGATTCATCCTGGAGAGGGTTAATCTGGGCTGCTCCTTGGAGGCAAGAATTCTGGGGCTCCATCTGACATACTTGGACATGTTGTAAGGAGGGACAGGTCCTTGAAGAGGGACATCATGCTTGGGAGGGTTGGAGGGACAGCGCAGGAGGGGAAGACCCTCTATGAGGTGGATTGATTGGGTGACTGGGGTAATGGGAATGGATGTATCAGAGACAGTGTGATTTGCACAGGACAAAGCAGAGTTTAAGGCTGTTGTACATAGGGTCGCTATGAGTCGCAAGCAACTTGACGGCACATAACAACAACAACAACAACAAGGGGAACCTAATGGACTGCCAAGAGAACAAACAGATCTGTCCTGAAAAGGGTAAAACCAAGTTGCTCTCAGAGGCAAGGATTTTGAAGCTCTGTCTCACAGACTTTGGGCATGTTGCCAAGAGGGACCAATCCTTGGAGAAGGACATCATGCTTGGGAGGGTGGAGGGACAGTGCAGGAAACTCTGAATGAGATTGGTTTGACACAGTGATGGGGGAATGAGGGAATGGGGTTAGGTGTTGTGTCTGAGATATTTAACTTAGCATAATGTCCTCCATGTTGTATAATGTTCTACAAGTTCATTGCTTTTTAAGTGATTCCTGACACATACCGTAGTTATTCCATCCATTCCTTTATTGATGGACACTTGTGTTGCTTCCATCTATTTGCTATTGTGAATAATGAAGCAATAAACGTGGATGTGCCTACATCTGTTTGGGTGGCAGCTCTGGTTTCTTTAGGGTATATTCCCAGTAGTGGAATTGCTGGGTCAAATGGTATTTCTCTTTCCAACTTTCTGAGAATGCACATTTACCATTCTTGTGCTTTCATACACTTTTGGTCCTCAGGCCAGGAATTAAGCAGCTGTGATTTCAAGAAGGATTGAGCACATTGGGTACTGGGAAAGCCCGTGTTAGTTTGGGTTGCTTTTTCCTTACTTTTCCCTTAGGATTTTGAGGGAAATGATAATGTGATAGCTACTGTGTCTTGCATGCCCTGAAATAAAGGAAAGTTGTGCATCAAATAATTTTCTACATGAAGAGCAGGGGGAAAATCTCTATTATGTCAACTCAGTTCCTTCAGCTCTCAGTTTCCCCATCAATCCAATGCAGAGTCAGCACTGACTCAACCACCCACTCACCCCGTGTCCCATCTTCCTGCTGCTTTCTTTCCGTTTCCACTGCCTGTCTTCTTCTCTTCTTGTCCCTTGGCCTTTTTTGGTATCCTCCTTCCAACATTTTACCACACACTCACCAAGCACATTTGATGTGCTCAAGACTCATCCAGGCTGGCTCAGAGGATGCGTGGAAGGGAGAGCGGTGCGTATCAGAAAAAAGACAAAGGACAAAGCTCTTCTATGGCGCTGCAGAGTGATCAAGTGCCCGTCATTCCATCCATTCAACAACCCTAAGATGATGACAGCATAAAAATAATTGTTCCTCATTTTCTGAGAGTAGTGGTGGTTCTGTGATAGAATTCTCATCTTCCGTACAGGAGATCCTAGATCTCTTGTACAACAACCACCCATCAGTGGCTTGTGTAGTTCTGCAATGCTGCTCAGCTTTTAGCAGAACTTCCAAAGGAAGAAGGGCCAGGGTAATTACTTCTCGATACCAGCCAGTGAATGCATGACAAAAGTCTGATATCCCTGAGTCAGGGACCAAGCTGATAACCACAAAAACTTAACCACAGATGAGACAGCAGACACTTAGAAGATTCATCACGAGCTAGTGCATGACAGAGCCAGACCATACATAGATTTGTAGTCATAGGCTCAACGCTCTTCCTGACAGAGGCTTAACCATGACATCAGGTCTTTTCCATACTGAACTGTTCTTAATTGACTTGATGGCACATGACAACAATAACTTATGCAGAGGGTCACCAGCTGGCTTGGGAGCCTAAAAGGCCAAGTTTTGTCCCATTTGAGCTTAGCCTACCCACCTTATCATGGTGATAGAAGATCTCACCAAAGTCTACAGTGAGCAGACAAGGGTCATGCTGGAGAAGGAGATGGGAAGAAGCAGGGCCAGTGAGATCCTCAACCTTCACCCATCTATCATTTCAAGGTAACTTTCTGTTTAGATCTGATTATTCATTCACTGACAGGTTGAGTCTCTGCTGTGTGCAGCTAGCACTGTGCAAAGCTAAGCTCTGTGGTGAGGCTACAAAACAGTGGAGACAGGGAGTCTTGGTCCTTGTCTTTGAAGCAGTTGCTCACTAAGGTTAAAGTGACTCAGTGCAGTCACTCGCCCCACATTGTAACAGACCATTTAGAATCCTTCTTGTTGTTGCGTGTTGTTGAATTGGAGTCGGTCTATCATTGACCCTCCAGTAGGTTTTCAGAGGCAGTAAATCAGACTGGAGGAGACTGTTCCTCCTTCTTCTCTGGAGCAGCAGGTGGATTCAAACCCCGTGCCTTGACTATTGCCACATAGCTTCTTACTACAGGCTCACCAGAGCTCCTAAATCCTTAGCAATGTTCATCATCAGTATAACAATATGCAGCAAGTACAGGTCTAAGTTGCTTAAATACAATAATTTTAGATTATGTGAATACTAACAAAAATTGTAAACTTTTTCCACCCTGAATTATAACGTTAATCCTCTGGTAACTGAGAGGCTGCCTTCTATCTTTTCCTTCTAAATTACTATTTTCATCCTCAATGTTATTAGTTTCGGTTCAAAAATACTACTTAGCTCACCAAAATACCAGAAAATTTGACAAAACCAGCAACTAGAAAAAACACTGGCAGTAACAAACCCGACAGCACATGCTTCTAGAGCATGCAGACATAAGCATGTAATCGGAAACATGATTGTAATGGGGTAATAATGATAGCTCTGACCAAAACGTGTTTTACAGGAATACTTTGATAACAATAATGTATTTCTGCTTCAACACTGCACAAGTTTCCTAGATAACCATTTTGGTGTTATCTTCTCTGATAAAGTAGTGCCATCCCACAGTTCACACCATCTCACAGACACCTTCCCAGAGATATCTCTGCTTTGGGGCACTGAGAAGCAGGTGGCAGAGGTAGAAAGACCTTATGAGGAGGCCAAGGATGGAAGGTATGTCACAGAAGCCCAGAACTGAGAAAGTAAGAAAGCCAACCTCAGGCTGCATAAACAGAAGGCTCACACTTACATAGGGGGCATTAGTCTAGAGTGACTACTCCCAGTAAAGCCCAACCAGAACCTGGGGTTCGGACAATACTGGCAAACCATTGGTTCTCTCATAGGCCACAACCACAGCGAAAATGACTAGTGGGCAGCCTTCCTCACCCTAACCCCAACCCAGTGACAGCACTAGCCTTCCTGCCAGTGGTTTGGCCACATGACGTCCACCAAAGCCTTCCTGCCCATCCCTTGACAGGCCCAATGATTCACACCACATTCCCAGGCCCAGCTTACCACAGCTGACATCACCTTGTCGCTTTCCCAGCAAACCCTGATGAACCTTCTCTTTGCTCTGATCCATCTCCCTCCTCAGTGTGCAGAACACTAGTGCTGGAAGTGATCTTAGGGATGTTCATTTCATAACTGAGGGAACTGACCACCGAGAAGGGCAGTAGTTCATCACAGTTCATGGTCTATAATGCATTTAGAACATAGCTCTTTCACTAAATGGGAATGCTGTGGGGCCTGTCAGGATCTGGGAAAATAATCTCTGTGCTATTAGTAACTTGAGATCTTACCCTTTACACTTGCCCAATGGGGCCTTGGAAGTTAGCTGCCAGATTCTCTTGAGTCCATGGCTGCCCCCTGGACCCCGAGGCATCTATGGGAACAGCAGGTTGAAAGATTGCCCCAGCCCCTTCCCATTGACCAAAGTGAGACCTGGCTAATTCTTCCTCAGGAAGAGCTGTCATGATATGGAAGAATGAGTCTTCTCTATTCTGCTATATCATGTCTAATTAAAGCAGAAGGAAAGAAATAGGAATAGCAGTGATTCAGTGGTAGATGCAGGATGTCTCTCTCCAAAGAAAAAGATGTTCAAAATAAGTGAGGTGAAGTTTCACCATTATGCTGAAAAAGGTAAAGGGTCAACAATAGAGAGGATGACCCTCAATGAGAGAGATTGACACAGTGATGGCCACAATGGGCTTGAGCATGGCAGTGATCTTGAGGAACGTGCAGGATAAAATGAGGTTCAGAGGTGTTGTTCATAGCGTCACTATGAGTCATCATGAACTAGACAGCACCTTACAACAATGATAGTGGTAGAATTCTCAGTTTCCATACAGGAGGCTTGGGTTTGATTCCCAGCCAATCCACAGTTGGTCGCTGATCATCCGTCTGTTGGTGGATTCTTGCAAGTTGCTATGAGGCCAAACAAAATTCAGAGGAGCTTCCAGACTTAGCCAGACTAGGAAGAATATAGCCTAATGATTTATTTTAGAGAATCAACCAATAAAAACCTTGTGGATCACAATAGTCACTGATCAGCACTGAAAATGAGGATGTTACAAGAACCAGCATCAACTCCTTGCACTGTGCATAAGGTCAGTATAAGTTAGAGACTCAATCAATGTCAGATAACAATACATGGAATGGAGTAGATATATAACCTTGCTAGGAAGATTATTTTGAGCAGAGGTCTCACACAGCTTGAACAGGTTTGTGATGGAAAATTTCCAAGGAACCGGAACTAATAAGGAGAAGCAAGTGGGAATTAAGTGTTCACTGTTCACAAAGGCTGTGCTTTAGGAGGAAAAGTATCCTGTGGAACAGAGGTTTTCAAAGTGCGGTTGTTGGTCCACCAGTGCAGTGTACTGGGTTTATTGTTCAAATTGCTTTCCTGGCCATTGAGTTTGATTTTGCCATATGAATGGATGGGATTATAAATATAGGATATGATAGTCTATCCACAAGGGGATTGACTAGTCTAACCATTAAATTGAGCAGATTCAGCAGCAGAATTAAGAAATCTCAGCATCAACAAGGAAGAGGAGGTAGTGTGTGTCCTTTGGGGCCAGAGATTCCTACACCAACCAGACCTGGGATCTACACAAGAGCAACCTCAGCAGAGAACCAGAAATTGACGTAGAACAGAACTGACTTGACAGTGCTGTGTCACAGAGCCAGAGGTTTTCACCCAAGCTTACTAGAGGACTGAGGGAAGACATCTTAACTGGCAATACTAATGAAACTATGTTAACACTGACCTAAACCTAGGCTAAAGGTCAAAAGGTCTGCAGTCATGCTCTAGTAGCTGTCTGGAATGAGGAGTTGTATTCCACTACCACCCTGAATCGTTGTTGTTGTTGTTAGGTGCCACCAAGTAGATTATGACCCACAGCAACTCTATGAAAATAGATCTGAACCCTGTCTTATCCTGTGCCATCCTTACAGTCTCTGACATACTTGAGTCCATTGCTGCAATCACTGTGTCAACCCATCTGGTTGAGGGTCTTTCTCACTTTTGATAACCCTCCACTTTTCCAAGCATGATGGCCTTCTCCAAGGAATAGCCTCTACCCTGCTAACTGCCCCAGTAAATCCCGTAACCCTGATTATGATTCTTTGAAGTTTGCATAGCTATTGTAACAGATTTCTGACCCAGTAGAGCTGTCATCTTGCTGTTGAAATGAGTAGAAACAGTTTCAGGAACGTGGAGGAGGGGCATGTCTGATCTTATGGGAATTAGTTTTGTATTATGGATGTTGTTGATGGGGACAGTTCCCTTTTGTGGAGTTACTATAGGTCATACTCGGCCATCCCCATGCCTCCCTTGCTCTCCCCTCTCACCTCTTTGCTCTTTTCACAACCAGCATCATCATCACTGGAGAAATCATTGGAAATACTAAATGCAAATCTTTGGCTCCATCCCAGACTTACTGAATCAGTAATTTTGGAATGGAATCCAGCAATCTATATTCTAATAAGTAATCCAGGTGATTTCAAAGAACACTCAAGTTTGTAAAATATCGTCATAAAAGATTCATGGTCAGGCCGCAGTGGAGCTCACTGTCTATTCTACAGGTCCATGCTGTGGTCATCTCCTGTCTAAATAAAGTAAGACTTTTAGCAGGCAGAACATTCCAGAGAATTTAGAATGAATCTCATGACCAGAGGTATTCTCTGGGACTGTGGCGTAACTCTGGAATCAGAGCCCCATCCAGTTGCCTGCAATGTTGCCTCTGCTCATGTAAATATCTGCCTCAGTTTCCCTGTCTAACATGTCAGCTCCACATTGACCTTAGAGCTCAGTCCTTCACTATAGCACACTCCATTGCTTGAGAGTCATCCTCTCCCTTCCTCCGCCCTGCATCTCTCCCTTGCCTTTACTCATATCTGTACCACCTAACCTAATTTTTCTCCTTGTGTCTACACCAACTAAAGCCCTATCCTCCCAAACCAGCCATGCCCTGATTTATCTTTTCTTTTTCTCTTGGTTAGGTCAGTTGCTCTGTCCCAACTTACTTCTTTTCTTATCACTGACTCTACTGTCGTGTTGAAGATGGCACAATAGCTAGCAGGCAACATATCGTTCTTGATTAAAGTTTGAGACAGTTTCATCACAGTATCTCCTGACACCCTACTGAAAGATATGCCTGTCCCTGCTGCTACCTTATATGCCTGCCAAATGATTGATCCCCAGTAACTTCTGTTCTTGAGAAACCCTGGGCTCCGTTTTGCCCCAGGACAGCACTTCTAAGTCTTGAAAATCATATCACAGCTTACATCTGTCTACAGCTTCTCTCCAACTCTTTTAACTATTACACTTATGGTTTGATTTTTTCCCCATCGCTGCAAATGAAACCTTGCTGTATAACTGATTTTTTTTTTACCCCAAAATAATTACACATTCACCAGGAGGTCTTTGGTTGTTCTATTCACCTCCTTTTTTTTATTGGTTTGCATACAATCATGCATATACATTTCACTCATGTACACTGTATTTTATAAAACCATTCATACACATTGTGGTTGTTTTAAAATATAATTAATTACTATTGGTCTATGACATTCATCATCCTGCCACATCAAATCCCTGTTACATCTTGCCTTTTCCCTCATCCCTCACCATCCATCCATCTACTAATCACTGTTGCCCTAGTGAATTCTCCCCTCTCCCTTCTTCTGCACCCCTCATCTCCTTCCCCCTCCCTTTTGAACAGTTATACATATTCTGTTCCTGCTTGCTAATTGCAATAGCTACATTGCAATTATTCCCAGGCTGACCCTCACTTGTCCTGATTCTTTACTGTATCCATTTACTGTATATTCTATTTCTGTATTTATTATCCTTGTTGTTATGTGCTATCTAATTGACCCCATGAACAAGGAATCTGCACCCTTTCCTATCCTGTGCCATTCTCATCATCTCTGAAATATATGATCTATTGTTACAACCACTGTGTCACAATCTGTCTTGTTGAAGGCCTTTCTCTCTTTTGCCAAACCTCTATTTTTTGAAGCATTATGTCTTCTCCCAGCATGTGAGATGAAGTTTCACCATTCTTGTCTGGTAAAAGCACCCTGGTTGCACTTTCACCAAGATATATTTGTTTGTTCTCTTACCATTCTATAGGATATTCAGTACTCTTCTCCAACACCACAACTCAATTCTTCTTAGGAATTAACAAAATTTTTCCAAAGCACAATATATCCTTCTCTACTTTCTGTAATAAAGAAATAAGATACAATGTAGCTTTTTCTTGGGGCTTGTAGATAATAATTATTTTTTAGACACTGTAAAAATGTTTTTAGTAACTCAAGTAATTATCTGATCACTGTAGGAAAAAGAATATAAAATAAAAATAAATTAAAATTGAAAACAAACAAAAACACCTCTTACCATCCAGAGGCAAGGACCAATAGTTCTTTGTTGGATGCTGTTATGGACTCTTGAGTCGGAACAAACTCATGGCTGAGTCTCCAGTGAGTTTTCAGATTGGAAATCACACAGGAGGAGATTGCCTATTTTTCTACCTAAAAGCAGCTGGTGGAATCAAATCGCTGGCCTTTTGGTTGGCAGTGAGTGACACTTATAGCCAGCAGGCTACTAATGATACTTGCTGATGTGTACCATTGAGTCAGAACCAACACGTAGCTGGCCCTCCGGTGGGTTTTCAGAGACAGAAGATCACACAGGAGGAAGTTGTCCATTCTGTGGAGCAGCTGGTGGATTCAAACTGTGCCTTTGGGAGTGCAGTGCAGTTTCTTACCACTAGGCCACCAGAACTCCCTAGTGTTATTTAGCCTTCTGGAATTTTCCTAAGCAATCACTTTGATAGCTTGAGGCACAAATTCATTCAATCTTATTTATTCTATAATTGCCTGAGCTCCTGTATTAACAGAAAGTCTAATTCTCTATGTCCCTTTTCCTGTTTCCCTAAGTAAAACTGGGGAAATACCCCAAACATACCCCTTTGGGCAATTCTAACTACAAATGTCACTCAGAGAGAAACTAGAAAATCAAGAGGTCCTGATTTGCATTACTTTGGCATAACAGCATGCTGTCACTATGGAAACAGATCTTGCAGAGTCCACTGAGAGCATGCCCTGCTGGTCTTAACCCTCATCTAGTCCACAGAGATGCCCTGACCTTGGACTCCAAGGTCACAGTTCTTAGAATTTACAGTTTCAAGTTTAACCATGCTTCTAAACAGAAAGAGCACTATCACAGTAGATGTAATGCCCTGGTGGCACAATGCTAAGTGTGCAGCTGCTGATTGAAATGTTGGTGTAATTTAAAACCATCCAATGGTTCTATGGGGGGAAAAATCTGAAGATCTTCTCCCATAAAGATTACAAGGAGAAGAAATCTACTCAGTGGTGCCCATCAACAGTATTGCCGAGTCAGCTGAGTTCAGGAGGACTTCTAGGCCACACTTTGTGCACCAGATACATCAAATCCCTGAGACTGAACAAAGTCACCAGTTCTGGGAACTGTTTCTTCCAAGTGTCAACCCATGGGGCTCTAGAAGTCTCTTTATTAAGAGTATTTTATCTCAAATATCTTTAGAATCAAAACGGAAGTGGTCTTTGTCTTCAACCTTTTTCTTTCTGAAGGTGCTTGATCCCAGGTACATGGACTACCTCTTCTCACAGCAAGACATATAGAGGGGTCTCTGATCCTGAATGGCACAAATTGTCATTTGAAGTCATCTTCAAATCTGCCAACTGGAGAAAGATGAACAATCCTTTCCTATGAGATATGCAGCCTCTGAGTAAGCCACTGGAGGGTCAGCTATAGGTTGGTTCTGACTCGATGGTACGTAACAACAACTAACCTAAAGACTGGCAGTTCTGAACCACCCAGCATCTCACCAGAAGGCCTAATGATCTGCTTCTATAAAGACTGCAAGCTTATGGAACAGCTCTACTCTAAAAACAGGGTTCACCATGCATCTGATCAACTTCTTGGCAATGTGTACAAGCCTTTGTCAGATCACCCAAGATCCTGCTCCACTCTTAGCCGAGGAAAATCAAGGCTCAATTGCATAACCTGTGGATGAAGAACTTCCCTGAACAAAGGTCCGCTCTTAGCTGATGAGATAAAGAAGGAGCTCTTAGCCAATTAGATGAGAGTATTAGCTATCACAGTAAAACAATACCATTTCTATCCTACGAGGCCACATTATAATTCTTTTAAAAAATGTATTTTGGTAATGATATTTCAGAACATTTCCTTCTTTTTAGTGAAAGTTGTGAAGAGTCGAGAACTTCCTGCTTCAATTAAAACAATGCCAATCTTACTTCTATATCATTTATCTGAGTAGAGTCCTTTTCTGCTTTCACTTTTGTCAAACAAGATCAACGAGACTCCTTGATGATGATAATGTGAATGACAGTGATGATAGCCATACCACTGAACCTTTACTGTGTGCCAGACACTGAATTAGTAACTTGGATTTCACTTATCCTCTCAAGTAAGCTCTTTGAATGCAGGTGCACATGAGTCAAGCTGTGATCTTCTCAATAGCCGCATATGCATACATAAACTGGGCAATGAATAAATAAGGCCACAGAAGAATTGATGTCTTTCACAATTTTTGTTGGCAAAGAACATAGACTCTACCGTGGACTGTCAGAAGAATGAACAAATCTGTCCCGGGAGAAGTATAGCCAGGATGCTCTTTAGAAAGGAGGATGGCAAAACAACTATGAGATATCATCTCACCCCAGTAAGAATAGCAAACATAACAGCAAACATCAAATACTGAAAAGGTTGTAGAGAAAGTGGAACCCTTATTCACTGTTGGTGGGAGTGTAAAATGGTGCAACCACTATGGGAGGCTGTATGGTGCTTTCTCCAAAAGTTGCAAATAGAGATACCATTTGACCCAGCAATTCTACTCTTGGGAATATACCCCAAGAGACCATAACTGATATCCAAGCAGATATATGCACACCCATGTTTATTGCGACTTTGTTCACAATAGCAAAGAGTTGGAAACAACCCAAGTGCCCCTCAACAATTGAATGGATAGAGAAGCTGTGGTATATTCACACAATGGAATATTACACTGCGTTGAAAAACGAGGAACTCATGCAATATTATACAAAATGGGTGACCCTGGAGGACATTATGCTGAGTGTAGTATCTCTGTCACAAAAGGATAAATATTGCATAGTGTCACTGTTGTAAAATGGGACTGACATCGGGGTTGAGGGAAGACTGAGAAAGAGGGGATAAATAATGTATAATGCATTGAAACAGATGAGGGAGAGAACTGTTTAAAAGGGATATATGATTAGGTATTATTGTCATGACAGGGGTCCAGAATGAAAGCTACACAGTGGAGTGGAATTGGGGGTAAGAATTGGATAACAATGAAAGGATTTTACTTTTCAAAGAGAAGAGCAAACTGAGGGGAAGGGGTGGGCAGGGAGAAAAGTGCAACAATGAATGAATGAAAACCCAAAGTCTCTGTAAACTTTCATTAAAATTAATTTTTTATAAAAAAAAAAAAGAAGGGAGGATGGTTAGACTTTGTCTCATGCACATTGGACATGTTAAGAGGGACTAGAACCTGGACAAAGTCTAGTGCTTGGTAGAGGGTCAATAGCAAGCTTAAAGACCTTCATTAAGACCCATCGAAAGGGTAGCAATAGCAACAGACTTATATATAGCAGCAGTTGTGAGAATGGCACTGAGCAGGGAAATGTTTGGTTCTTTTGCAAAAAGATTCCCTTTGAGTTAGAACTGACTGGGTGGCTCCTAGTAACTTTAGGAATGAAGCCAGAACTCAAGATGCTTCACTACATGGTGAAGGTAAGGGTAATGGCTACAGTAGTCAAAGCTCAAGATGCTCATTTCTGGCTCCAACAATTCTTTCCCTTACAGATTCTCTACTTAAGCATGTGTGTGAACTGTTTTCAAATCCTATTTTCAGCATTCATGCCCCTCTCTCCCAATTGTAAAGCTTTTTCTTTGTTCGACACAGCCCAGTCAGGGCAAGGGAAGATTTTCAGAGTCAGAGTCTAAAAATATTAGGTCCATCTTTGCTGCTTACTTGAACATGTTGCCAGATATTACCAAAGGCTTTGGTGTATCCTCGTCAGTAAAATATCCACAACTCTCTATGATGCTTTTCAGCAACTTCAGGACCTGTGGGATAGAAGGAATGAAATTCCATCTACATAGTTTCTTTGCCCTTCTGCACCCTGAATTATGGGTAAGAACTTGGGATAAAGATGAAGCATTGCTGTCTGTGTGGGAGTTGTACTTCTTTTATTAAGTATATTCCTAAGTATTTTATTATTGTTGATGTTGTTCAAAATGGAATTATAATCTTCATTTAATTTTGTATTGTGCATTTCTAATTCATAGAATTATGCATGAGCACAAAAGAGGTGTTCAGAATTCTTATTCTCTACAGTTTTTTATGATCAACGCAGTTGAATGTTTTTGCACAATTAAAAAAACCAAACAGGTAAGAATCTTTCTGACAGTCTCTGCTTTCAGTCAAGATCTGTACAACACCAGAAATGGTATCTCTTGCCTCATATCCTCCACTAAATCCTCTGAGTCTTAATTTTTGGCAGTTCCTTGTTGATGGGATGCTATAATTGTGTTTGAATTGTCTTCAGGAAAAAAAAATTCTGCTGTGTTGGTTGTTGTTGTTAGGTGCCATTGAGTCAAGTATTACCCATAGCAATCCTATGAACAACAGAGCTGAACCTTGAACTTCGTTCTAACCTGCACCGTTCTCACTTCCTGACACACTAGAGCCCATTGCGTCAATCCACACAATCCGTTGTGACAATCCACCTGGTTGAGTATCTTCCCCTTCTTCGCTGGCCCTCTGCCTTTCCAAGCTTCATGCCCCTCTCCAAGGAAATGCCCCTCACTCCAGCTGTCCTTTCCAAGACATATTTGTTTGTTCTTTCGGCTATCCATAGGATGTTCAGCACTCTTCTCCAACACCACAACTCAAAGGCATCAATTCTTCTTCTGTCATCCTTATTCACTGTCCAGCTCTCAGATGCATTGCACCAGTGTGAGATATCAAGAATATTGTTTGAGAATTTTCACATCCTGTTGGATCATCATACTATGGGCATATTTTCAAGAGGAAATATTCCTTAAAGAGAGAGAGAAGATGCTAGGAAAGGTACAGCGTTGGCCGAAGAGAGGAAGAACCTCGACAAGATGGATTAATGCCATGACTGCCACAATGGGTTTGAACATGGCAGAGATCATGAGGAGGGTGCAGGATAGGGCAAGGCTTCTATCTGTTGTTCACAGGGTCACTACGACCATTGTCAACCTGAGGGCCCCTCGTTACAAACAACAGCATTATCACATTTGATAGTAAAACACTGACAACTTTCTTGCTAAGGACAGGAAGAAAACAAGTTATGTCTGATCTCACCATTTCTATTCAACAGAGTACTCGAGGTTCTGGCCAAGGCAATTAAGCAAGGGGGGGAAAAACACAAATGTATCTAGATCATAAAAGTTTAATAATAGTCATAATAATTTGTCTTCTTTATATGCATATAGATATTATCACTGATGACATTGTACTTTAGGAAGGATCTTGAAGTGTTCTTTTTGATGACAAATGCAACATCATTCCACTTTAATGTATCATTCCCAGCATAGTAGAACTTGTGATCGTGTGATTCAAAATCTTTGATTCTCATCCATATTTTATTTTGTACATGCTGACTATTAAAGGATATTTGCAGCTGTTTCTTCTCATTGTGAATCATGCCACATCAGCAAAGGAAGGCTCTGAAAGTTTTACTCCATCCACTTCATTCAGGTAGACTCTTTTTGGAGGAGATAAATCTTCCCCAGTTATATTTTGACTGCCTTCCAGCCTAAGGGGCTGATACTATATAGGACAATATTCTGCTTTGATTCTTGAGGTTTGTTTTTTTTTCTGTCCAGTTATTTCTCAGAAGTAGATTATTAATCCTTCTTGCTAGTCTGTCTTATTCTGAAAGCTCCACTGAGACCTGTTCAACATGGGTTAATCTGTTGATATTTGAAATACTAATAGCATAATTTTCAGCATCACAGCAATATACGAGCCACCATAGTATGACACACTAACAGATAAGTGGTAGAAAAGAGCCAATTGACCAGGAAATATCCACATTTATCCCTATTCCAATGAAAGATGAGATGAAATTCCATTTTTCATAGATGTCCCCTGTCAGACTGAGGAAGTCCTTTCTTAATTCTGTTCTATCGAGTCTTTCTGTCATGACATGGTGCTGGGTTGTATCAGATACTTTTTATACTTTTTTTGAGAAGTATGTGGTTCCCCCCCTTTATTCTATTAGTATTGTGTGTTACATTGACTCATTTTCATATCGTCAACCAACCTTGCTTTTCACAAGGAAATCTCACTTGGTCTTGATGTATAAACCTTTTTACATGTTACTGGATTCCATTTGCTAGTATTTTGCGAGGAGTTTCATGTCTATATTCATATGAATATTAGTTATCTCCTTTTCTTAGTAGGTTTTTATTTCCTTTTGGTAGCAAGGTAATACTGACCTTATAGTCAGAGTTGAAATGTGTTCTTTCTTCTCCACCAGAAGCCAGCAAAGAGATCTGGAGTGTGTTCCCTCTCATGTCTCCAGAAGGAACCAACACTACTGACACTTTGGTGTTATACTTTTGAAATCCAAAATTGTTGGTAAATTTCTGCTGTATTAAGCCACTAAATTCTTGGGAATTTGTATAACAGCCAGAGGAAACTAACACTGGAATGAAGCCAGTCATTGTTGTTGTTGTTGTGTACCATTCAGTTGTTGCTGTTGTTGTTGTTGTTGTTGTTCTTATTGTGCACCATCCAGTTGGAACTGACCCATAGCTGACCCTTTGGTGGGTTTTCAGAGTCAGTTAATCACATGATAGGAGATTACCTATCTTTTTCCCAAGGAGTGGCTGGTGGCCTCAAACCTCATGCCTTTGAGATTGCAGCACAGCTTCTTGCCACTAGGCCACCTGAGCTCCCTGAAGCCAGTCATTAGAGCAAAGTAAATTATCAACCTGGATAACACTGTGGGGCTAAAACAAGCTATTATCCCAGGAAGAGAATCTGTATCTGCCCCTCAATCCCATACTGCCTTTCTCTTGTTTAGGGTTAAAGGCTTTTGGGGGGTTGTCTCTACACCACAGAGCCATGAAGGTCCTGGCAGGTCCTGGAGCAGCCAAGTCCTAGGACAAGAGCCTCGGGAGTTATGGAGAATTTATGTCCCTGGGCATTGCTCCAGGATGTTTTCAGAGTTTCACAGTTCACAAGTGAGTGGAATAAACTGTGCTGGCAGCCCTATAGCAGACCTTTGAAATGAAGTCACCAGAGCAATGAAGAAAGCCTCTTTCCTCCTACATCTTACCTGCGATTACGATAAAAATATTGTAGATGAAGATTTAAAGGTATAAATGACTGGAGACAAGGAGACCTCTCTTGAAACACTCCGAAACAGCAGCAAGCACACCATTTCTATTTCAATTGGAAGTTTATTTGGAGTAGGCGTGAAGGAGGGCTCTTCTCATGCCCACAATTTGTCAGTCTTCCCATTTTTCCACCTCAGTCTCACTGTGGCAGCTGCCTGGCTGGGCTCTTTGCCTCCAGTCTGCTTCCAACCCATCCAAGCCTGTTACCTCCTTAATCTTCCTAAAGCACCAATTTTATTGGGTGTTAGCATTTCGCTCCAGAAGTTTCAATAGTTCCCACTCATAATGAAGTAAAACATAAATTCCACGGCTTGCACTCAAAATCTTCAATGGTTAGGAAGATCATACCAGCCAGTTTGTCTGAGACGTTCTAGTTTATCTTCTTGTCTTGCCTTAATTATTAATAATAACATTTCCCTTGTCCAAAAGAGTGGATTTGGACAGTAAATCATGTGGCCAGCTTGTCTACAATCCATTCCCAGCCTAATGCCCCAACTGTCTCTTCTTGACTCCTCAAGTGAGTCTTAATTAACTGTGGTTGCTCTTTATAATTATTTGGAGAGATGTGAGTAAGTCCCACTGCCTGAGCCCACCCCTCTAGGAGATAGATTGACACAGTAACTACAGTAACAACAGTGATTGTGAGGTGGTGCAAGTTCAGCAGTTTTGTTCTGTTGAGCACAGAGTCCTTTTCAGTGGGAGCAGACTGGATTGCACCTGACAACGAAAGGCTCATCCCAAACCAATTTCATTAAAATCCAATATCTAGGTGTGGAGCCCAGGAATTGGAATCTACTTTTATACATTCAGATGAACCCATTGTGCATCCAGGTTGAGACCAATTGCACCTAAGTAACTGAGGTCCTGGAACAATATCCCTGAGCCCATCTTAGAGATTTCCACCCTTGAGTTTTTAAATAAACTTATTGACCATTGCCTACCACCCACTGAAGTTCTGCCCAACCAAGCTCATCCTCCTTCATCTTCCTTGACCCTTGAGGAGAAGAATCCCCAGTTGTCCCCACTGCTGCCCTCTCCTTCCGCTGCTACCTTCTATTCTTCTATCATTTAGGTCCATGTTTTCCTCCCCTACAGACTTTGAGACTCTGAGTGTGGTGAAACATGCCTCATTTATCTCTGGGGAGCCCAAGGCACAGATGTAACTTGCGGTAAAGAGTTCTGTACCTGGGTGAGTTACTGGTCAACCGCTGGTTCAGAGCATTCGTTTAATAATTCATCCACTCACTCACTCACTCACTCTGCTTTGCATCAAGTGGTGCTTTTCTTACCCCCACATTTTGATTCCAGCAGTATTGAACAATCATCCTTACCTGACGCATCTCATCCCCTCCATAGCCAAGAACACCGCCTTACAGATAAATTACCCTCAGAAAATATTGGTTGGAGGCATCAGTAGTGTAGTAGTAAAACTCTCACTGGTTATGAGGAAGATCCAAGTGATTTCTAGCTAATACACCAAATGTGCGGCCACCATCCATGCTTGCTTGTTGCTACAATATTCAATAGGTTTTAGTGAAGCATCTAGTCTAAGACTAGGAAGGAAGATCTGTTGATCTACTTCTGAGAATCAGCTGCGGAAATCCTGTGGATGACAATGGTCTGAACCTCTACTAATCATGGGGATGATTAGTACAGGACCGGGCAGCAAGTTATTTAGTTGTGTCACCACAAGTCTGAAGCCTACTTCATGGTAGATACCAACATCAATAGATATTGCTTGATAATCAACTAAGGGATGATAACAACAACAAAAATTAGTCTCTCTGTGAAATGGGTTATATGAGCTCTGGTGGCCTAGTGGCAAGAAGCTGTGCTGCAATCCAGAGGCACATGGTTTGAGGCCATCAACCGCTCCATGGGAGAAGGATGGGCAATCTCCTCCCTCGAAAACCTGCTGGAGGATTGGTTCTGACTCTACGGTACACAACAACAACATGCAGTGGAGTTATTGTTCACGCAACATGTGTGAAAAGACAGATTACACCATAGTGAATCTTAGAAATATTACGCTAAGTCAAAGAGGCCAGACATAAAAGACCATATAGTGAAATTATTTCATTTACATGAAATATGTAAATTATGCAAATCCTTAAAGACATAAAATACATTAGTAGTTTTCAGAGGATAGAGAGAGATGGTGATGGGAGTGACTGCTAATGGGTACTGGATATCTTTTTTAGAATGATAAAAAATGTGCTGGAATAAGTCAACCAATTTTGTGCATTTATTAAAAAACATTTAACATTTATTTTACCTTAAAATGATGGCTCATGTAATGTCCGAATTGCATCTCAATTGCAAAGAAAAGTGTGATTGGTAGAATTTCTCCTATATTTTATTTTCAATCTTTACTATTCACAAGAATTATTTGGAATTTCTGCTAAGGATACAGTTTCCTCACCTTGCAGCTGCTGGTCCGCTCCACTGAGGCGGAGCCCAGAAAATTTGTTGCTTGCCCTCGAAATACCGTCTTCTGTTCCCTAACAGACTTTTGTTTCCAAGGACTTGGGTCAGAGAATTTTTGAGCCAACCTCAGAACCTCAGAAGACAAATGAAATTCTTTAACCTATTATTTCAGGGAGGTGGGGGGAAGGCTGAAGATTTCAAACACAACCAAAACTTTGTTTTTAGTCTGCTCTTTATTAAAAACAGACGAGGACCCAAAGAAAACCCATCAAGGGTAGGTAATGAAGTAATCAGGATCATAATAAAAGAACAGAATGGAAAAACTGCCTGGCCTCGAGCAAACCACAAAAAAAAAAAAAAGAAAAGAAAGAGAGGAAGAAAAGAAAAAAGAAAAAAACGGTCTTCTGCCTCTTATGTCTAACTGAGCAGTTCAGATGGAAATATACCATTGACCACATTGAGAGCTTAATTTGGGGAAGGGGAACCCACACATTCGTAAACCACTGCTGACTGCCCCTCACACAAATAAATGCCTTCTTACATACACTCCTACACACTCAAAATCCAAGGCTTTGGTATGGGCTGCCTGACTACGGCTTTCTTTGGGGTTACAAGGAAGCAGAGTTGTAAATTGGTATTAGAGTGTGATCAAAAGGAATGTCTGTATGCAATTATTTTGTTTTCAGACCAGGATTCAGAGGCACTGGTTTTAAAGTTCTGGGTTGACCACGTGGTGTGCTCTCACATACGTACTCATACATGCACATGACTTTGACTTTGGTCCTCATGAAAGAAGGGAGACAAAGGCCTGAGTTTTATAATTGTTAGTTCTTTGTTACAGACTGGAACTCAAAGAACTCCCTGTGCCTATCCCCTGGCTGTTTCTTAACCATTGTGAAGAGGAAATCTCACTAATAACCTCTTGCCCCTGGAAAGTAGCTGTTACTGTAATTTGAGAGCAGACATGCCTTGCTTAACAGAAATTCACTTAACAAAACTCCAAATTGAACAAAAGGTAAATGAAAGGAAATAATATTTGTTATGCAGACCTACTGAGTTCATAGTATTGTGAGGGGCAATTTCACGTACAGGTTCATATTTAATTCAATGACTTACCAGTCACCTCCAGACAGAATTCTTATTATCCCAATATTACACCAAAGAATGTGAGATTCAGAGGGTAGATCTAACTCTCTCATGGTCACAGAGTTAGAAAATTATATAAAAGGTGTCACCTCAACAGCAAAAAGACAATCCAATTTAAAAAATAACTAAAGGATCTAAAGAGACACTTCACCAAAGAAGCCATTAAGATGAATGATGCTCAAAGTCATTAGTTATTTCAAACCAAAACCCTAAACCCACTACTATTGAATAGATTCTGTTTCATTGTGCTTCTCCATTGAGTTTCCAAGGCTGTCAATCTTTACGGGAGGCAATTGCTCATCTTTTCCCCATAGTGCAACTGGTGGATTCAAATCACGCATACAGACAACTTGCTGCTTCCCACTCAATGTATGGTGGGTGGATACCCCCACCAAGTCACTGCATTGTCTTTATTAGAGACAACTCTGGTTCAATTCATGCTCCTAAGTTCTCTGTGGGATCAGACCAAAGACTGCATTTAAGCACATTCTTTCTTATTTAATTTCTCAGTAAAATGGTGAAAACTTAATAGAACTTCAAAGAGATCAAAGTGCCATCTTAAGACAGGATCTGTAGCTGTTGGTAGGTTCTATCAAGTCAACTACACCTCATAACAACCCTAAGAACAACAGGTCTGAACTTTGCACTCTCCTGTATCATTCTCATTAATGCAGTCATGCTCAAGACCGCTATAGTGGTCTGTGCCAATCCATCTTGTGGAAGGTCTTCCTCTCTTTCGCTGATCCTCTATCTTTCCCTGGAGATGTCTCTCTTTAAAGACTAGTTTCTCCTGAAAATAGGCCCAAAGTAAGTGAGACAAAGTTTCACCATCCTTGCTGCTAAGGAATGCTCTGGTTGCACTCCCTTTGAGACAAAACTTTCTTCTTTTGACAGTTGATGGTATATTCAATACTGTTCACCAGTATCACAATTCAAAGGTATCAATATTCCTTCAAATATTCTTGTTCATTGTCCAACTTTCAGATGTACAGGAAGCAATTGACAATTCTGTGGCTTGCATGAGGCTCACCTAGAAAAGACTGGCATCCTTGGTCTTTAGAACTTTGGAAAGGTCCTTGATAGCAGATTTCCCAAATCAAATTCCTTTGATTCCTGACTGCTGGTACCAAGAGTATTGATTGTGGATTTAAGTAAAATGAAATAATTGACAACTTCAATTTTTTTCTCCTGTATCATGATGTTGCCTGTTGGTCCAGTTTAGAGGATATTTGTTTCCTTGATGTTGTGATGTAATCCATTTAAAGGCTGTAGTCTTTGATCTTCTGCAGTAAGTACTTCAAGTCTTCTTCACTTTCTGCAAGTAAAGTTGGGTAATCTGCATAATGCATGTTGTTGGTGAGTCTTCCTCCAATCCAGCCTCTAGAAAACTTTGGATGAGATAGAGCTGTTAGATCTCAGTCTTGTCAGTAATGCTTGATGTGGAAAACATGCCAAAGTTCCCAAGAAACCTGATGATGGTTACCCTCCATAGAATACTGTGACTTTTCTCACACAGCAACAGGTCTATACGGCAGAGGCCAGAAGGGAGACTGTCTTGCAGAGTATTCCAGATTGACTACAGTCTTCAAGTAGGTGGGAAGGAGCTGTATGACCCTGAGGAAAAAAAAAACCTAAATGTGGGAAGAACTTCCAGTTTGCTAGAACAAAAGCAGCTAGGATTTTAAAAGTCTAAGTCTGTAACTCCTTGGAAACTTAGGACAAAAAAGGTATTCAAACAGGAGAAAACTCCATCTCACATACATTAGACTTGTTGTTAGAAGGAGTTGTTGTTGTTGTTGTTGTTGATTGCCATCAAGTCAGCAAGACTTCATAGCAACCCTATGAACAAAAGGCCTGAAGCCTTTCTATAACTATTGACACTTATCAAAGTTCATAGTTTCCAGAGGCATGTTGTTTAGTAAGTGGATGCCACTCCTGCTTCCAAACCTGTCTTGAACTGGGAGCTCCACAAAACACTGTCCACCGTGAGTAACCATTATGGCATTTAACACCCCAATGGCAGAAGGTTCAGCATCACAGCAACCCCAGGTTACTTCAGTACAGCATATTGACAAATGAGGGTTGCACCACTAAGAAGAATGTTCCTCCAAAATATAACAACCAACTTTAAATACAAAAGCCCTCCCTGAGGTCTTGTTGACTCTAAACAAGAGGCTTAAATAAAAAACAACCAATATAGTATGTTGTTGTTCTGTGCCATTGAGTGACCTGCGATGTATAGCGACTCTGTGTACAGCAGTTCTGAACCCTTCCCTGTCCTGAGCCAGTCCCACAACTTCTGACACGTGCACAGTTCAAATCCACCAAATGTTCCACTGGAGAAGGAAGGGCAATCTCCTGTGCTAGTCGATCTGACTAGACAGTACACAACAAGAAAAAAGATAGTTCAATCACTTTGGGAAATAACATGACACTTCTCTAAAAAGTTAGAATTAGAAATGTCATAAACACCAGCCATCTCATTCAGAAAGAATATGTCCTAGAAAAGTAAGAAGATGTTGTGATGAACCACTTTCATCACAATAGCAAAAAAGATGAAAACCCCCAAATACCTATGAATGGACGAATGGATAAGCAAACAGTGGTATACACATACAAAATACTTTTTAATGATAAAGAATAGTGATAAATTTGTGAAATAGCTCACAACATGAATTAATCTGGAGAACATTGTTAAGCCAAAAAAGTAAAAAACAGGAGGACAAATATTGTATGACACCACTATTATTTCTTAAAAGATCTAGAATAAATTTATACATAAAAAGAAACATTCTTTTTATTATTAGGAAGGGATAGGAGAGGGAGAGAGAATTGATAACTAAATTGATAATAGGCAAGAGTTAATTCCAGTGAAGGGGAAAGTAATATGCAATGTGGAAGAAGTCAACACAGCATCCTCAAAGCAAAGGAAGACCCTGTGAAGTATGGGAGAATAAAAGATGATGGAGAATGCTATAACCTGTACAATTCTGCAGCATCAGTAACAGCTAACAATAATTTATAAATAGTTACATAGGTAAAATACTTGAAGGCAGTCATGCAGGAGGGGAGCTCTGGTGGCCTACTAGCAAGAAGCTGTGCTGCAATCCTAAAGGCCCGTGGTTCGAGGCCACCATATGCTCCATGGGAAAAGGATGGGCAATCTCCTCCCATGTGATTAGCTGCCTCTGAAAACCAGCCAGAGGGTCAGCTTTGGGTCAGTTCCAACTCTACAGTACACACAACAACAACATATAGGAATACACTCATCTACATACATAGGCATAAACTCATTGCTTTCATGTTGGAACCAACTCCTAGCTGACCCGCCATTGGGTTTCTGAGGCTGTAAATCACATGGGAGGAGATTGCTTACCTTTCTTCTGTGAAGTGGCTGGTGGATCCAAGCCACCTTTGGGTTGGCAATGTACCTCTCTCCCCACTATGCCACAGCCCTCTCTTTATACAGGCTTATATGCTTATGTATTTATAAAGGCCTCACATATACTCAAACATATGTTACAGAGCATTGAGGGCACAGTTTTAGAAGTTACTTAGACATCAGACTGAACCACTGAACTTGACGTTAATCTGAAGGAATCAAACTTAAAAACTCAAACTCATTGCTGTTGAGTTAGAACTGACACCTAACTGAACTTCCATGGGGTCATTGTTGTTGTTAGGTGCTGCTGAGTCGAGTGCAAACTCTAACAATCCTATGAACAACAGATCTGAACTTCGTCCTATTGTGCACCATTCTCACACTTCCTGACATACAAGAGCCCATTGTGGCAGTTACCGTGTCAGTCTACTTGGTTGAGGGCCTCCCTCTGCCTTTCTGACCATGATGTCCCTCTCCAAACAACACATCCAAAGTATGTGAGGTGAAGCCTCATCATTTTTGCCTTTAAAGAGCACATCAGCTGGACCCTCTCTAAGACATATCTGTTTGTTCTTTGGCCGTTCATGGCATGTTCAGTGTTCTTCTCCAACACCACAACTCAAAAGCTGTGCAATTGCAAATTGAATTGAAAAATAGTGTGGGTTTGGGAGACCATAAAGCATGTGGAAGGAGATCTCCCATCCTTCTCCTTTGGAGCTGCTGATGACTAGACCCACCCGAGAGTTGCCACCTTTGGGTTAACAAGGCAACTCCCTCTGGACTACATCATCAAAATCTGGGGAACTGTCAGGTCAGTTAACAAAATACAGTTCAGATGGTTCACATTCTACATTCTAATCTGGTGAGTAGTGTCTAACCTCTTAAAAATTTTGCAAGCAGCCATTTAAGTAGCAGTGGAGAACTAAGAAATTGTCTTTTTCCCTCCAAAAGCAAAGGAGATTATGAAATTAATAGAAGACTTGAGGAAGTATTTAGTCCAAAGAACTAATTAACAATTGATCTAGAAGAACTAGAGGCTGCCTGGCTACTACCATTGACCATGCTGACAAAGACTGCAGTAGAAGGTCCAGGTTAGAAAGAGATGGGAGGGGGGAAAGTAGAACAAAATTAAAATTGGTAAAGAAGAAAACCCCCAAAATACCAGACTTACTGCTTACTGCCATAGAAGAGACTAGAGCAAATAGGCCCAGGGCTATTTCCCAGAGACAATCTTCTAACTGAAGACAGTACAGAAACCAACTTTCAGAGAAATAACAGACAAGACTATAAAATTAACAGCACACATGAAGAATGTTTTCCTTAAAACAATTAACTATGAGACAAAAAGGACAAAATAATATTCATCTAAAAGCAAAGATGAGAAGGCGAGGAAGGGGATAGGGAAACTGGACACACAAACATGGGAAAACCAAGAAGGAAACAGAGTGCTCATATAGTACAGGGATTACTAACAATGTCATAAAATAATTTGCTTAGGAACTATTGATGGTGAAATTATATACTGTGTGAACTTTCACCTAAAGCACAAAAAAAGTTTTTAAAAAATTTCCTCAGTGGAACAACAGAGAAAATGTTCTGTGGAATCTGCGTGTGCCATGATCCCATCTTGTGCTAGCTGGTTTGCTAATACTAAATCAGTCCATTACATATGCATGTGAGATAGCGAAACCCCATCGATCAGATGACATCTGACAGCTATCAACACGGTCCAGGCATCCTTCATCAGTGGGCATAGACCCAAAAAGTTATATCTTTGAATGGAATTGGCAACAAAGACGCATTCTAATAACTATATTTGTGGTGTCCTCAGTCACAAGGTTCTCATCTGGACCTATGAATTCCTATCCACCAGTCATCTCTAGCTGTCTTCTTTTCTCATCTGAGTTCTGGTCTTATAAATCAACACTTGGCTGTATTTCTTTCTTTTTTCTTTCTTTCTTTCTTAATTTTTATTTTATGCTGGTTTACTTACAAAGTTTGTATACATTGTTTTTCACATTGGATCTTTTCCATTTCCTTTACTCATCCCTCTCTCCACACATCAAATTGTAAGATCCAGTAATTAACACCTCGTTATACTCTTGCCCATCCTCCCCCATCTGCTCCCCCTTTACCCCCTCAGATCCTCATACACATTCTACAATTTGGTCTTATGCAGTATTTGTCCTTGTGGGACTGAGTTCGTTCACTCAGCATAATGCTCTCCAGTCCTTCTCAAGTTAGGTAGTGATTTACAAAATCATTGCTCCTGCATACTGTGCAGTAAGCCATTGTGTATGAATGTATTATAATTTCTCAATCCATTTCATCATGGTTGGGCATTTTGGCTGTTTCCATGTGCTTAGTATGGTAATAACACTGCTATGAACATCAGGGTACAAATCTCTGTGCCTCAGTTCTCATTTTCTCAGGGTATATTCTAAGCAGTGGAATAGCTGGGTCATATGCAATTTTTATATTCAGCTTTCTGAGGATACTCCAAACTGCCTTCCAGAGTGGTTGTACCATTTTACAGTTCCACCAACAATATATAAGAGTTCCTATCTTATTCTCCAACTTTTATTACTTGCTGTTCTATTAAACTTTGCCACTGCTACTGGAGTGAGATGGTATCTCATTGTGGTTTTGATTTTCATGTTTCTTATTGAACACTTAGCTGTCTCTCGATGGTTCTGTGTTCTTTCATAACTCAGCCACTTTGCTCCCACTCACCCTCTGATTGTCCTACCCATGATCCCCTTCCCGGCTTCACTTGTTAATTTACATAGCAGGGAAGTTCTCTAGGCAAATGTATTTTCTCAGATTACAGATAAACAATTGTATGATCACAGTCTGTAACAGAACCTATTAGAGAACACTGCATACTTGATAATATAGACGTGTGAGTCAGGGCTGTATCCTTTCTCCATAGCTATTCAATATATTTTCAACCCGTATGCAGAACAGATTATCTGAGAGATTGGGCTCTATGAGGAGAAGTGTGGCATCAGGATTGGTGGAAGATCTATTAACAATCTGCGTTATGCAAATGACACAACCCTGCTTGCTGAAACTGAGGAGGACC
>NW_006399759.1:18239498-18246956 GCF_000299155.1 Elephantulus edwardii | reverse complement strand
TTGCTATAGAAGTTCAAATCTATAGCCTTCAATCTAGATTTTATCTTAACATAAAGAAGACAAAATCCACACCACTGGACCAATAGACAGCATCATGACAGATAGAGAAAAGATTGGAATTGTCAGCAATTTCATCTTACTTGAATCCACAATACTCACCCTTGGTACCAGCCGTCAAGAATTCAAAAGATGTGTTGCTTTGGAAAACTCTGTTGTTGAGGGCTTCTTTAAAGTGCTAGAGAGCTATAATGCCAGTTTAAAGACTAAGGTACAGCTGATCCAAGCCATGGTGTTTCAATTACTTGTCATGCTTCTGAGTGTTGGACAATGAGTAAGGATTACAAAAAAAATTGACACCTTTGAGTTGTGTTGGAGAAGAATACTGAATATCAAGCTTTGTTTCTAGGGGTCAGAGAAGTGTTAGAACATCCTGGGTATAAAGTCTATTCTTTAGACTTCCTATATGATTCAATACTCATCTATGTGTGTGAAAAGTCTCATAACAACAACAGCAATAACAACAAAATGTTGCTTTCTCTCCATGATATGTAACTTTATTTATTTTTTTAACTTTATTTTATTATTTTGTGTGTCTGTGTACCATCAAATTAGATCTGACCAGTAAAGGAGAAGATTGTCCCTCCTTCCCCGGCAGAGCATTTGGTGGATTCGAACTGTGCGCCTCTGGGATTGCAGTGCAGCTTCTTGCCACTAGGCCACCAGAGCTCCCCATAACTTCATTTCGAATACTAACTTCCCAAGTGGTTATGTGAAGAGAGTTCATTCTTACTACATCTCAAAGAATTTGGGGAAATTGCTCTCTGCTCCTTGTCAAGCCAGATTGCCCTCTCATCTTATGCAGCCTCAGCTGCATCCCTGAGACACGGCGGTGAATGTCGGAGCAAACAGATTTGGTCACATTGGACATCTGATCACCAGGGCTGCTTTTAACTCTGGCAAAGTGGATGTTGTTGCCATCAATGACCCCTTAATTGACTTCAATCACATGGTCTATACCTTTCAGTATGATTCCACCCGTGGCAAGTTCAACGGTACTATCGAGGCTGAGAATGGGAAGCTGGTCATCAATGGGAAAGCCATCACTATCTTCCAGAAGCAAGATCCCTCCAGCATCGAGTGGGGTTATCCTGGTGCTGAGTATGTTGTAGAGTCCACTGGTGTCTTCACAACCTTGGAGAAGGCTGGGGCTCACTTGAAGGGTGGTGCCAAACGGGATGATTATCTCTGCTCCTTCTGCTGATGCCCCCATGTTTGTGATGGACATGAACCCTGAAAAGTATGACAACTCTCTCAAGATTGTCAGCAATGCTTCCTGCACCACCAGCTGTTTGGCTCCCCTAGCCAAGGTCATCCATGACAACTTCGGCATTGTAGAGGGACTCATGACCACTGTCCATGGTGTCACTGCCACCCAGAAGACTGTGTATGGCGCCTCTGGAAAGCTGTGGCGTGATGGCCGTGGAGCTGCCCAGAACATCATCCCTGCATCTACTGGTGCTGCCAAGGCTGTGGGCAAGGTCATCCCTGAACTGAATGGGGAACTTACCTGCATGGCTTTCTGTGTTCCCACCCCCAATGTGTCAGTTGTGGACCTGACATGCCGTCTGGAGAAAGCTGCCAAATATGATGACACCAAGAAAGTAGTAAAGCAGGCATCAGAAGGGCCCCTCAAGGGCATTCTGGGATACACTGAAGACCAGGTTGTCTCCTGTGACTTTAATAGTGACACCCACTCTTCCACCTTTGATGCTGGGGCTGGCATTCCTCTGAATGACCACTTTGTCAAACTCATTTCCTAGTATGACAATGGATTTGGCTACAGCAACTGGGTGGTCGACCTGATGGTTCACGTGGCCTCCAAAGAATAAGATCCCCTTGGACCACCAGCCCCAGCAATAGCACTAGATGAGAGAGAAAGAGAGAGAGAGAGAGAGAGAGAGAGAGACCCTCAGCTGTTGAGGAGTCCTTGCCCCAACTCCATCCTCCCACACTGAGAATCTCACATCCTTGACACAAGTTTTCATCAAATCCCCCTGAGAAAGGGGAGGAGCTTGGGAGCCTGTCTTGTCATGTACCATCAATAAAGTACACTGCACAGCCCCCCCAAAAAAAATCGGGAAAATTAATTTAGGAGAACAAGTTTCATTTTTTTCCACCAGTATATTCTTTCAATTCAACTTAAAATAAATAAACCTACCATTAAAACTGTAAAAAAAAATACTGAATATACCATGGACCACCAAAAGAACAAATATGTCTTGGAGAAAGTACTTCCAGAGTGCTTCTTGAAGGCAAAGACGGCGAAGCTTCATCTTACATACTTTAGGCATGTTGTTAGGAATGATCAATCCTTGGGGAAAAAACATCATACTTGGAAAGGTGGAGGGTTAGTGTAAGAAAGGAAGACCCTCCTCAAGGTGGATTGACGCTGTAACTGTAACAGTGAATTCAAGTGTATCAACGATGGTAAACATGGCACAGGATAAGGAACAGTTCAGGTTCATTGCTTATAGGGTCATTATGAGTTGTAGTTGACTTGAAGACACATAACAACAACATAACATGACCAACACCCAACAATACCTGGCAAATAAATGACTGATTGAATGAGTGAGTATTCTTTCGTATCTAAGTTCATCCTTATTTCCTCGGTTCAGCTTTCTCCATCTTTGCTAGTAGGTCGCATTCCCTTTGTCAAATGCTTCTATGTTATTGCTCTGCTTCCCTCCACCCCGCCCAATGCCTTGTACCCCTCAGAAACAATAAGTTCATGAGGGCAAGAACTATGACTGCTTTCACCATGATATTCTCAGTGACAGCCTTCCCGTAAGCAACCAATAAATGAGTGTAAGTGAATAAATAGCTAATCAAATTTTAGAGAAGTCAGGTTTTCACAAGTTGCTATTTTCATGGCTAAATACCCAGAGGAAAAAAGAAAAAAAAGAAATGGGTTTAGAATGAATGAACAAATGGGAAAATGCAAAATATTCACAACTATAGAATCAGTTGCAACTCTTCATTGTATTTTGAAGCCTGTAAAATTGGTAAGGGTGTACACCAGGGATGCACCCATACCTTTTCAAACTATATGCAGAACAGATTATCCGGGAGGCTGGGCTCTATGAGGAGAAACCGTGACATTAGGATTGGAGGAAGACTCATCAACAATCTGAATTAGGCAAATGACACAACCCTCCTTGCAGAAACCGAGGAGGGCCTGAAGCGCTTGCTGCAGAAGGTCAAGGACTGCAACCTTCAATACGGATTGAAGCTCAGCATCAAGAAAACAAAATTCTCACCACTGGGCTGGTTGGCAGTATCATGACTGATGGTGAAGAGATTGATATTATTAACAGCTTTAGTTTGCTTGGTTCTACAATCAATACTCTTGGTACCAGCATCCAGGAAATTAAGAAACAATTTGCATTGGGAAAGACTGCTGTCAGAGATCCCTCCAAAGTCCTGAAGAGCAATGATCTCAGTCTGGAGACTAAGGTGCACCTGATACAGGCCATAGTCTTTGCAATCACTTGTTATGCATCAGAGAGTTGGACAATGACCAAGGATGATAGAAGGAGAATTGATACCTTTGAGTTGTGGTGCTGGAGAAGAGTATTGAATATACCATGGATTGATAGAACAAATAGACTTATCCTGGAGTGAAACCAGGCTGCTCCTTGGAGGCAAGAATTCTAAAGCTTCGCCTGACATATTTTGGACATGTTGCAAGGAGGGACCAATGCTTGGAGAGGGACATCATGTTTGGGAGGGTGGAGGGCCAGTACAAGAGAGGAAGACTCTTAATGACATGGATTGATTCAGTGACCGCTGTCATCAGCGTAGGTGTGTCAGAGACAGTAAGATTGGCACAGGATAGAGCAGGGTTTAGGGCTGTTGTACATATGGTCACTATGGGTCACAGGCGACCTGACAGCACATAATAACAATAACAAACTGCCATGGGAGTAGATGCCTGTATTTCTCCCAAGCATGTGGGGAAAGGTATGACAAAGTCAGTGAATCATTTAGCCTCTCCTAACACTGTAGGGCCTGCTGGAGCAGATAGGATAAAGAGGAGGCAGGTGGTGTAGTACTAGGGGTTTGGGTTTGGCACTGCTTTCTCATTTCCATTCTTCTGTAGCGTGTGTGTGACGGTGTGTCGGAGACAATGAGATTGGCTCAGGATAGCACATGGTTCAGAGCTACCATATATAAGGTTGCTATGAGTCCCAGGTGACTCCACAGCACATAACAACAAGTCACAGAGGTTAAAACATTTAACAGCTAACCAAAAGTTAGAGGTTTGAACTCACAAACTGTTTCATAGGAGAAAAAAATTTGCAGTATTCTCCCCTAATGACTAAAGCCTAGGAAGTCCTAGGAGCAGTTTTAGGGTCACTATGGGTCAAAACTGGCTCACTGATAGGCAACAGATAGTGATTTATTTAAATATGGCATCTCACATTTAGTCTTTCATTTGATGAGGTAGCATTGTTAATATGCAAACTGATATTTTATCTAATTATTATATCTCTATACATAAAATGTTAAAAACAAACAAAAACCCCCAACAAAGTCCACTGCCATGAAGTCAATTCTAACTTACAGTAATAAATCTTTACAGGAGATTTCCTGAACCGCTTTCTTTCAGTGCTAAAGGATAGCACTTAACACACTTAACACAACATATAATATGTTGAGATCTGCTATATTCTCAAGCGCAATTTTTGGAAATCATGTCTAAATAGGCAATTACTTTTTTTTTTCTTCCAAAAGAGCACATTTTTAATATTTAGATTAGTAGTAAATGAGGAAATGACATTCACTTGAAGAATCAATCTCCTTGTAGCCACTTTTGATGGAACACACGTGCGCCATTAAATGAGGGGACACTCCATGAGGTTAATTTGATTTACTGCTCATGCGTTTCCTACAGCATATGGTGGCAGAGGGAAGGCGTGGGCTGTTAAAGTCTGGAGGGATGTGTAAAATCTTCTGAGGAGCCAAAGGCCATTTAGTTTTCCAGGCTTGGTTTGCAGAGGCTGCGGGAAGATCCTGATGCAAACCTCAGCTGCAGGGGCAGCCAAGCAACCTGGACATGTGGGTGCCAGAGACGGGCTTGAACAAGCCATCAATTGACAACTGAATTCCCACAGACCACCCTGTCACTTCCTATTTGCTGGCAAAAGTCTCGACATCTGTATCCACACGAGGACTGTCTTGGTTACGGGAGGGTTGATGGGCATGTAAAGCAACCTGGATCCTCCGAGATTCCTAAACCTACAGAACCCCTGAGAAAACCAAGGGTGCAGAGGCTGGCTGCTGGGGCCTGCTGAGGATTCAGATACCTGCCCGCCCAGCACAGAACCACCCTGAAAGCCACATGTCTTTTCTTCACCTCTATCTGGTGCTAACTTGAGGAGGCAGGTTTTTTGAAGACAAATTAAAGGTTTTTTTTTAATTATTATTTTTGCCTGCTTTAAGCAAGCATCCTTGTAGAATTCACATTCCAGTTGTGGAGAGGATGGGCAATAATATAGAAGAAAACTGGATTCCAAAAGCTATTGCTTTTATTGTTGTTATTGTTGATTGCCATCAAGTCTAGTACGACTCATAGCGACTCTATGACAAAAGACTTTACATAGCTATTATCACTTCTCCAAGTTCATAGAGTTTCCATAGGCATGTGGTTTAGGAAGTGGATGCCAATCCTGCTTCCAAACCTGTGTTACAACTGGGAGCGCCACCAAACACTGTCCACAATGGGAAACCATTCTGGTACTTGATACCCCAGTGGCACAAGGTTCAGCATCACAGCAAACCCAGGTTGCTTGATACTGCACAAATAACTCAAATATGACATTAAATCAGTGAATAACAGAACACTGTGGAGAACTATCAGGAGCTCTCGTGGCCTAGTGGCAAAAAGCTGAGCTACACCCTTGAAGGTGTGCGATTTGAAACGATCAGCTGCTCCTAAGGAGAAAGAACGGCAATCTCCTCCTGTGCAATTAACTGCCTCTGAAAACTCACCGGAGACTCAGCTATGGGTCAGTTCCGACTCAACGGTACACAATAACATGGAGAACTAACTATACGGGAGCTCTGGTGGCCTAGCAGGTAAGGAGTTGCACTGCCACCAGGTTGTTTGAGTCCACCAGTTGTTCCATGGGAGGAAAATGCAAAATCACCTTTCAGGCAATTTACTGCCTCTGAAAGCCCACTAAAAGATGAACTATGAGTGAATTTTGACTCCTCAGCCTATAACAATTACAACATGGAGAACTATACTCCAACACATTTCAAAACCTAGGGGAAATTGATAAAATTTAGATACTCATTGCCTACCTAAAATACTGTAGATAAAGGGGAGAAATTGAACAAATCCACCACAAAAGAAGAAATTGAACATATTATGGGGAAAAATAGTCAATAAAAAAGTCCTGATGCAGATAGTTTCACCAGTGAATTTGTTCACCAAACATTCAAGAAATTGTTGATTCTAATTCTACTCAAACTATTTCAGGATATAGAAAAAGATACAATACCCCCAAATTCATCCTATGAAACAAAAATAACTCTGATAGAAAAGTCAAGCAAAGACACAACTAAAAAAGGCAATTATAGGCAAATATCTTTCACGAAAATAGATTAAATAGAATCCAATACCATATAAAAAAATCAGACATCACAGAGAAGTGGGACCCATACCGTTTATGGAAAGGTAGTTCAGCATAAGAAAAACAATGTAGTGTACCACACAATAAAACAAAGGAAAAGAGCATGATCCTATCAACTGAGGCAGAAATGGCATCCGTCAAAATTCAACACCCTTTTGTAATAGAAACACTCAACAAAGTAGGAATACAAAGGAAATTCCTCAACCTTATTAATATTATATGTATAAAGCTGATAACCAAGGCATTCCCCTTGTGAACAGGAAGCAGACAAGGAAGGCTTTTACCACTGTTCTTATTCAATACCTTATTTAAAGTCTTAGCCAGAGCAATAAGAGAAGAAAAAGAAATAAATGGCATACAAATTAGCAAAACTATCTTTATTTGCAGAAGATCCTACATCCAGAAAATCCCAGAGATTCAGTAAGAAAATTATTGAATATAATTGACCAGCCAGGTACATAAGTAGCATTAAAAAAAAAAAAAAGGTCTGATTCCACTACAGTAGCAAAGAATTATGAAAAGGAAATAAAAAACTCAATGTCATTTATAACGACCACACCAAAGATGAAATGCAAACAAATCTAACTGAATATCAAAAGACCTATGAAAAGAAAATGATAACGCATTGTTGTTGTTGTTATATGCCGTCGAGTCGTTTGCGACTCACAGCGACCCTATGTACAACAGCCCTAAACCCTGCTCTATCCTGCGCCAACCGCACCGCCTCCGACACGCCCATCCCGATTACCCCAGTCAC
>NW_006399759.1:18237652-18238679 GCF_000299155.1 Elephantulus edwardii | reverse complement strand
CACTGCAATCCCAGAAGTACGTGGTTCAAATCCACCAGATGCTCTGCTGGAGAAGGAGGGGACAACCTCCTCCTGTACCAGTCAGATCTGATTTGACGGTTCACGTAAAAATAATACAATAAAAATTTTTAAAAATCTAAAAAAAAAAAAGAAAAGGAGACCCTATTAAAACAAAGCATTGCTTAAAAAGAAACACAAAGTATACCACCTGATCTCAAAACCTATGACACAACCAGAGTAATCAAAACAGCAGGAATGCACAGTTGACCTGGGTTCTGGAGCATCCCTGCAGAGAAGGAGGGGGGTGAAGCGGCAAGAACGAATGTGTCCTGTAAGAGTTGGTGGGGAACCCCAAAGAAACCTTAACTGTCACCCGAGCAGATATATGCACACCCATGTTTATCGTGGCTGTGTTCACAATAGCAAAGTAAGAATAGCAAAACTGAACAGAACAGCAAGCAACAAAGGCTGGCAAAGTTGTGGAGAAACTGGTACCTTTATTCACTGTTGGTGGAAGTATAAAATGGTGCAACCACTATGGAAGGCAGTATGGTGCTTTCTCAAAAAGTTGCAAATAGAAATACCATTTGACCCACCAATTCTGCTACTGGGGATATATCCCAAAGAAACCATAACTGCCACCCAAACAGATATATGCAAACCCATGTTTATCACAGCTGTATTCACAATAGCAAAGAGTTGGAAACAACCTAAGTGCCTATTAACAAATGGATGGATAGAAAAGCTGTGGTATATTCACACAATGGAATACTATAATGCATTGAAAAACAAGGAACTCATGCAATATTATTCAAAACTGGTGATTCTGGAGGACATTGTGCTGAATGAAATATCTCAGTCACAAAAAGACAAATATTGCAAAGGGCCACTGTCGTAAAACGCCACTGACATCGGGGTTGGAGGAAGACTGAGAAAGATGGGGTAAATAATGTATACTGCATTGAAACAGATGAGGGAGAAAATTATTTAAAAGGGATATGTGATTAGGTATTATTGTCATGACAGG
>NW_006399759.1:18233410-18236045 GCF_000299155.1 Elephantulus edwardii | reverse complement strand
GACAGCGAGGTTGGCACAGGATAGACCGGCGTTTAGGGCTCTTGTACACAGGGTCGCTATGAGTCGCAAACGACTCGATGGCACATAACAACAACAACAATCATATATTCCTCCTAAACAGTTCTCTCCCTCATCTGTTTCAATGCAGTGTACATTATTTATCCCCTCTTAGTTTTCTCCCAGTTTCAATGTCAGACCCATTTTACAACAGTGGCATTATGCAATATTTGTCCTTTTGTGACTGAGATATTTCACTCAGCATAATGTCCTCCAGGATCACCCATTTTGTATAATATTTCATGTTGCTGTTGTTACGTGCCATCAAGTCACTTACGACTCATAGCGACCCTATGTACAATAGCTCTAAACTCTGCTCTGTCCTGTGCCGATCTCATTGCCTCTGACACACTCATCCTGATTGCCCCAGTCACCAAATCAATCCATCTCTCAGAGGGCCTTCCCCTCCTGCGCCTGCCCTCCACCCTCCCAAGCATGATGTCCTTCTCCAAGGACCGGTCTCCCCTTACAACATGACCAAAGTATGTCAGGCAAAGCCTCAGAATCCTTGCCTCCAAGGAGCAGCCTGGTTTAACCCTCTCCAGGATGAATCTGTTTGTTGTCTTTCAATGCAGCATAGTATTCCATGGCATGAATATACCAAAGCTTCTCTAGACATTCCTTTGTTGATAGGCACTTACTTGGGTTGTTTCCAGCTCTTTGCTATTGTGAACAAAATCTCAATAAACATGGGTGTGCAGGGTGATTCATATTTTTAAAATTACTATTCAGAGAGCCATATAGATGAATTAGGAATTAGGAAACTTATCTCAACTGTGAATGATGCAAAAATTTATCAAAACTTGCATTACATAGTTGACATAAACTTGTCTGCAGACAAATGAAGAGGCCTTGTAGCACTTACTGAAGATTGAAGACTATATAACCTTCAATATGGATTATACTTTAATAAACCAAAAATCCTTATACATAAATGATTCAATAAGTGACATCATGATAGATGGGGGAAAATTGAAGTTGTCAAGGCTTTCATTTTATGGGGAGCCAAAATCAACATCCATGGGCAAAGCAGTCAAGAAATTAAAAGGCTTGTTGCACTGGAAAAATCTGCTCTCAAGGACACCATTAGAGTGCTAATGACCAAGAATAGCAGCTTAAGACTAAAGTGTGCCTGATCCAAGCCATAGTATTTTCAATTGTTTCATATACATGTAAATGTTGGATAATATGCAAGGAAAACCAAAGAATTGATGCCCTCTGAATTGTAGTGTTGTCAAACAGTACTGTATATCCCACCACTGTCAAAAGAACAAACAAATCTGTCTCGGAAAAAGTACAACCAGAATGTTCCTTAGAGGCACGAATGATAAGACTTGATCTCACACACTCCCATGTTATCAGGACCTGTCATGCTTGGAAAAGTAGATCAATGAAGAAAAGGCAGAGCTACAGAGAGATGGATGGACCCAGTGGCTGCAGCAATGCTTTCAACCACAGCAGGGATTGTGAGGATGGGCAGGGCAGAGCAAAGTGTCAATCTGTTGTTCAGATTGTCGCTGTGACTTGGGTTTGACTCAGTGGGACCCAACCGCAAAAGCAAGGTGATAGAAGAGGCAGATCTTATCCGGTGAAAAGAGCAGGAAGGAGGTATTCTGGGGAATAGGGTGATAGTTTACATAGATGCAAAGAGGATTAATGATTCCATAGTGAAAAGGTAGGGTAATACACAAATGGGGACTTCTGTTTGTTGGATTTTGGTTTGGTTTTGTTTTCCTGAAGTGCAAAGCTTTGTGTAATGTGCTGACAGGGTAGAGCAGATGTGAAGCGAGAGAAAAAAAATTTTTTTTATTTTATTTTTTTTATTTATAATGAACATTTACGAGACTTTGGATTTCCATTCATTCATTGTTACACTTTTCTCCCTGTCCGCCCCTCCCCTCCAGTTCGCTCTTCTCTTTGAGAAGAAAAAAGAAAAAATCCTTCATTGATAAACAATCCCCCATGACCCTCCCCCAACCCCCTGCCCCAGAGAAAAGAAAAATTTTAAAAAGAGACAACAAATTTACTAGGAAAACATTTTAGGAATACCAGGTTGTGTTGCATTATCATTTGAAGTTGTAATCATGCATTTTAGATGAAAATGACTTCTATAAAAGGCGAAGTGTTCATGTATGTGTTTCCATTAATTGCATCGATATATTTACAGTAAAATCTCTGTGTATTAGTCAGTGAATTAGTCGCTGTGCTGTAGGTAAGCTATTCCATAGAATCGATGCACTAGGGTTGGTTACACCATTCCCTAATGGTGGGCAGCAATAGGTCACTCCTCGCTCTTCACTTCTGTTAAGAAAAGCTGCAGAAAAGGTAAAGCCCTGCTGCCCCGTGCACACATCAGCGTTTCTCCAGGGGAAGCGCTAAGAGGAGTCCAGATTTGCTGGGTCACTAGGTAAGCACATTTTAGTAGAGTATCAGATAACCTTCCAAAGAGACTTTACCAGTTGACTAACCCTCCCAACATCAGAGTATGACCCTACCCTCCACATCTTCAATAGTCCTTAAAACTGGATGAAATATGTTTACGGCATTGAAGTCTATGGGGGAGAGAATAGTCTAAAAG
>NW_006399759.1:18222162-18233175 GCF_000299155.1 Elephantulus edwardii | reverse complement strand
AAAAAAAAAAATAGTCCTTATACAGTCAAATTTTCTACTTTGCTTATCCGAAAGAACTAAAACGTCGTGTTTTGTTTGAATCTATATTCTCCTTATGATTGGTCATATCTTTTCTTTTCACAGGTTTCATAATCACTTTCATTTCTTTGTTTATTATTATCTTTTTGTATCTTTTGCTTTGTTTTCTTGTGAATTGTTAACTTTTTATATTGATATATAGCAGGTATTTATATATTTTTAATATTAATTATTTGTTGTAACTGCTGGGAATTTTGTCATTTATTGTTAGTTTTCAATTTACTTTTTGATGCCTTTTGATGTACAGGAGTTTTAGCTTTTTATTCAAAATATTATTGAATTTTTATTTCCTTTGTTGGTTTTTCTATTAAGTGTCTATGTCCTCATTGTTCACTATCACAAATGCATAAAAATAACATCCTATGTTTCCCTCTAGTGTTCTGTAAATTTCCCCCATCAAACCTTTTCTTTTGAGTTGCCTTTTCACATGCAGTTATAAGAAACAAAATAAAGAATCTCCTTTATACAGTGACAATATTTACACAAGAAAAACCATTGTGAAAAGAAATGTATCCTTTCAGATGTCAAAATATATTCTGAAGTTATAGAAGTAAATACAATATAGGACTAGCTCGCAAAACAGCCTCAGAATTTCACAGCAAGATTACTGGTATTAATAGTCAGGATACAGAGCAAATTCTGTAATGAAAACGGCCTCTCACCACCCCACCCACCTCCACTTCCTTAATCCTAGCAACCTTTCATCTCCTCTCTATTTCTATAATAGTTTCCTTTCAAAAGTGTTACATAAATGGAATCATTCAGTAAGCAATCTTTTAGAATTGGCTCTTTTCATTTCATTCCCTAAGAGATTCATCTAAGTTTTCAGCATTCCAATACTTTCTTCCTTGTTATTGTTGAAAAGGATTCAGTGGTAAAAGCATCCTGGTGGCACAGAGAGGCTAAACAGTTGGCTATTAAATGAAAGCTCGATGGTTTGAATCCCCACAAAAACAATGTGGAAGTCAGCTTCCATAAAGATTTATGGCTGTGGGAACTCTCTGAGGTCGTTCTGTGCTGTCCTATAGGGTCACTGCTATGAGTCACAATCAAGCTGACAGCAATGGGTTGTAGGTTTTTAGTCAATGGTTCAGATGTACCACAGTTTGGCTAATCATTCACCCAATGGAGGACATCTGGGCTGTTTCCAGTTGTGGTCTGTTACAAGTAAAGCTGCTAGTAACATTGATGTATAGGTATTTTTATGAACACACTTTTTCATTCTTCTGAGATAAATGCCCAAGAGAGCAATTGTTGGGTTGTGTGGTAGTTGCGTGTTCAGTTATTTAAGAAACTGCCAAACTGATTTCCAGAGTGCTGTGCCATTTCATGTTTCCACCTGAAACATGAGTGATCCGGTTTCTTTGCATCCTGGTCAGCATTTGACATTGTCACCATTTATTTTAGCCATTCTGCTAGGTGTGTAGTGATGGCTCATATGGTTTTAATTTATGTTTGCCTAGAGTCTAATGTTGTTCAATATCTTTTCATGTGCTTATTTGCCATCCTTATACTCTCATCTGTGAAATGTCGTCTTTGGCCCTTTTCTAATTAGATTGTTGGTTTCCTTACTGTTTAATTGTGAGAGTTTTTTATATATTCTAAGGGAGCTCTGGTGGCATGGAGACCAGTGGAGTATTGCTCTGTTAACCCAAAGGCCAAGCCTCTCTGCTGGTTCGAATCCACCAGTTGCTGCTTGGAAGAAAGATGGGCAATCTCTCCAGGTGATTTACATCCTTTGAAAACCCACAGGAAGGTCAGCTACAAGTTTGAGTTAAGAGCTTTGAATACATTCTAAGTAATCCTAGTGGTAAAATAGGTGAAGGGTTCAGGCTAACCAAAAGGTCCATTGTCCAAAAACCATTCCATGAGAGAGAGATGAGGCAGTCTGCTGCTGCAGAGATTTGCAGCCATGGAAACTCATGAGGCAGTTCTTTGTCCAACAGGGTCAATCTGAGTTGAATCAACCCAATAGCAGTAGGTTTGGGTTTGGTCCGTTTATATAGTCTAGTTGCTGGTGCTTTGTAAAATCTGTGGTTTGCAAACCTTTTCTCAGTAGTTAGCTTATCTTTTCATCCTCTTCAGGTCTCTCTCAGAGTAATAGTGTTTTTCTTTATGTAATTTATCGATATGTCTTTCCTAATACTACTCCTAGCATCACCCCACAGAGCTCTGGTAGCCTAGTAGCTAGGGAGTTGCCTTTGCCAACCCAAGGCACACAGTTGGAATCCTCCAGCTGTTCTTCAGAGTAAGGATGGGCAATCTCTTTCCATATGATTATAGCCTCTGAAAACCCACTAAAGGTTCAACTTTGAGTTAATCCTGACTCAATGGCTGTGGGAAATAAAAAGTAGTTTGGAAGGCAGCTTTGGTAACCTAGTCTGTAGAAAACAACATAATTACCCTGAAGGTGGTGCTTCTCTGATGATTTGCAGCTACCAGCAGGCTCTGCTGGAGGAAGATGGGTAATCTCCTCCTGTGTGATTTACAGCCTCTGAAAAACCACTGGAGGCTCACTATGACTCTACGACAATGAGTTTACAAATGGGTCAAATTGAACTGCTGATCTTTTGGTTAACAGGACAACTTGTGACTCACTACATCACCAAGGCTCCATTGGCTTTGAAGTAAGTCTTGAAATTGAATGTTGTTTATCGCCATCAACTTAGAACCGACTCATAGCTGATTCCCAGCAAGTTTTCACAGACTGTGAATTGCATGGGAAGAGAATTGCTCATCTTTCTCCCATGGAGTGGCTGGTGAATTCTAACTGTTTGCTTTGAGGATGGCAATGCCACTCCTTACCCACTTAAGCCACTAGAATCCCCTTTGAAAATTAATAGATTGCTATTTCCCACTTACCTCTTTATTCTTTTAGTTGTTTTAGCTATTCTAGTTTCTTTGCCTTTCCATATTAATTTTAGTATAACTTGGTCTCTAAGTACTTGCTTATATTAACAGACATCACAAAAGCTGTCTCCTATGTTTTCCCTTTACTTTGCAGTTTTGTTTTTGTTTTCAATGTTTGCTTCATTAAATAACCTGGGATTGGTTATCATGGATAGTACAAAGCAGAGATCAAATTTTATTTTCTTCCCTTAACATTTCTCCCAACATTTTTATATTAATGATTTCACACTCATTTGAAAACACCAACTTTATCATACCCCAAATCCCTAAATATTGTGGGGTCTCTTTCTGCCTTCACCATTCTGATCTGTCATCTATTTGCATATTACTTCTTACATTATTTTTAATTCTAAAAGACAAAAATATGTCTAGATATATGGCCTGTTAAGTTCTATTCCCCTAATATTTTTCCTTGTGCCTATTTTCTTCCATGTCAGTGTTCATCTTAAGTCTATTAATTTTAATTTAAAATCCTAGTTATTGGGATTGCATTGGATTTATAGATGATTCTCACAGTAGACATCTTCATCATGTTGAGATTTCATTTGTTTGACTCTTCTTTCATGTCTATCATTAAAGTTTTATAGTTTTCTTTATATAAGTGTCTCACATTTATTTTTAGAAATGCCCTTTAATATTTGCTGAGTTTTACTTTTGTTGTGAAGAGGATCACTGTCACATTATTTTCAAATCAGTCACCGTCAGGAACAAAGGACTTCAATCAATTCTTAGTAACTTTAAAATACAGAGAAGAACTGATTGGCAGGGCTGCAGAGAAGAACTGATTGGCAGGGCTGCCAAGGGTGTCAATATTTATGGAAGCAAACCGCCACATCATCCTCCCAGGGATCGAATGACTGGCCCTTTAGAACCACCTCCCTCCCCATTGGCTGCTCAGCTCTTAACTAGTACTTCACCAGGGTGCCTTCTGGTATCTGCTGTTGTGTGCTGTCCAGTCAGAACTGACACACAGCTGACCCTCTAGCAGGTTTTCAGAGTTAATCATGGAGGAGATTGTCCACCCTTCTACCACAGAACAGCTGGTGGATTTGAACCACATGTGTCAGAGTCACCGTCCAGCTTCTTACCAGTATGCCACCAGAGCTCCCTGGTGGCTTAGTAGTAAGGAATTGCACTGCCAACACAAAGGTACACGGTTCAAATCCACCAGCTGCTCTTCAGGAGAAAGATGGGCAGTCTCCTTCTACGTAATTTACTGCCTCCAAAAACCTGCTGGGGGTCAGCTGGGGGTCAGTTCCAACTCAAAGGTACAAAACAACAACAACAATATTAGGGCTCCTTAATATCTTTAGATGAGGATTAGAGGTATCTCATGAAGGATCTCATAGGACCCTCCAAGTTAAGTAATGTTGTTGTGTACCACAGAGTCAGAACCAATGCATAGCTCACCCTCAGGTGGGTTTTCAGAGGCAGTTAATCACGCAAGAGGAGATTGCCCATCCTTCTCTTGCAGAACAGCTGGTAGCCTCGAACTGCATGCCTTTGAGATTGCAGCACAACTTCTTGTCACTAGGCTACCAGAGCTCCCTAGGTAAGTAATATTGTAACTTTTTTACAAGAAGACACTGGAGCTCAGAGGTGAAAGTCAAATGTTGGCCTTCAATCTCAAAGGCCTAGGCACTGCCCATTGATTCACAGAACAAGCATTAACAGCAAAAGCTCTGAAATGTACAGGTTGCAAGTTTTTAGGTGACATTGAGCCCTGTATGACTCATGGTCACCCTGTGAACAACAGTTCTGAAACCTGGCCTATCCCACACCATCCTTCTGCAGGTCTCTCACTTCTGGAGTGAGGCTTTAGCAGACAGTTCAAGACTTTGTTTAACATAGCCTTTCAAAGAAGATTTGCCAGAGTCCTGTGTTCTCTGTCACTTTGTACCTTATCTCTCACACAAAAACTCTGTATTTCCCTTCAGGGACCTCAATTTGCTCTCTGATCAAGGCCTGTTGTGTGTGGTAGTACATCCAACACTGAACCCACCAAGTCATTTCCAACTCACAATGACCCTACACTGACTTTCCATGGAAGTAATGGTCAGGAAATTGCCCATCATTCTCCCAAAGAGCAGCTGGTGAGAGTGAACTGCCAACTTTCTAGTTGTTATTGTTGTTACATGACATTGAGTTGCCTGTGACTGATAGTAATCCTATGCACAATAGCTCTAAACCCTGCCCTACTCTGAGCCAGTCTCACTGACTCCAACACACTTATCCCCAATATTCCAGTTACTGTATCAATCCATCTTATTCAGGGTCTTCCTCTCCTGTGTTGTCCTTCCACCCTTCCAAGCAGTATGGCCTTCTCCAAGGATTGGTCTCTTCTAGTATGTGACATGGAGCTTCAAAATCTTTACCTCTCTGCTCATTTAGCGCAGCGGAGGACTTGAGGTACTGTTTTTTCCCCTCTCCACCACCTGGGACTTCCACTAAGCAACCATGTCCAAGGGCCCTGCGGTTGGCATTGATCTTGGCACCACCTACTCCTGTGTAGGGGTCTTCCAGCATGGGAAAGTGGAGATCATTGCAAATGATCAAGGCAACAGGACCACGCCAAGCTATGTCGCATTTACCGATACCGAACAACTGATTGGCGATGCGGCAAAGAATCAAGTTGCAATGAATCCTACTAACACAGTATTCGATGCCAAACGTCTCATTGGACGAAGATTTGATGATGCTGTTGTGCAGCCTGATATGAAACACTGGCCCTTCATGGTGGTGAACGATGCAGGCAGGCCCAAGGTCCAAGTAGAATATAAAGGAGAGACCAAAAGTTTCTATCCAGAGGAGGTGTCCTCTATGGTTCTCACAAAGATGAAGGAAATTGCAGAAGCCTACCTTGGGAAGACTGTTACCAATGCTGTTGCCACTGTACCAGCCTACTTCAATGACTCTCAGCGCCAGGCTACCAAAGATGCTGGAACCATTGCTGGCCTCATTGTCCTCCAAATCATCAATGAGCCAACTGCTGCTGCTATTGCTTATGGTCTGGACAAAAAGGTGGGTGCTGAAAGGAACGTGCTCATCTTTGACTTAGGAGGTGGCACTTTTGATGTGTCAATCCTCACTATTGAAGATGGGATATTTGAGGTCAAGTCTACAGCTGGAGACACCCACTTGGGTGGAGAAGACTTTGACAACAGAATGGTCAACCATTTCATTGCAGAGTTCAAGAGCAAACATAAGAAAGACATCAGTGAAAACAAGAGGACTGTCAGACACCTCCGCACTGCTTGTGAATGTGCAAAGCGCACACTTTCATCCAGCACCCAGGCCAGTATTGAGATAGATTCACTGTATGAGGGAATCGACTTCTATACTTCCATTACCCAAGACTGCTTTGAAGAATTGAATGCTGATCTTTTCGGTGGCACTCTGGACCCTGTGGAGAAAGCTCTGAGGGATGCTAAGCTAGACAAGTCACAGATCCAGGATATTGTCCTGGTGGGTGGTTCTACCAGAATTCCCAAGATTCAGAAGCTTCTTCAGGATTTCTTCAATGGAAAGGAGTTGAACAAGAGCATCAACCCAGACGAGGCTGTTGCTTATGGTGCAGCTATCCAGGCGGCCATTCTCTCTGGAGACAAATCTGAAAAATGTTCAAGATTTGCTGCTCCTGGATGTCACTCCACTTTCTGTTGGTATTGAAACTGCTGGTGGAGTCATGACTGTCCTCATCAAGCGGAGTACTACCATTCCTACCAAGCAGACGCAGACCTTCACAACCTACTCTGACAACCAGCCTGGTGTACTCATTCAGGTCTATGAAGGTGAGCATGCCGTGACCAAATATAACAACCTGCTTGGCAAGTTTGAGCTCACTGGGATACCACTTGCACCTCGTGGTGTTCCTCAGATTGAAGTCACATTTGATATTGATGCCAATGGTATCCTTAATGTTTCTGCTGTTGACAAGAGCACTGGGAAAGAAAACAAGATTACCATCACCAATGATAAGGGCCACTTGAGTAAAGAAGACATTGAACGAATGGTCCAGGAGGCTGAGAAGTACAAAACTGAAGATGAGAAGCAAAGAGATAAGGTGTCTTCTAAGAATTCCCTTGAGTCTTACGCATTTAATATGAAAGCAACAGTTGAAGATGAAAAGCTTCAAGGCAAGCTCAATGATGAGGACAAGCAGAAGATCCTTGACAAGTGCAATGAAATTATCAACTGGCTTGATAGGAATCAGACTGCAGAAAAGGAGGAATTTGAGCATCAGCAGAAGGAACTAGAGAAGGTCTGCCACTCCATCATCACCAAGCTGTACCAGAGTGCTGGAGGCATGCCCGGAGGCATGCCCGGCGCCTTCCCTGGTGGTGGAGCTCCTCCATCTGGTGGTGCCTCTTCTGGACCCACCATTGAAGAGGTTGACTAAAGCAATCTGCATACTTTATAGCATTCATTGTCCCACAGTTAAAAAATTTTGAAGGACCCAAATTTGTAGCACACTGCAGTTGAAAAGTCTAAACTGCTAGACTAAATTTCTGTGCATTCTCAGTACTTGAATATGGAATGTGTAGAGGGAAAGGAATTAACATTGCACTTTATTATCACTGTATTGTAAGTGCAAAATGCAATGTCTCAAATAAAGATGTATTTAAAATTGGCAAAAAAAAGATCTTTACCTCTAAGGAGAAATTTGGTTTCACCCTTTCCAAGACAGACCTGTTTGTTCCCTTGGTGGTTCGTGGTATGTTCAAGACTCTTCTCCAGCACCACAACTCAAAGACATCAATTCTTCTTCCATCATCCTTAGTCATTGTTCAGCTCTCTAATGCATAGCAAATAATTGTGAAGACCACAGTCTGGACCAGAAACACCTTTGTCTCTCGACTGATATCACTGCCACTCAGTACTCTGGAGAGGTCCTTGACAGCAGATTTTTCCAGTGCAATTCATCTTTTAATTTCCTGACTGCTAGTGCCAAGAGTTTTCATTGTGAAGCTGAGCAAGACAAAATTGTTCACAATCTCAATCTCTTCTCCATCTATCATGGTGCTGCCAATTGGCCTAGTGGTGAGAATCTTTGTCTTGATATTATGTAGCCCATGAAGACAAAGCAAAATATTATAATAAAATGTGCAAGAGATATTGTTAGAAAATTAAAATGGAAGACCTCACTTAACATTTCTCAAGCTAAAGGAACTGAGGAACAAATTCAAGGCTTGAGTTGCAATACTTAAAGATGCTATGGGCAAACTCTTGCATGAACCAGGAAACATCAAAAGAAGATGGAAGGAGTACACCAATGATTTTTAGTGTCATTGTACCAAAAAGAATTGGCTGACATAGAACCATTCCAGGAAGTAGCATATGATCAAGAAGAAATAGTAATAAAGGAAGAAATTGAAGCTACTCTGGAGGAAATGTCAAAAGAATAAGGCCCCAGGAATTGCTGTAATAACAGTTGACATATTTTAATAAACAGATGCAGCCCTGGATATGTTCACCCATCTGTGCTAAGAAATCTTGAAGACAGCTACCTGGCCAACTGACTGGAATAGATCTATATTTGTTTCCATTCCCAAAAAAGATGATCGAACAGAACATGAAAATTATCGAATAATATCAAATGCAAGAAAAATCTTACTGAAGATTATCCAAACACTACTAGAACGGTGCATCAACAGAGAACTTCCAGAAATACAAGCCAAGTTCAGAAGAGGCTGTGGCACTAAGAGCAACATAACCAATGTCAAGATCCACCTGAATCTTGACTAAAAGCAGAGAGTACCAAAAGAATGTTTATTTGGGTTTTTTTTTGTTTTTTGTGGGGTTTTTTTTCACTAAATGCAAAGGCATTTAACTATATGGATCACAAGAAACTATGGCTAACATTGAAAAGAATGAAAATACCAGAACACTTGATTGAGCTTGTGTGAAACCTATGCCTAGATCAAGCAGTCGTTGTAGGAACAGAGCAAGGGAACTCCGTATAGTTCAAAATAAAGAAAGGACGGTTTCATCTAACTCAGATCCACAATCAAGATCCTTGGCATTAGCAGCGAAAAATTTTTAAAAAATAAAATTAGTTGCATTGGGGAAATTTGCTGTCGAAGGCCTCTCCAGAGTGCTGAAGAGCAACAATGTCAATCTAAAGAATAAAGTGCACCTGACTCAAGCCATGGTCTTCTCAATTGCTTGCTATGCATCAGAAAGCTGGACAATGAATAAGGATGACAGAAGAAGAATCAATGCCTTTGAGCTGTGGTGCTGAAGAAGTGTATTGAGAATACCGTGGACTGACAAGAGAACAAACAAGTCTGTCCTGGAAAGGATGATACCAGGTTGCTCCCTGGAGGCAAGGATTTTGAAACTCCATCTCACATACTTTATGCATGTTGTCAGGAGGAGTCGTTTCTTGGAAAAGACCATTATACGCGGGAGGGTAGAAGGTCAGAAGAGAAAATGAAGACCCTGGTTGAGATGGATTGCCAGAGAGACTGTGGCAATGGGGTCAGCAGTATCAATGATTATAAGGTTGGCTCAGAATAGGGCAGAGTGCAAAGCCATTGATTGTAGGGTCACTATGAGTCATCGTCAACTCCATGACATACCAACAACAACAAGGATGCCACGACTCCTTGCAAGATGGACACATACACTCACATACTCATTGCCTCCAAGTCAGATCCAACTTACATCTAAGTTTCCAGTGGGTTTTCAAAGGCTGTAAATCACATGGAAGGAGATTGCCCACCTTTCTCTTATGTGTATAGTAGTAAATGGGCACTAAAGAGTTAAAGGGTCATTATAGCATAGAGTCAGTTATAGGAGAAGACTTTGGAAGAAGCTGGTGGGTAAGATTAAAACTAGACAAGAAAGGAATGAAAGAGGAAAGCCAAGGTGCCAGCTAGGCCTGGTAGTAGAGTAATGAGAGGACTAACCAGTGGTTTGCAAAGGAACCATCTGAGATACTATTGAAGGATGGGGTAGTCTGGGAGCTTGAACGATGAGATCCACTTCTGAGGGTCAGAAATGGACTGGAGATGCTCAGTCATGTCCTTGATTTCTGTTCATCTCCACAAGGATTCATCACAGTGTAAGTAAGAGTTCTAGCCTGTGACCTCTTAGTCAGAAGGCCAAGAAAAGGATCAGCAAAGATCTTGGAGTGGTGACCTCGAAGCATAAAGGTTATTAGAGAGATGTCTGACAAAGAACAGGGGAAATAAAGATAGTGAGTCTCTCAGAGGGAAAGAGACTTCCAACTTACCTTCTCTACTCTGTGATGAAATGTCAGTTGTATCATGTTCATTTGGACCAGGTTAATGATGAAAGTTATTTAGCTTCTTAACTTTGTAACCATAAATATTTTCACATCTGCAAAGCAGAAATTATAATTCTTCAAAGTTTTCCAAAAAGTAGAATCCTGATCACTAATAGGACTGTATAATGAACTTTTGCACATAATTTGTGAATTTACGTTTAAATAATGATAAATCACATGCTGAAAAATGTATTTGCTTTCTCCCCAGCCCCCCATTTTCCCAGCCAATTCTTTCAGTTACAATAAGGAGAAAGTCTCTGGTACTCATATGAGTTGAGGTGCTTTCTGTATAAGGAAGAAAATGCCCCCCCCCCAAAAAAAAGGTTGATTGAACGAGGGAAAAGTATTACTTTCCAGGAAGTCAGTTTGGGGGCAGTTAGTTTAATAGTTCAACAAAATCATCAAAGATCAAGGTTCAATCTTTCCCTGTCAGCTTCAGCTTGATCTTCAGGCTTTTTGTTTTGATCGGTGCCATCAGGCCAACTAGGCCCCGTTCAATGCAGGTAACAACTCATAGTGACAAATCCTTCTCTACTGCACCTCCTCATGGTCTCTGCTGTGCTCAAGTCCATGGTTATAGTCACTGTGTCAATATATCTCTTGAGGGTCTGCCTCTTTTTTGCTGACCCTCTGCTTTTACTAACATGATGTCTTTCTCCCAGGACGGGCCCCTGCTGACAACGTGCCCAAAGTACGTGAGATGAAAGTGAACGGAAGGTGAATCTGAAAAGAAT
>NW_006399759.1:18214379-18216352 GCF_000299155.1 Elephantulus edwardii | reverse complement strand
ATCTGTTTGCTGATCTGGATGCCTTTTCTTTCCTTCTCTTGTTTTATTGCCCTACCAAGCACTTCCAGTACAATATTGAAAAGAAGTGGTGACAGTGAGCATCCTTGTCTGGTCCCTGTTTTCAAGGAATATGTTTTTAGTCTTTCTCCATTGAGAATGATGTTGGCTTTTGGTTTTGCATATATACTTTTCACTATGTTGAGGAAATTGCCTTCTATTCCAATTTTGCTGAGTGTTTTTATCAGGAAGGGGTGTTTGATTTTGTCAAATGTCTTTTCTTCATCAATTGCTACGATCATATGATTCCTGTTATTTACTTTATTAATGCAGTGAATTATGTTGATTGTTTTTCTTATCTTGACCCATCTTGCATATCTCTTATGAATCCCACTTGGTCATGGTGAATTTTTTTTTATGTGCTTTTGGATTCTATTGGCTAGGATTTTGTTAAGGATTTTTGCTTTTATATTCATAAGCGATATTGGTCTGTAGTTTTCTTTCTTTGTCTGGTTTTGGTATTAGGGTTATGCTTACTTCATAGAATGACTCTGGAAGTGTGCCTTCTTCTTCACTTTTTAAAAATAATTTAAATAGAATGAATTTGTGCTAAATCCTCTCTGAATGTTTGGTAGAATTCAGCTGTACAGCCGTCTGGTCCAGGACTTTTCTTATGGGGTAGTCTTTTTATGACCTTTTCAATTTCTTCTCTTGTGAAGGGTCTGTTCAAGTGTTCTTTAACTGTCTTTGTCAATCTGGACAGGGGATGCTTTTCAAGAAATTTGTCCATTTAGGTTTTTTCATTTATCTGAGTATAGCTTTTCGTAGTATCTGATATTACCAATTTAATTTCCTCTATTTCTGTTGTGATGTCACCTCTGACATTTCTTAATCAAGTTATCTGTGTCATTTCTTTTGTTAAATTTGTCAGTGGTTTGTTAATTTTATTGACCCTTTCAAAAAACCAACTCCTGGTCTTGATGGTTTCAACTGTTTTCTGTTTTCTATCTCTTTGATTTCAGCTCTTGTCCTTATAATTTCTTTTCTTCTAGAGGTTGTAGGATTAGATTGTTAATCTTTTCCTATTTGCTGAAAGTGTTTAATTAGATCATTGCTTTTTCTTCTTTCCTCATTTTTTATGTGTGTTCCTGTTGCTATGAACTGCCCCCTGAGGACTGCCTTAGCTGTATCCCAGAGAGTTGGTAAGTTGTATTTTCATTATCATTTGTTTCAAGGAACTTTTTTATTTCATTTTTTATTTCTTTTATAACCCAATAGAAGGGCTAGTCCAAGGTATGAAGAGACTGCCAAATACAACCAGAAATGAGCAATCAAAAGAGGATAGAATTGAATGGATGAGACCTTCTAAAGATTAAATCCATGTGTGCATCAAAAACTTTTTTTAAAAAAAAACAACAAAACTTTTTCCAACAGGGTGAAAAGACAACATACCTACTGGGAACAAACATTTGGTAATACCATCTCAAATAAGAGCCTTATAACAAAAGTTTACGAAATACTCCTGAGTCTCCATATGAAAAAAGACTGATAACACAATAACAAAATGGGGAAAAGATAGGGAAAGAATTTTCACAGAGGAAGACATTTGAATGGCAAACAGACACATGAAGAAATGATCCAAACTACTGACAGTAAGAGAGATGCAAATCAAAATCACAATGAGATCTCACTCTAGTAACAGTGGCAAAGTTTAACAGAGCAGCAAACAATAAATGTTGGGGAGGTTATGCTGAGACAGGAACTCTTATACATAGTTGGTGGGATTGTAAAATGGTTTAACCATTCTTGAAGGCAATTTGGTGCTTCCTCAAAAAGCTGAACATAGAAATTCCATATAACCCAGCTATTCCTCTACTTGGAATATACCCTGAGGAAATAAGAACTGAGGCATAAGCTGAGATTTGTACACCAATGTTCATAGCAGCATTAATCACCATTGCAAGACCATGGAAACA
>NW_006399759.1:18182985-18213259 GCF_000299155.1 Elephantulus edwardii | reverse complement strand
CTGAAATGAATGAACAATCAGACATTTATGTGTATTGCAATTAACAATCTAGAACAGGTCATGCAAAACCAACCAGATGATGTAGAGGGAAAAGGCAGAACAAAAATGAAAGGTTTATGCACAGACAAAAACAACTGTGGAGGGGTGATGGGGCTGGGAGGGGCGGGAGAGGGGGCAGAGGTTAGCAATGGGTAAGTAGGGTGAAGGTAAAATGAGGGTACAGGGAAGATTTTCTAAGACATTGTAAATTATGACATTGCACAATTGTAATTAGTGTTAAAACCAAGATGTCTATGAGTGACTGAAAAGAAAAATATCTAATATCAAAAATATTTCCTTTTAAAATAAGGAGAATGAAATCTTTTAAAAAATAACTTTATTTAGGAAAAAACCCTTGCTTAAAAAAATAGTACAAGTGGTATGTGAAAGATATCACAAAAATCTCAAAGATGGTAAGCAAATCATGTAAGTTTAGGAGTCAGGGTAGTGGTGAGGTTTAAATGAAATAACACGTGCAAAGGCTCAGCCCAGTGCCCAAAACGTTAAAAAAGGCTCCCAATGACTGGCAGCAATACTGTAATTCCTTTCAACTTAAGGTAACCAGATTCTGCAAATAAAACCACAGGCCACTAGTTAAATTTTCATTTCAGATTAACAACGGATAATTTTTTTTTAGTACGCATGTCTCATGCAATCTTGGGTACATACTAATACCAAAGAAATGCTTGGTGTCTATCTGAAATTCAAATTTAACTGAATGCTGTGTGATTTATCTGCCAATTCACATGCTTTCCATAGAATGAGGAGTGACTGGACCATGGTATCACTAGGTTAGTGACAGCAACGCAGCAACTCAAGGTATCACCCCTCCTATGGACCTTCTCCCATTCTCTACAGGATACTATGCAATATTTATTTCTGTTTTAATCATACAAAACTATGTGATAAGTGTATTTTGCAAGTTGTTTAAATATTTCTTATATTATCTGAATACTAACAAGTTTGTTCTTTAAAATCTTTCTACATTGAATTCTAGAATTCTTTGTTATTGTTATGTGCCATCAAGTCGCCTGTGACTCATAGTGACTCTATGTACAGCAGCTCTGACGCCTGCCCTGTCCTGAGCCAGGCTCACTGACTCAGACACAACTACCCCCCATTACCCTAGTCACTGTATCAATCCATCTCATCTGGGGCCTTCCTCTCCTGTGCTGTTCTTTCACACTTCCAAGCATGATGTCCTTCTCCAAGGGCCGGTCCCTCTTGGCCGTGTGCCCAAAGTATGGGAAATGGAGCTTCAAAATCTTTGCCTCCAAGGAGAAACTTGGTTGCACCCTCTCCAAGACAGATCTATTTGTTTTCTTGGTGGTCCATATAATGTTCAAGACTCTTCTTCAGCACCACAGTTCAAAGGCATCAATAATACTTCTGTCATCCTTAGTCATTGTCCAGCTCTCTGATCTATAACAAGTAATTGCAAAGACCATGGCCTGCATTAGGCACACCTTAGTCGCTAGACTGACATCGTTGCTTCTCAGTACTAATAGTATTAATACATAAGTAGGAATATGTTTTTCTCCTTTTTCTTTAATTATGACATCATTCTCATGTTCATTTTACATAGCCTCATAAATACTGTTGTTATGGGCTATCTATCTCGTACCTGACTTTCCACTGGGTTTTGGAGACTAACTCACATGGAAGGCAATTGCTTGTCTTTCTTTCATGGAGCAGCTGGCAGATTTGAACCGTTCTCCTTTGGGTTGGCAGCACAATTTCTTACCCACTAGGCCACCAGTAATCCTCTTTTTCTGACTGTATTATTGTAAATGAAACACCAGAAAACATGGCAAAATCAGTGACAATGGAAAGACCAGAAGCAACAGAAACAGCAGCATGTGCTTATATCACATGCAGGAGAAACCATGTGATTTGAAACATGATTGCAACAGAGTCATAATAACAGCTCTGACCAGGGTGATGTCAAAAATTAAAGTACAGTGCTCCCTTCAGCAGCACATAAAATTGGAATGATACAGAGAACATTAGCATGGCCCCTGTGCAAAGATGACACCCACATTTGTGAAGCCTTCTATATTAAAAAAAATTAAAGTAGCATAGAGTGTCAGCCTTATATAGTGATACATATAAGCTGGGCTTATGAAATGGGTTTTGTTTTAGTAACTACAAGGATATTTTTACAAAAATAATAAATGCCTGTTTGCAACTTTATACAGTATTTCATAGTCTTTCTGGTGTCACCTCCTCAGACAGTGTCACCTGGTGTAGTCCATACACCCATACACTCCTCCTTCACATTCTCCTAGTGATGCCTAGAGTGAGTTGGAGATGCTGGAATGTCAGCAAGACTGTTTGCCTTCACGTGGGAACATAAGCAGCAGATACTCGGGATTATGGGAACTTGTTATGGGAAGCAGCCTCCTGACCTAGCTCTGTACCCTGGGCCTCCCCTCCACTTTCTCGATTTCCCTAGGAAGGGCACCTGGACTATCCAGCTCCCTTGTTTCCCATCTTCTGACTAGCCATGATATCCGAGGGCCAAAAGGCTGGGAGAGACATGCTACAGTGGCAGTACATTAAAGACAAAATATGTCTTCTGAACACATAGGAGTCTGCCACCTGATTTTAAAGGCTTACAGGAGTAGCTGGGCCCATAAACACTCAGAGTAAGAGATTTTATGGGTGTTAGACTGAACCTGTCCCTCTTTCTTCCCCTCCTGTCTCTCTGTCTGCTCTGAGCCAGATCAGACACCTCTTTTGTCCTCTGAAGTGTATCTGCTCCACCAGATGCTCCCGTAGCACCAGAGTACAGGCTCTGTCACCTTACCCTTCACCATCCTCCCTGGTGATCTGAACAGGGCCCTTTAGATGTTGAATGGCAGCTGACAGATCTCCTGGGACCATCTCACACACACACACACACACACACACACACACACACACTACATCAAAGCACTGCCCCATCACTTCCATTTGCTGACTCAACTCTTTTCAGAGGAGAACTCTTCGACCAAGAGTTTCAAGCAGGCATCCACATTTCTGGCATGGCAGCCCAGCTCACTGACCAGCGCCTCTGGTCACTGCAGTGCCTCGAATCCTCACAGCAGCCCTGTTTTGGACTTCTAGATGTCTGGGAGTTGATCATGCTTGCTAGTTACACTAGGGGAGAGCAGAACTTAAATGAGTTTGATGCTGAACACCAGGGGACTCTCCCAATCTCTAGGGAGAAAGCTCTCAAGAATCTGTGAGTGCTCACATCTGGGCAATGGTGGCTATGATTCACCCCAAAGCCAGAGAGATTCATGAGACCAGAGAGCCTTCTGTTTGTCCCATGGCATGATTAGCCCCATTACTCACCCACAGAGCAGGGTGACACAGTTACTGTCTAGAGCTTACTCACACACTGCCTTACACATTCAGTGTCTGGGCTCTCTGTGTGTGTGTGTGTGTGTGTGTGTGTGTGTGTGTGTGTGTATGTCCTTCTCAGATAGATTGAAGCCCCTCTATTGCAAAGACAGCTTCTTCCCCGGCACCCCCTCAGAGGTACAAGTGCATAATATTGAATCCACCAGATGCTCAGCTGGAGAAGGAGAGGCAATTTCCTCCTGTGCCAGTTGGATACAATTAGATGGTACACAACAAGAAAAAAAAATAAATAAAGTATTTGCAATGAAGAAATCATTGTAAATACAAAATTCATTAAGGTAAAAAGTGCATAATAAGAACTGCCATGTTCAGAGCTTTTGATTCCAACATGCCCTCTGCCAATTGGACCTGGGGTTTGCGAGTGTGGGTATACGCATGTGTTTATTTACACCTAACTTCCATATCTGGTGTGAATAGTGTTATTAGCAACACACGCCCTTTCTATCAGCCCATCGGGCACATACGCGGAACTCTGAGGCAAAAACAAATAGTCTTTGATTTCAGCTTGCTGTCAACCCGTACAGAAGCTACTATCCAGGGAGGAAGCTCCGTGATGGCTCCTATTTACTCCCTCCCACCTCAGGAAAGGCTCACAGGGTCCACTGTTAAAGGTCCCAAGGTCCACACCACCTGTCACTCAGACCTTTCTCTTCTGTCTCTGCACATGACCGAAGACATATGCTCAGCTCCCTTCTTTCAGGGCACCAGCCCTGTCACCCCTCAACACTGCTATGTGATATCAGCTCCTATGTTCCATCAAATTTCATCCTAAATGTGCCAGATCCCACACACTTTAGATCTCACAGATAACGTATCTCCAAGATGAATTATTGCCCATCCACATTGCCAACACAGGCCATCTATGAGCATCCAAGAAAAACCAAACCCATCGTGGCTGAGTCAGTTCTGACTCATGGTGGCTTTATATGGGCGAGAGTTAGAACTCTGCTCCACGGTCATCTCTTGGCTGTAGTTGTGTTGGTAAGTTGTGGTGGTAAAGAGTCGCAATGCCAACTCAAAGGTGTGCAACTCAAATCCATCAGCTGCAAAATAAATAAATAAATAATTTTTAAAAAATTTAAAAAAATCCATCAGCTGCTCTGCATGAGAAAGATGGACAATCTCATGTGATTTACTGAAAACCCTCTGGCATGTCAGTTATAGGTCAGTTCCAACTCGACAGTATTCAACAGCAATCTTACAGAAGCAGATCACCAGGTCCTTCTTCCATGATGTTGCTGGGTGGACTTGAACATCCCATCTTTCAGTTAGTAGCCATGAGCAAACCAGCCCATCAGCAGACAGCCAGTGTGTGATTTACTCCAGAATTCTCTATCTCCTTTTACCCATGTTTATTTCCCTGACTTTGGTGCATGCTACGCTCTGGTGACCTGGTGGGAAAGGAATGCTGCTGACAGCCCAAAGGCAGACAGTACCAGCTGCTCCTCAGGAGAAAAACAGGCCATCTCCTCTGTACTATTTATAGTCTCTGAAAACTCCCTGGAAGGTCAACTATGAGTAGGTTTAGATCTGACAGCACATAATAACAAAGCTATATAAGTTTTTGTCAGATCACAAAAAGGAGTTGGACATGAGCAGTGTAGGAAGATGGAAGAAATGCATCCCTCTACCACAGCTCATCAGCTCTGAGCCCACACTACCTCCTCCAGCTGAGAAGACTTGTCCCTGAGAGCACTTGTCCCCAGCAGTCCCCAGAGAGGGGACATGGGCAGTCGTGGCTTGTGACCAGCGTTTGACTGTGAGATAAAACCCTTCTCAGCCTTTAAAGCCTGGGAGCTCCCCCCATCAAAGTTTTATAGCAATTCCTGTGCAGCAGGTGGACAGGGAAATGGGGTTGCTAACGAACTAGGAAAGCCTTCTTCCAAAGCATGTCCCCTACATATCCACCCTTGCTCCTACGACCAAGGTTACACATCAGGAGCCCTGGGAAAGCTGTCTGCCTCTGAACCAGCGGCACATTAACCTCCTCGCTTCATTTCAAACTAAAAGTCTGCCAGGAGAACTGCCTAGTCAGTCAACTCGCACTTCTGTTGCCCAGCATCAGGGGATAATGCCCCCATTGGGATGAAGATGGACTATCCTTAGGGGATCACCATGACACACAGATAAAGCTAACTAGCTTCTCCAAGAGGGCAGCTCTGTAATTTCAGGGGCAAGGTCTTGTGACGATGGTGGAACGTGGGGGGGCAGGGAGAGAGAAAGATGCCTGGGAGTTAGAATCGTGGTCTTCAAGGTGTGCATGGAACCAGCTGCTGGGCACTCCTCCAGAAGCCTGGCTCTGGGTCTGACAGGCTACTTTTATGATGATAATTAATTTTTTATAGATATTTCTCCTGAAGCAAGTTAAATCGCATCTGCTCGGGCAGACATCCAGGCCCAGGGCAGGCGGATGGAGCAGCCCAGGGCCCCGAGGCCCTGGCGGGCAGGCCTTCCTGCTGTAAAGCTCTGTGTCTAATAGGAAATCCAGGCCAGGGCGTGGGGCAGCCTGGGATTTTTCCTGGAGGGTCTCTCTGAGTGCTTCTGGGATCAACCTTTTCTTCTGTATCCTTTTCATGTGTCCCCTGAGTTCTGGAACTGGGCAGACTACTTTCTGGGAAATGTCATGAGTGGGGTAGAACGTGGCAGTCAGAGCTGATATCAGACAGTGGCTTGTGGAACCAGACAGACAGGAAGACAGGATGCCTCAGCCAGCCAGCTGTGAGGGGGCAGAGGCCAAGGACGCTGGCCAGGCAGCTCGCAGAGATTCGAACAGAAGCCCCAGTCCTAGAAGACTGGCAGAGCCAGGCAAGCTATTACCATGGCATGTAGTTGTGGAATAGGGGGTACAAGGAAGAACAAGAAAGTCAAGAAATGTCTCCTGGCTTCTCAGGAAGGGTGAGATGGGGACTCTCCATTCAAGGTCTTCTGCACAACAACTTTTGGTGGGGCATCTTCCTCAGACACCTCCTCCTGCCTTGGCCCTCAGTAAGATACCCAGAGACTTTGAACAGACATTAGACTCTTAACTCTTTTTTTTTTTTTAATTTATTTATTTTATGTGTGTACCATCAAATTGGATCTGACTGGTACAGGAGGCGATTGTTCCTCCCTCTTCAGCAGAGCATCTGATAGATTTGAACCGCGCACCTCTGGGATTGCAGTACAGTTTCCTGCCACTAGGCCACCAGAGCTCGCCATAGACTCTTAACTCTTACTGACCAGCTTAATTACCAGCTTAATGCCTAAGATACCGCACCATTGGGACTCCTTGGACTCTTCATTCTTGCCAAACTCCAAATTCAAATCAAAGGATACAAAATAAAGAAAATACAGTCTCTTTTCTGAAGGAGCTCTCAGTTTTGTGAGGGAGCAGAAGAAGCAAATGGTACAACACACAATGGTAACAGAATTCATAGAGGTCACGGCGAGGCAGCACCCAGCCCTGATGTGAAGGACCAGGACCCCATGTCCTTAATCATCCTCTGACCTGCCCTGCCTCAGCCCCACACTTCCCAGGCCTTCCCCTTCATCTCCACCCCTTCCTCAGAACCCTATTCTGCCAGTAGGAAACAACGACAAGCTTTGCTTTGGGTTTCCCCCACAAAAAGGGCCCATTTCTAGTCCAGCCACACGCCTCCTCTCCAAACAACTGACTGATTGGCAAGGCTGGGTGACTAAACCTCTTCACCTCCAAAAAACACAGACTGATTTAGCTCAGCCAAACACAACTCTCACCAGGTGATGACTAGGTTCCCCTGTCATGTGACCACCGGTCCCTCCCATGGGTCCAGATTTCAGGTCACATTTATTCAGTTTTATCAAACACCTGCCATGTGGAAGGTATTGCATTCAATGATGTTTACATCTTGGCTGGGAGGTAAGCAGGGTGTTCCGTTATTATCTAATGCTGCATAACAAACCACTCTAGAACTCAGTGGCTTAAAACAACATTTCTTTTGCTCATGAATGTACAATGTGGGCAGGACCCAGCAGAGCCAGCATGTCTTCACTGCACTTGGAGCAGCTCAAACGCTGGGACTGGGAAGTCCCACTCACTCACCTCTGTTTCAGGAGCCTGGGTTAGGGAGAGTCAGTACCTGGCAGCAGGAACAACGGGGGGGGGGGGGGGGCTCCTTATCCACAATCTTGTTCAGGAATTCTCTCCTTATCCACAATCTTGTTCAGGAATTCTCTGGCAATCTTCCTACTAAAGGTGGAGTCTAATTGCTTATGGAGACGCTATCTCCATATTTTCTCACCTCATGATCTCTCCCGCTGGGTGGCTTTTAGGCAGCTGACTTCTCTGTCAATTTGTGTCTCCTTAGCGTGCATCCCAAGCCAAAGAAAACTAGGGAGACATTGTGTCTCCTTTTATATCCTGGGGCTTGAAGTCATGAAGCATCATTTCTGTCACACTCCCTTCACTAGAAATGTCACATCAAATCCATGCCATGTTCTAGGCGAGGGCAATTAGAAGTCGAAGACTGTCAAAAGATTTATGTGGACATGACTGTGGATGTGTTTTTTTAATCACCACAACAATCGTGAATTTTGTCCTATTTTAGAAAAGGATCTAAAGAGTAAGTGGCTAGGACCAGCTGAGAATCTTAAACCAGGTCTTCTGGGGCCAAAATCTCCTTTGAACATCATGTGGCTCAGTGATAAAGGTCTCAGACTCTCTTGGAGTATCTGATAAAATTTATAGACCATTTTTCCAGCAATAACTTGCACATACATACAAAATTTTTGTCTCTAACTGTAACAAAGTAACAGAGAGAGAGGATGGATAGCCAATCTTCTGCAGAACCAAAGACTGAAGGCTACGCTCACCAACTCTGACCTCAGCCTGCTCCCGATGCAGCCTCCGCACCACCAAGGCAGCCAGCACGTAGGCAGGAGCCAGTTCCCATTCCCACACCCACCTGGCAGCTGGGAGGCCTCACCCAGGGACCAGCCATGGGGTCTGGGAAAGGCCTTATTGTGGTCAGGTCAGTGGTGCCCTGTTTGCTATGGGAGTGTCTGTGTCATGTTGTGTCAGCCTCAACCCCTTCCCCATCACACACATCACACAGAGGAAAACAAGACCTTTCCTTCCTGCTCCTGATGTGGACCGACTCCAGAGGCCTGGCAGGAGAAAGCCAGAATGCAGACTCCCCTCAAAGCAGCCACCAGACTTCCCACCAAATTACTCTTTCTAAGCCACTGTCCCCTGACATGCAAACAGGGTGAACGTGGAATGAGATTGTGCACGTGAAGAATAGGTAAGGGATATGAATGTTGGTGAGTAGTCTGCTTCGTGCTAATGAATACAATAGAAGTAAAACAACAAAGACTTATGTTAGAACTTGTTCATTCACCAGTAATGATCTTCTTTGGATCAGAAAAGTGTTTGCAAATACTTAATGAATATTTCCTTAAGTGTTTATGCTATTTGAAACAGCTACAGACTCAACACATGTTTAAATTTAGTCTGAATTTATGTACATGGAACAAGGAGTTGAGAATAGATGCATGGTAAGGCGCTATCACATAGCATGCCCTCCTGCACATTGCTACCACTCACAGCGACCCCACAGGACTGAGCAGAACAGCTCCTGTGCTTTCCAGCGCTGTCATATTTATGAAAGCAGATTTCTCTTTCTCCCACAGAGCTGCTGCTTCATTCTGTCCATCCAAATGAAAATAAGCGCAACAACATAGCTAATCCCAACACTGCTAAGGAAAAGCAAGTTTTTTATTAATAACCACCTTTGCTTTTCATATATTTTCTTGTATTTTTAAATATACAGTGTAAATTTAAATTCTAGTAGTAGTTGTATGGAGGGTATGAAGATAGGGCACATCCTTGATACACATTCTTCCCAATTTTGAACCATGCATGGAGTGTTTCCTTGCTCTGTTTTGATGACTGCTTCCTGGTCCAAGTATAGGTTTCACATTAGCATGATCGAGTGTTCTGGGATTCCCATTCTTCTCAGAGTCAGCCACAGTTTGTTATGATCCACACAGTCAAAGGTCTTTGCATAATCAATGAAACACAGATAGACATTCCTCTGGTACTCTTTGATTTCAGCAAAGATCCATCTAACATTAGCTGTAATATCCCTTGTACCACTGCCTCTTATAAACCCAGCCTGAACTTCAGGCAGTTCTCTGTTGATGTGCTATTCCATTCATTATTAGATAATCTTCAGCAGAATCTTACTTGTGTGTGATATCAATGATACTGTTCAATAATTTCCACACTCTGTCAGGCTTTGGAAGGGGAACAAATATAGATCTCTTCTAGTCCATGGACTGCTAGGAAAGAAAGCGAGACCAGGCTTTTCCTTGGTGGAAAGGATTCTGAAGTGTCATCTGACATGCTCTGGACATGTTGCAAGGTAACATGGAGAGAGATGTCATGCTTGGGAGGGTGGAGGGACAACACAGGAGAAGAAGGTCCTCAGTGAGATGGATTGATTCAGTGTCTAGGGTAATGGGGGTGGGTGTGTTGGACACAATACTATTGGCACAGGATAGAGCAGGGTTTAGGGCTGTTTAGGGTCGCTATGAGTTGCAGGTGACTCAGCAGCACATAATAACAACAATAACAGTAGTAGCTGTGTTTAACGGCCACAAAAATATCTGAAAAGTGATCTATCTATTCTTGTGAGCTTGTGTGTGTCAACTCGAAGACACTACTTATGTAAACCCAAACTGGCTGCCACCCAAGCCCTTGGTCTTAACTCCCTCTTGCAAATGGCAAATGCACCAGAAGTACATTTGGTACGACAAAGTGAAGTTTTGGAACTAATCTGACCCCAAACCACGTTCTTAACCACTATTATTTGTCTGAGATATTTTTTCTTTCTCTCTGGAAGAGCTCATTGCCATCAAGTCAAAACCAACTCATAGCTGACCTGCCATTGGTTTCCTAAGCTAAATAAATAGTACAGGAAGAGATTATACATCTTTTCTCCCTTCAAGTTTCTGATGGCTTTGAACCACCAGAGAAGAGTGGTGAAAGATTAGTAACGAAACTCCCTATGGACTAGACCATTAGGGCTCCATTTGTCTCTGTTGTTGTTGTTGTGTGTCATTGAGTCAGAACCAAGCCTTAGCTGACCCTCCGATGGGTTTTCAGAGGCAATTAGTCACATGAGAGGAGATTGCCTTTGGGATTGCTTTGCAGCTTCTTGCCACTAGGTCACCAGTGCTCTGACGCTATTAGCCATTGGGTAGATCTCAAGGTGAAGAAGAGAAGTGAGAGGCTGACTCAGAAGATCTTTTTGGGTTCATCTTCCTTGGGCTCCAGACCATGAGAGAGTCATCAACCTCAGGCATGTTGTTTGTTGTTATGGGCTGTCAAGTCCCTTTTGACTGATAACGATCCTGTGTACAACAGCTCTGAACTCTGCTACATCTTGAGCCAACTTCATTGTCTCCATTACCCCAGTCACCGAGTCGATCCATCTCATTCAGGGTCTTCCTTTCTTGCACTGTCCCTCCACCCTCCCAAGCACGATGTCCCTCTCCAAGGACTGGCCTTCCTTTCAACATGTCCAAAGTATGTTAGACGGAGCTTCAGAGTCCTTGCCTCCAAGGAGCAACCTGATTCCACCCTCTCAAAGAGGAAACCCTTAGTTCACCTAGCAATCTATGGTATGTTCGATACTCTTCTCTAGCGCCACAACTCAAAAGCATCAATTTTTCTTCTGTCATCCTTAGTCATTGCCCAGCTCCAGGGCCTGGATCAGGTGCACCTAAGTCTCTAGCCTGAAGTCATCCCTCTTCAGTACTCTGGAGAAATTAACTGACCGTAGATCAATGCAATTCATCTTTCGCTTTTCTGGCTGTTGGTACCAAGAGTACTGATTGTGGAACAAAACAATCGGAACCTGTTAACAATGTCAATCTCTAAACTATCATAATGCTGCCAATTGGCCCAGTGGGGAGAATCTTTGTTTTCTTGATGTTGATCTTCAATTCGTGTTGAAGGCTGCAGTTCTTGACCTTCTGCACCAAATGCCTCAGATCCTCTTGGGTTTTGACAAGCAAAGTTGTGTCATCTGCATAACACAAGTTGTTGATGAGTCTTCCTCCAATCCTGATGCCACATTCCTCCTCATAAAGCCCAGTCTCACAGATGATCTGTTCTGCATATAGATTGAAAAGGTATAGAAATAAGCTATCCCTGGCACACCCTTCCTGATTTTGAACCCTGCATTGTTTTTTAAAAGAAACATAAATACAGACTATACACATGGATTTCACCTGATGGTATGCATAGGAATCAGATCCATTACTTCTGTGGAAAGAATCACTGGAGAAGCTTAATATAGGCAGTAAAAACTAGGTCTGGTGCTGATTGTGGAACAGACCATCAGCTAGTCATATGCAAGTTTAAACTGAAGCTAAAGAAGGTTAAATCAAATCCACAGGAACCAAAATTGACTTTGGGTCTACCTCCCCTGAATTTAAGAACCATCTCAGGAACAGGCTCGAGGCCTTGAATGCTAATGAATGAAGATCAGATGAGATCAAGAATATCATCCATGAAGAATGCAAAAGGTCATTACTAAGACAGAGGAGTAAGAAAATATCAAGATGGATGTCAGAAGAAACTCTGAATATTGCACTAGAATGCAGAGATGCCAAAATAAAGGGAAGATGTCAAGAAATTAAGAAACTGAACAGAAGATTTCAAAGAGCAGCACAGGAAGACAAAGCAAGGTATTAAAATGAAATGTGCAAAGAGCTGGAGTCAGAAAACCAAGAGTCGAACTTGCTCAGCATTTCTTGAGCTGAATGAATTGAAGAACAAATTCAAGCCTTGACAGGTAATACCTCAGGCTTAGGTTAGCATTGCTCCCTCACCACAGAGTGACAGACTTACCCACAGTCACTCAAAGTCTGAGCTAAGTTTAAACTAGAACTCAGGGCTTCTCAATCACCTTCAGGCCGAAATATGTTCACAGTCCCTGTGACCTGTTATCCCTACAACAGGTAGATGTAAACCTGAGAGACTTTCATAAGACACATAGATGCAAAAAACTATCCTGAGGCCTACTGTGTGTTTTGGATGGTGCAAGTAACTATTAAGTGAAAGACGGGTGGTTTGAACCTATCCAGAGGCACCTCAGAAAAAAAGCTTGCTGTTCTAATTCCAAAAAGTCAGCCATCAGAAGTCCTGTGGAGAACTCTACTGTGTCACACATGGGGTCGCTGTAAGTCAGACCAGACTAGACAGCAACTTCTCTTTCAATCATGTGCCCAGGCCAGTGTAAAACCATCTGTGAGTGCTGCAGTTGCAAAGTGGTAAGGCATCTCTGCTCACAAGCTGCACATACAGCCAATCCGGTAGCCACTGGCCACACTGGATAGAACTGATACCGTTTTATTGTGCTGTTGGTGAAGAGTGCTGAATAGCCTACGGACTGCCGAAGGAACAAACATGTACATCTTGGAGGAAGTATGGCCAGATTGCTCCTTAGAGGCAAGGATGGTGAAATGTCGTCTCACACACTTTGGTCAAGCTGTTAGGAGAAGCCAGGCCTTAAGAAAAGACATCAAGCTGTGAAAGGTGGAGGGTCAGAGGGAGAAGACATCCCACTTCAACAAGGCGGATTGGCAGAGGGACTATAACGAAGCACTTAAGCATATCAGAGATGGTGAAGATGGCAGAGGATAGTTCAGATCTGTGGTTCACAGGGTTGCTCTGAGTCAACGTCAACTTAATGGCATCTAACAACAACAACAATTTAAATTAATTAAAATAAAAAAACTTAAACTACATTCCTCTGTCACAATAGCCGTATTTCTAGTGCTCAAATCGCCACACTGCTCAGGGATGATTATGGGACAGTGCAGGTACAGAACTTGTCCATCATGACAAAAATGTCTACCAGATGCCTCTGGCCTGAAAAGGAAGTTAGATAAATGAAAAAATAATTTGACTTTAACCTAGTGGAGCTGAGCCAAATGCAGAGGAGTGGTTTGGAGAGGGAGAAAGCCTTGAAGGGCAACTAACAGGAGCCCCACCCCAGCCCCAGGCCTTCCCTGCATCCCGTCCCAGCCCCAGGCCAGGCCTGAGCATGTTCTGGTGTTTCTTTCGAGCTTCCTGACCAGGCCGCCTGTCTGTGGCCTTCCTCCACCACCCAGGGGTGGAGAATGGGGCTTGTGGAAGCCTGTAGAAGGGCTGACCAGGAGCCAGGAGTCGTGGGAACAGCAGTGCTTCCTCCAGGCCACCCAGTGACTGCAGCCCAGCTCGGGCGGGGCCGGAAGGAGCAGCCACCCACCTGCCCACATCCCAAAGCTCTGACAGGCAGAAATCTAACACACAGGGAAGGAGGGCAGGGAGGCAGGCATTGGGGGATCTGGGGCTGGAAATGATTCTTTATGCTTTTCAGAAAGCCACTGTCTTTGTCATAAAGACCTGCCAGGTTGGGGAAAGGAATGGGCTGGGGACAAGATAGGGTGATGGGGAAACAAAATGGGAGGGAGTGCTATGTATTTCAGGCCATCTTTTACACACTCTGAGCCTTTGATGTCAGAGAATATCCTCTGCTGTGCTTCCATGTGCTGTTTGCTGTGGGGTTTTCCTTTTATTCATTTTTAGACTCATCTCGTTAAATTGGTTCTGGGCAAAGCAAAAGAAGGAACCCAGCGGAAAAGAAATGCTGTGTAGTTTATAGAGGAAGGGGCTGTGGAAGCACAAGGCGCCCATCCATCTCACGCTTTCGGTCCTCACACATTCAAATCGCCTGGAATCGCCACTGAATCCACTTGTGGTTCATATGGACAAACAAAAAATCCTTGTAAGCTCTTAATGGAGTCCGTGTAGAAGCTTCTAGAAGCTATGCAAAAATTTCATAGAATTCACCAGGCTATTTATAGAAGGCTAACTCTCCTCATCAACATTTACACACACATAAAGGCCCCATGTGTGCAGAGCTATTGTTGTTAGGAGCCTTCCAGTCGACTATGACTTATAGGAACCTCTATGAACAATGAATTTCTGTGCTATTCTCATCTCTGATATGTGGTGGTGGTGGTGATGGTTGTGTGCCCATCGAGTTGCCTGCGACTCACAGCAAGCCTATGTACAGCCGCTCTGAACCCTGTCCTATCCTGAGCCATTTTCATTGACTCTGACACACCTACCCTCATTACTCCAATTACTATGTCAATTCATCTCATCCAGGGTCTTCCTCTCCGACACTGTCCCTCAAACATCTTTCCAAGTATGACATCCTTCTCTAAGGACTGGTTCCTCCTGGCCACATGTCCAAAATATATGAGATGAAGCTTCAAAATCTTTGCCTTCAAAGTGAAACTTGGTTTCACCCTCTCCAAGACAGACCTATTTGTTTTCTTGGCGGTCCATGTTATGTTCAACGCTCTTCTCCAGCACCACAAGACAAAGGCATAATTCTTTTTCTGTCATCTTTGGTCATTGTCCAGCTCTCTGATGCATCACATGTAATTGTGAAGACCGTGACCTGGATCGGGCACACCTTAGTCTACTTGAGCCTATTGTTAGACTCACCATGTCAATCCATCTTGTTAAATGCCTTCCTCTCTTAGTCTGATCCTTCCAACTTTCCAAGGATGATGTCTTTTCTATGGCCTTTTCTGTGAACTATTCTAACAATATGCCCAAAATATGTGAACAAAAGTTTCACCATCCTTGCCTTTAAGGAGCACTCTGGTTGCACTTTCTCCAAGATGTATTTGTTTGTATTGAAGAAGACTTGTGTGTCTTAAACAAGACATATTATTCTTTAGGCAGTCCATAGAATATTCAGTACTTTGCTCCAATACAACTCAAAGGCATTGATTCTTCTTCTGTCACCTTGTTACTGTCCAACTTTCAGAAGCATAGTGAGTAATTTAAAAGACCGTGGCATGGTTTAATGACTACTGTCTTTATACTGACATTATTCTCTTTAGCACTTTGGAGAGATCCTTGACAGGAGATTTTCCCAATGCAGCATATCTTTTGATTTCTGGGCTACTGACACCAAGTACATTGATTGTGGATACAAGTAAGAGTAAATCACTGACAATTTGAATCTTTTCATCCTCTATTATGATATTGTGTATTAGCAGAGCAGAACTACTCTATTCAGTTTTCAAGACAATGACCCTTCAGAAGGAGATGGCCTAGCTTGTCTTCCGTGACACCTCTGGGTGTTTCAAGCCATTAACTGTCCCATTTGTACTTAAGTAATCACTGTTTTCACCACCGTAATTTTCATAATAATTACAGAGTTTCCAAGAAGAGGGACCTTAACCCTTATCTGAAAGCTTGTCACGTGGCCCAGGTGTACTGACTACTAGGATGTAAGGCCGTGAGGTTTTGTTCTGTCAACGTGCATCCCAGCACCTATGATTGTGGTGGGCATGTAGTGACTCCTCAGTAAATATCTGTTTAATAAATAAATGCATGAGAGCATGTTAGCAGGGAAGGATGCAAAGAGCCAGGAGAACAGATACACCCAAAAGACTAGCACACAGGCCGGGCTGGGCATTGGGTTTATTGGGGGTTGATGGGTTTTGGGACAAGCAAGATCCTATCCTCTCCTACTGGGAAGAAACAAAGTGATCTGGCTTGTACAGGGATTCTGAGAACACCCAGGGAAGTTTACCTAGCAGTATCCTGGTCTGTGACCTACATTGGCCAGTGTCCAGTGGTGAGGCCAAGATATTAATTATGTCCTTGTTGGGTCTGGAAGAATTCTGTAGTTATTTTTCATCTTCATCTCAAGCAACATGGCTTTCTTTCATTCTTCAGAGTTAGACTTTGTCAGATGTCACCAAATCAGCCTTTGGAAGCTTTGTAGAGACTCAAAGAGATGGATGTGAAGCTTCACATGTCAAAGAGGAAAGAAGTTTTACCTATTCCAGGCAGAGAGGACAGCCATCGTTTGGCAGGAATCCTGAGGTCTAAGAACTCCCTCGGTGGAAGCCTCTGGTCCAACAAGCCGAGCTATGCTGGGTGTGGGGGTGGGTTCATGTGTGTGTGCCTGCCTGCCTGTTAGGGGTAGGGAAATGATGCCTCCATTCTCACCAATTCTCTGCACACCTTGGCTGAATCTCAGCTCTACACACTTTCCTTGTTATGGCTGAGAACTGATAAGCGCCTTTGGTATCTGGAAGAAAAATTAAAAACAACTCATTGCCATCAAGTTGGAATCGATTCATAGTTGACCCTCCATAGTGTTGTCAGAGGCTGTGAATGACACACAATGAGACTACTCATCTTTCTCTAGCTGAGCATCACCTTTCGGTTGGCAATGGAACTCTCCACCCAGTAGGCCACCAGGGATCCCTACTAAAAGTAAAGCCGGTGTTACGTACCATTGAGTTTATTATGACTCAGAGTGACCCTACCAACAAGAGATCTGAACCTCACCCTACACTGCACCATTCTCACAACCTCTGTTATGTTCTAATCCATGGTTACAGATGTTGTGTCAATCCATCTTGCTGTGGACTTCCTGTCTTTATCTGACTCACAACCTTGCCCACCTTATTCCAGTATTGACCCTCCTGACAATATACCCAAAGTATGTGAGATGAAGAAGTTTTACCATCCTTGTCTCTCAGGGGCAATATGGTTGCAATTCCAACAAGAGAACAAACAAGTTTGTCCTGAAAAGGGTGAAATTAGGCTGCTTCTTGGAGCCAAGGATTTTGAAGCTTCATCTGACATACTTTGGGCATGTTGCAAGGAGGAACCATTCCTTGGAGAGGGAGAGTGGAGGGACAGTGCAGGAGAGGAAGACCCTCGAAGAGATGGATCGATTCAGTGAATGGAGTAATGGGAGGAGGTGAGTCAGAGACAGTGAGGTTGGCTCAGGATAGAGCAGGGTGTAGGGCTCTTGTATATAATGTCACTATGAGTCACAAGTGACTCCACAGCACATAACAACAAACAACGTCAAAATTCAAATGCATCAATTCTTCTCTTTCTTATTCACTGTTCAACTTTCCAATGCATAGACAGCAATTCAAAACACTACGACTTGGATAACTCATGCCTTAGTCTTTAACATCGTTGCTCTTCAGCACTTTGGAGAAGTCTCTGGCTATGGATTTTATCAATGCAACACTTCTTTTGATTTCTTGACTGCTGTTACCGTGAGTGTTGATTATGTATCCAAGTAAAATGAAACAGTTGACAATTCCAATTTTTTCTGTTGTCTCCCATGATGTTACCTATTAGTCCAGTGGTAAATATATTTTTTTATTGATCACAAATATGGGAGAAAAGTAGGTCTCATAATTATATTTGAAGCAAGAAATGAAGGGGGGAAATAGTAATAATTTAAACCAGACTGGGCTACTTATATGTAGCCTCATACTTTTTATAGCAAAATCCAGACATCCTACTTTGCCAGCATTCAAGTACAATGCCTAGAAGGGATAACTACAACTTAAGTGAAGTCTCCCAGTGCCACAGGAGAACAGCTCCCAAGTCCGCTTCACCAGCACTTTTCCTTGGAGCACGAGGGCCTACATGGCTGGCTTTCTTGGGTACTAGAGTCACTAGATATAAAGATCTTGTCAGGGAGTTAGGACTATTGGAGATTCTTTGTTATTGTTGTTAAGTATCATCAGATTGGGCACAACTCAGTGATCCTATGAACAAAAGATCTGAATCTGCTCTATAACTATCGTAGTTTCTCTAGTGTTCATAAGGTTTTCAAAAGTCCATTATTTTAAAAAGTGGATGCCAATCCTGCTTCCAACTCTGTCTTAATTTGGGAGCTCTATCACTTTCAGTATCACAGCAACCCCAAGTTATCTCAATACAGCAAGCAGACAAGTGTTGTACCACTTAGAACAATGTTCTCCCCAAGCACAATTAACATCAGCTCACAGTTGATTGTTAACTAAATCCAAATGACTGATAAGCTTACACTTCACTGTTACCTAAATAAAAATTTCCAAACCATTTAAACCCAACTTCCAATTAAATCAAAACAACCTACCCTTCAGAACTGCTTCACACAGAAGCCTCCAAAGAGACTTAATCAGGGCCCAACCAACCTTTAAATGCAAAGGCCTTTCCACCAGATCCTGATTGATTTAAACAAAAGCCTTCCAGCCCACAGCTGATTGTTAACTAAATCCGGACAACCAATCAGCGTACATTCGATTGTTAATGAAATAAAAAATAACCAAATAGTGACTCAATGTATTCCTTTCATCTTCTTTTGATGCTTCCTGGATCTGTCAGGATTTTGGCCATGGCATCCTTCAGTGTTGCAAATTGAGATTTGAAACCCACTGGGGAATCAGCAATGAGCTGGGTCTTCCTTGATGGCAATGAATTATGAGTACTGTTTGATTCTAGTAGTAGTAGTAGTGTGTTTGATTCCAGTAGACCAAAAACAAACAAACAAAAAAAAAAAAGGAAAAAAATCAGTTGGCATTGGATTGATTCTGACTCATGGTGGCTCTGAATTGCAAAGTAGAATTTCATTCCATAAGGCTTTCAAAGCTGTTATGTCTTAGAAGAAAAGCACCAGCCCTAGTAACCAAAACAGCATAGTACTGGTACATTGAGAACCAAGAAATAGACCCAGCTTTCTAGATATCTAACTGATATTTAACAAGGAAATAAAACCTATCAAATGGGAAATGACAACCTCTTCAACAAATGGTGCTGGCAAAACTGGACTGCTACCTGCAGAAAGCTGAAAGAGAATCCATATCTCACACCATACACAAAAATCAACTCAAAGTGGATCAGAGACCTGGAAATAAAGCCCAAAACCATAAAGTTCATCAAAAACAAACTGGGATCAGGCTTAAATAGCCTAGTCAATGGTATAACATGACTGTCAATTATAGCCAGAAATGCACAATCTGAAGAGAATAAAATTGATGAATGGGACCTTCTAAAGATTAAATCCCTGCATGCATCAAAAACATTTTCCAACACAGTGAACAGAAAACCTACTGACTGGGGAAAAAGACATTTGGCAATACTATTTCAGACAAGGGTTTCATATCAAAAGTTTACAGAATCCCATTGCTTCTCAGCCTTTTGACTAAGATCATATGTAAAAGTTTATAGAATCCTACTAGATCTCCAAAAGAAAAAAGACTGATAATATAATTACAAAATGGGCAAAAGACATGGAAAGAATTTTCAGAGAAGATGATATTCGGATGGCCAATAGATGATACATGTAGAAATGCTCCAAATTACTGGCAATAAGAGAGATGCAAATCAAAACCACAATGAGATACCATCTCAAGTCAGTAGCTATGGCAAAGTTTAACAAGACAGCAAACAATAAATGTTGGAGAGGATGTGGTGAGATAGGAACTCTTATACATTGTTGGTGGAATTGTAAAATGGTACAACAACTTTGGAAGGCAGTTTGGCATTTCCTCAAAAAACCAAACATAGAAATTCCATATGGCCCAGCTATTCCACTGCTTGGAACATACCCTGAGAGAATGAGAACTGAGGCACAAATGGAGACTTGTGCACCAATGTTCATAGCAGCATTATTCACTATCACAAGAACATGGAAACAACTCAAATGTACAATCACAATCGAATAGATTGAGAAATTATGATACATTCACATGATAGAATACTACACAGCACACAGGAGCAATGATTTTGTAAAGTATTACCTAACTTGGGTGGGACTTGAAAGCATTATGTTAAATGAACTAACTCAGCCCTATAAGGACAAATACTGTATAAGACTATTATTTTAGAATGGGTATGAGGATCCAAGGGGCAGGGGATAGGGTGGAAGCAGAGGGTTGAGAAGGAGTGGAGGGAAGGAATCATACGGTCGCACAATTTGATGGGTGTGGGAAATCGGAAAGATTTGTGTGAAAACAATGTATATAAACCTTGTAAATAAACCAGTATACAATTTTAAAAGAATTTTTAAAAAGAAAAGCACCAGCCCTTTCTTTTGAGATGCCTCTGGGTGAGTTTGAACTGCCAGCCTTTCAGTTAGTAGTCAAAAGTAGGTTAACCATTTGTGTCAACAGTTTGCCAAGCAGAAGTAAACTCAACTCTTTGTCATTTAGTCAGAAGTGAATCATAGCTGTCCTGCTAGCAATTTTCCGGAGGTTGCAAATCTTGTCAAAAGAGATTACTCATTTACTCCTGCAGAGCAACTACCTGATTCAAACTGCCAGAGAGACACCACTTTTGAGTTGACAGTAGAACACTCTGTGGACTACAACACCAGAGTATCCCAAAGCAGAAGCAAGTGGGGGCCAAATGGTAGAGGTCTTTGAAAGTCAGGATGAGTTGGACTTTGTGTGTGGGCATGGAGAGTGACTAGAATATTCTGAGCAGGAAAATAGCTTTAATTAGAGTTGTACACTAGAATGGGTTCTATTTAGAGGGAGCAAGTGTTTTAATGTGCCGAAGGTGGTCCTGGTTTTCCTGTTGATGGTGTCAGGTGCAGTGGAATCGACTACTACTCATAGCAGCCCTGTGAACAGCAGGTCTGAACCCTGCCCTAGCCTGCACCATCCTCACCGTCTCTGATGGTCAGGCCCATTGTTACAGTCACTATGACAATACATCTTATTGTACCTCTGACTTTCTGATCCTGCATCTATCTCAGCAAGACTAGCCCCTCCTGACAATAATGTGAGACGAAGTTCCACCATCCTTGATCCAAGACAGACCAAGTTGTTCTTTTGGCAGTCTATAGGATATTCAGCACTCTTCTCCAACACTACAACCCAAAGGTATAGATGCTCCTTCTGTTTTCTTATTCATTGTCCAACTTTCAGATGCATAGAAATAACTGAGAAGATCATGGTTTGGATCAGGCATATCTTAGATGTTAAACTTACACACTTGTTCTTTAAACTTACACACTTTTAAAACAACTATGAGATATCATCTCACCCCAGTCAAAATAGCAAAATTTAACAGAACAGCAGCTGGCGAGGTTGTGGAGAAACTGGGACCCTTATTCACTGTTGGTGGGAGTGTAAAATGGTGCAACCACTGTGGAAGGTGGTATGGCGCTTTCTCAAAAAGTTGCAAATAGAGATACCATTTGACCCAGCAATTCCACTGCTAGGAATATACCCCAAAGAGACCATAGCTGACATCCAAGCAGATAGATGCACACCCATGTTTATTGCAGCTTTGTTCACAATAGCAAGGAGCTGGAAACAACCTAAATGCCCATCAACAAAGGAGTGGATAGAGAATCTGTGGTATATTCACACAATGGAATACTATGCTGCATTGAAAAACAAGGAACTCATACAATATTATTCAAAATAGTAAACTTACACACTTTTGGAGAGGTCCCTGACAGCACATTTTCTCAGTGCAACACTGGTTTTCCTAAACACTCGCAATTTGTGTCTAATATCTTGACATTTAAGAATTTAGCTTCCTCTTCTATTCTAAAAAATACTCTGATTTTACTTATTGTACAACTGTTGGTGTTTGGTTGTAGAAATATGGCAGTTAATTGTATTGTTCTACTTTTTTATATTGGTTTTTAACGTTTTGTGAAAAATAAAGTATCCAATATTGTTGTTAGGTGCTATCATGTCGACTACAGTTCATAGCAATCCAATGAACAAGAAGCCCAGCCCTACTCTGCACCACCTTTTTTTTTTCTCTGCACCACCTTTTAAATCTCATCCTTACGTGCTCAAGCCCATTGTTATAGTCACGTGTGTAAATCTATCCCCTTGGGAGTCATCCTCTCTTTTGCTGACTCTCTACCTTTCCCAGCATGATGTATTTTTCCAGTGGCTCTTGCTGTTGTTGTGTGCCATGGAATCATGTGTGCACTAGTCCTCCAGTGGGTTTTCAAAGGCAATGACTCTCACGGAAGAAGATTAACCATCCTTCTCCAATGGAGCAGTAAGAAAATGGCCCATTCTTCTCCCATGGAGTAGCTAGTTGGTTCAAACTGCATGCTTTGGGATTGTAGGACAGCTTCTTACCACTAGGCCACCAGAGCTTTCCAAGCTCCAAGGATAGCCCCTTCAAATACTGTGATGTGTGAGACAATAATATATGAGATGAAGTTTCACCATTCTTACCTTTATTTTTTAATTTTGTGAAACTGAGGAGGACCTAAAGCGCTTGCTGCAGAGGGTCAAGGACTGAAGCCTCCAATATGGATTGAGGCTCAATGTCAAGAAGACAAAGATTCTCACCACTGGGCCAATTGGCAGGATCAGGACAGATGGTGAAGAGATTGAGATTTTTCACAGCTTTCGTTTGCTGCACGATCCACACTCTTGGCACCAGTAGCCAGGAAATTAAAAGACATATTGCCATGGGAAAGTCTGCTGTTAGGGACCTCTCCAAAGTACTGAAGAGCAATGGTGTCTCTCTGGAGACTAAGGTGCGTCTGATACAGGCCATGGTCTTCGCAATCACTTGTTATGCATCAGAGAGTTGGACATGACCAAGGAGGATAGAAGGAGAATTGAGGCCTTTGAGCTGTGGTGCTGGAGAAGAGTATTGAGGGTACCATGGACTGCTAGGAAAACAAACAGATTCATCCTGGAGAGGGTTAAACCGGGCGGCTCCTTGGAGGCAAGGATTCTGAGGCTCCGTCTAACAGACTTTGGACATGTTGTAAGGAGGGACTGGTCCTTAGAGAGGGACATCATGCTTGGGAGGGTGGAGGGACAAAGGAGGAAGATCCTCTATGAGGTGGATTGATTCAGTGACTGGGGTAATCGGGATGGGTGTGTCAGAGACAGTGCAATTGGCACAGGACAGAGCAGAGTTTAGGGCTGTTTTACATAGGGTCACTCTGAGTCGCAAGCAACTCGATGGCACATAACAACAGCAACATTGCTTTTTTAATGAAAGTCTACAGAAAACTTGGATTTCCACTCATTCATTATTGCATATTTTCCTCCCTATCCCACCCCCTAGTTCACTTTTCTCTTTAAAACAATTCTTTCATTGTTGCACAATTTCCTCCCTCCTTCCTGCCCCCCAGTCCACTTTGCTATGCACCCCTTATTCTGGACTGTTGTCATGCAAATAATACCTAATTATATATTTCTTTTAGATAGTTCTTTCCCCCCCATCTGTTTCAATGCAGTGTTCATTATTTATTCCCCAACCCCCATGGCAGTTCTGTTTTGTAACAGCGGCATTGTGCAGTACTTGTCCTTTTGTGACTGAGATATTTCATTCAGTATAATGTCCTCCAGGGTCATCCATTTTGTATAATATTTTATGGATTCCTTGTTTTTCAATGCAGCATATTATTCCACTGTGTGAATATACCAGTTTCTCTATCCATTCGTTTGTTAATGGGCACTTGGGTTGTTTTCAACTCTTCAATATTGTGAACAAAGCCACAATAAATACGGGTGTGTATATATCTGCTTGGGTGGCAGTTTTGGTTTCTTTAGGGTATATTCCCAGTAGTGGAATTGCTGGGTCAAATGGTATTTCTATTTGCAGTTTTTTTAAAAAAGTACCATACTGCCTTGCATAGCAGTTGCACCATTTTATACTCCCATCAACAGTGAATAAGGGTTCCAATTTCTCCACAACCTCACCAGTATTTGTTGTTTTCTGCTCTGTTGAAATTTGCTATTGTTACTGGAGTGAGATGATATCTCATGGATGTTTTGATTTGCATCTCTCTTAGAGCTAGGGATTTTGAACATTTCTTCATGTGTTCACCATATAAATGTCTTGTTTGGTGAGGTGTTTGTTCATATCCTTTGCCCACTTTGTGGTTGGGTTGTTAACCTTTATCTTGTTGAGGTGCTGGAGTATTCTCTAAATTCTAGATATAAGTTTCTTATCAGACATGATTACCAAATATTTTTCCCCTAGTCTGTGGCTTTCCTTTTTACCCTGTTGGAAGTGGTTTTGGATGTGCATAGATATTTGATTCTTAGAAGAACCCATTCATCTATTTTATTCTCTCCTGGTTGTAGGCATTCTTACTTTTAGGGAGCACTCTGGTTTCACTTCCTTTAACACAGAGTTCTGAGCTCTGGTGGCCTAGTGGCAAGAAGCTGAACTGTAATCCCAGAGGCACGTGGTTCAAATCCACCAGATGCTCTGCTGAAGAAGGAGGGACAATCTCCTTCTGTACCAGTCAGATCCAATTTGACTGTACACACACAAATAATAATAATAATAAAAAACACAGAGTTCTTTGTTCTTTTGGCAATCCATAGTACATTTTTTAATTATTATTAAATTTTATTCGTTTTAATGAACATTCATAGTACATTTAATATATTTTTTTTCCAAAATGACATTTCAAAGGCATAGGTTCTTTCTTGGTTTCCCTTATTATTTATTATTCCACTTTCTCATACATAGGAAGCAACTGAAAATACCATACTTTGTGTTAGATGAGCCTGAATCTTTAAACTGATACATTTGTTCTTTAGCATTTTGAAGAAGCTTGACAGTAGATTTTCCCAATGTAATAATACATCTTTTGATTTTTTGACTGCTGCTCCTATAGATGTTGGTTGTATATCCAAGAAAAATTAAGTCATTGACAATTTCAACCTTTTCTCAATCTATCATGATGTTGCCTGTTGGTACAGTGGTGAGGATTTTTGTTTTCTTGGTGTTTAAATGTAACCCATATTAAGAACTGTAGTCTTTGACCTCATGTAGTAACTGCTTCAAATGTTCTTCACTGTCTATAAGCAGGATTGTGTCATCCGCATATTGTCCAAGATGAGGCAATAAGTATTGCTACTCTAGAAGACAGCAGAGGTGATTACAAGATAGAGGAGAAAGAAAAGAACAAAATAAGTATCTGCAGAGACTCTAAAAATTAACAGTAGAGCATTGGCAAGCCAAAACAAAGGATATAGATGCTGAAGCAAAGGAAATGAACAGAATATTTCAAAGAGCAGCTCAAGAAGATATAGCAAAGTATGTAACCGATTGTTCAAAAAGCTGGAACTGGAGAATAAAAAGAAAATAATTCACTAGCATTTCTCCAGCTGAAAGAACTGAAAAATTCAGGCCTGAAGTTGCAATACTTAGAGGTGCTATGGACAAAATCTCGAAGATGGAGGGTATATACAGAGTCGTTATACCAAAAAGAATTGGTTAACAGTGAAATATTTCAGGAAGCAGAATATGATAAAGAGCCAATGTAATGAAGGAAGAAGTTCAAGTTGCACAGAAGGCACTGACAAAAAATAAGGCCCCAGGAATTGATGAGATATATTAATATACATGCTTTGACTTACAAATATAGCTTTGGACATGCTAACTAATTTGTGTTAGGAAATTCTGAAGGCCAAATGACTAAGTGGTCAACTGACTGGAAGAGATCTGTATTTGTTCCCATTCCCAAGAAAAGTGATCCAACAGAATGTGGAAACTATTGGACAAAGTCTTTAATATCAGATGCAAGCAAAATACTTCTGAAGATTGTCTAAAATGTCTAGAATAGTACATTGACAGAGAACTGCTGCCAAAAACTCATGCTGGGTTTAGAAGAGGCCATAGAACCAGCAATATAATTGCTGATGTCAGATGGATCTGACCTGAAAGCAGAGAATACCAGAAAAAGGTCCATCTTTATTTTCTTGAATATAAAAAGATGTTTGACTGGGTGGATGGATCATAACAAACTAACACCGTTATGGTTAACACTGACAAGAACAGGAATCCAGAAATTAATTATGCTTATTTGAAACTTATACCTAGACAAAGAAACTGTTGTCCGAACAGAGCAAGGGAAACTGCATATTTTTTGTTTTGTTTCGTTGTTGTTGTTTTTTAAATTTTTTTATTTTATTAATTTTAATGAAAATTTACAGAGACTTTGGATTTCCATTCATTCATTGTTGTGCTTTTCTCCTGGCCCACCCCTCCCCACCCCAGTACATCCTTCTCTTTGAAAAGTAAAAGAAAAATTCTTTCATTGTTTTACAATCCCTCCCCCCAGGTCCACTCCATATGTAGCCTTCATTCTGGACTCCTGTCATGACAATACCTAATCACATATCCCTTTTAAACAGTTTTCTCACTCATCTGTTTCATCGTGCGGTATTTTTCCTTTGTGACTGATATATTTCACTCAGCATAATGTCCTCCAGGCTTACCCATTTTGAATAATTTTGCATGAGTTCCTTGTTTCTCAATGCAGCGTAGTCTTCCATTGTGTGAATATACCACAGCTTCTCTATCCATTCGTTTGCTGATGGGAACTTAGGTTGTTTCCAACTCCTTGCTACTATGAACAAAGCTGCAATAAACATGGGTGTGCATAAACCTGTGTGTTTTAAAATAAAAAAAGGCATGGGCTATAGCTGTATCCTTTCCCCTACCAATTTAACCTGTAAATTGAACAAATAATTCAAGAAGCTTGATGTTATAAAGAAAACTATGGCATCAGAGTCAGGGGAAGACTCATCAACAGTCTTTGTTATGTACATGATACAACCTTGCTTGCTGAAAGTGAGGAGGAATTTAAATGCTTGCCACAGAAGATCAAATACTACAAATTTCAGTACAGATTACATCTCCATCTCAAGAAGACAAAAATCATCACTACTGGGTCCAGTCATAATGCTTAAATAACATCATGATAAATGGAGAAAAGATTGAAATTGTCAACAATTTCATTTTATTTGAATAACCTTTATTGTTGAATAATCTACACCCTTGGCACCAAGTAGTCAAATTATCAAGAGACAGATTGCATTGGGAAGGTCTACTATTTAGGACCTCTCCAAAGCACTAAGAAGCAATGATGTTTGAAGACTAGGATGCTCCTGATGCAGACCATGATCTTTTTCATCACCTGCTATGCATCTGAGAGCTGGACAATGAATGAGGATGACAGAAGATGAATTAATGCCTTTGAGTTGTAGTGTGGGAGAAGATTACTGAATATCCAATGGACTGCCAAAAGAGCTGTTAAGACTGCAGATATGTCTTGAAGAAAGTACAGCCAGAATGCTCCTAAAATGCGTGTGTGGTAAAGTTTTGTTTCACATATTCTGGGCATGTTATTAGGAGGGGCATAGAAAGGGGCATCATGTTTAAAAAGGCAGAGGATCACCGAAGGAGAGGAAGGTCCTCAAGTGGGATTGACACAGAGACTTGGATTATGAGCTCAAGCATGTCAGAGATGGTAAGGAAGGCACAAGATAGGTTAGGATTCAGATCTGTTGTCATAGGGTCGCTATGAGTTGTAGTTTTGACTAGAAGGCAACTAACAACACAGTAACAGCTCACTGATTTGCAACAGGGAGTAATTTGCCTTCTGAGAACGTGGGGCTATGCCTGGAGATGTCTTTAGTGCTCACACTTGAGGAAATGGGTGCTTCTGATAACTGGTACAGGCCAGGGATGCTGCCAAATGGTACAATGCACAGGTTAGAACCATCAATAAAGAACTATGCAGCCCAAAATGCCAATGGCATGGAAGTTAAGAAACCCTTATAATTGTCTGTAATGCACAAAAGTGCATTCGAATGAACAGTAGACATATACCTATGTGTCTTGATGCTCTCAACCTGTTGCTTTGGAGTCAATCACAACTCATAATAGCCCTGCAGGACATACTAAAACTGTCCACCGGGCTTCCAAAACTACAATTTTTATGGAAGCAGACTGCTGTCACCTTTCCCTCCTGGGAGCAGCCGATATGTTCAGACAGCTGCCTTTTCCGTTAGCGGCTTAACACTTCATACACTGCAACACCAAAGCCCTTCATTCATGCTCTAGAGGTAATTAATTAACACTTAAAAATAATCTATAATTTAAGACTGGCTGGCAAAGACTTCAAATACAGTTATCTAAATCTACTCACAATAACTCATTAACTAACATAAAAGATCTTCTAGATTACTTGTAATTGGTATAGTGAGTGACATTCAAGAAATGTTGGTTGGAAATATGGCTTGGGCATCTGTATCTTTGTTTGAACAAGAAAGAAAAATCCAGCAAATCTGTATGCTTAGCATCCATGACATAGTGTTCTTATCCACGTCCGGAAGGGGAATCTGGGGACCTAGTGGTAAGAAGTTGTGCTGCAACTCCAAAGGCACAGGGTTCAAATCCACCAGATGCCCCATGGAAGAAGGATGGGCAGTTGCCTCCCATGTGATTTACTGCCACTGAAAACCTGCTTGAGGGTCAGCTATCAGTGGATTCCAAGCTGAGCGCAAACAACAATTCATGTCGGGGGAGTTCTAGTGACCAAGTGGTAATGAACGTCACTGCCAACTCACAGGTGGTGGTGGTGGTGGTGGTGGTGGTGGTGGTGGTGGTGCTTGTTATATGCTCTTGAGTTGCCTGCAATTTATAGCGGTCCTATATACAACAGCCCTAAACCCTGCTCTATCCTCTGCCAAACTTACTGTCTCAGACACATCTACCCCCATTACCCCAGTCACTGACTCAATCCATCTCATCAAGGGTCTTCCTCTCTTGCATTGTGCCCCACGCTCCCAAGCATAATATCCCTCTCCAAGGACTGATCCTTCCTTGCAACATGTCCAAAGTATGTCAGATGTAGCTTCAGAAGCCTTGCCTCAAAGGAGAAGCCTGGTCTCACCCGCTTCAGGACAAACCTGCTTGTTCTCCTAATAGTTCATGGTATATTCAATATTCTTCTCCAGCACCACAAAGGCATCAGTTCTCTTTCTATCATCCTTAGTCATTGCCCTGATGTACAGCAATTAATTGCAAGACTATGGCCTGAATCAGGTGCACCTTAGTCTCTAGACTGACATCTTTGCTCTTCAGTACTTTAGAGAGGTCTCTGACTGCAGACTTTCACACTGCAATTCATCTTTTAATTTCCTGGCTGCTGGTGCCAAAATGTTGACTGTAGAGAGCAAACTAAAACTGTCAACAATCTCAATCTCTTCACCATCTATCATGATGCTGCCAATCAGCCCAGTGGTGAGAATCTTTGTTTTCTTGATGTTGAGCTTCAACTCAAAGGTACAAGCTTCAAATTCAGCAACTGCTCTATGGAAAGATGGACAAACTCCTCCTGTGCAATTCACTGCATCTAAGAACATACTGGAGGGTCAGCTATGACTCGGTTCCAAATAGACACACAAAACATCATCCACGTCTATTACCATTTAATCCTTAGTCCCCTCTCTCAACTCAGAAGATTTTTTTCCTTGATCAACTAGTGGGTTAGGTCCACTGCTAAAACAAAGTGTGTATCAAGATGTCCAGGAAATGAGAGGGGAGTTAGTGGAGGGTGGGAAAATGACATTTTTGGTGTCTGTGTGTTATTTATTAAAAGCTCGTCATTATGGCAGAATCTGGCCTAAAATTTACTTTCATTATAGCACACCTTTTTCTTTTGTTTGTTTTTTTTTCTTCTTGTGTCCTGTCAAGTCAGATCCTACTGGCACAGAAGGAGATTGCCACTCCGTCTCCGGCAGAGCATCTGATTCATTTGAACCATGCACCTTTGGGATTGCAGTGCACCTACTTGCGACAAGGCCACCAGAGTTCCCTCATGCCTTCTTATAGCAAGGGTGTGGGCCTGAAGACTCAGAGGTCCCACCTAATCCTTGAAAGACTGATATTTGCCCAACATTCTGATAATCATTTAACAGGCAAATTGCCTGAGATCAGGCAGATAATGCAGTAATGCATGCAGAGAATAAATTGGAGAAGATATTAAAACTTTCCACTATCTTCAAGATCTTTACCTTCAAGACAACTGTAACATACCTCCCTCACACCAGCAATTTGTCTCACATCACCTTCTATCACTGAATGGTCAAAGTGACGTGGATAAGTAACGGAGTATGTGTGGGATGCATAGAAGTTGTTATGTGCTGTCAAGTCCAATCTGACTCATAGTGACCTGAT
>NW_006399759.1:18175112-18182225 GCF_000299155.1 Elephantulus edwardii | reverse complement strand
TCCAGTTTCTCCACAACCTCGCCAGCATTTGTTGCTTGCTGTTCTGTTAAATTTTGCTATTCTGACTGGGCTGAGATGATATCTCATAGTTGTTTTGATTTGCATCTCTCTTAGAGCTAGGGATTTTTGAACATTTCTTTATGTGCTTATTAGCCATCTGAATGGCTTCTTCAGTGAAATGTCTGTTCATATTCTGTGCCCATTTTTCTACTGGATTATTTACCTTTATCTTGTTGTGGTTGAACCCTGTTCTATCCTGTACCATTCTCATAATTTCTGATATACTTGAGCCCATTGCTGCAGTCAGTTTGTCAATCCATTTTGAGAGTCTTCCTCTCTTTCACTGATCTTCCACCTTTCCTAGCATGATGTCCCTTTCCAAGGAATAGCTCCTTCTAGCATAATGCTCAAGGTATGTGAGATGGAACTGCATTATCTTTGCCTCTAATGAACACTCTGGCTGCACCTTCTCCAAGATATATCTAGTTGTTCTTGTGGCAGCCCAAAATTTTCCATTCCGTACTCTTCTCCAACACCACAACTCAAAGGCATTGTGTTTGTTTATTTTTCCATCAATTGTCCAGCTCTCAGACACATCGCAAGTAATAGAAAAGATCGTGGCCTGAATCAGGCACACCTTAGTCTTCAAACTGACATTGTTGCTCCTCAGTAGTTTGGAGAGGTCTCTGACAGACCATTTTTCCCAATGCAATATACCTTTTTATTTCTTCCCTGCTGGTTCCAAAGGTCCTGATTGTGGATCGAAGTAAGATGAAGTTATTGACAATTTCAATCTTTTTTTCATCTATCATGATGCTGCTTATCTGCCCAGTAATAAGGATTCTTGTCTTCTTGATGTTCAGATATAATTTACACTAAAGACTGTAGTCTTGATCTTCTATAGCAAGAGTTTCAGGTCTCCCTCACTTTCAGCAAGCAAATACATAGAAAGGAGATGACTTCTTTTTTTCACTTTTCCCCAGAATCTTTCTCACATCTTCCATGTATAGCACATACTTCCCAGCACCAGCATTGTGTGTCACACATACCTTGCCATGGTTTAACTCATATCTCACATCACCTGTATCTGTCACTTCAACCACTGCTAAGACTCATGTCTGTGTCTAAACCTCTAAGATATATGTCAATAATCATGTATAGGCTGGGATTTGGCAACCTTGGGTAACCAAGATTGGTTTTCCATTTTCTTTATCCCAGAGACAGATGTGCTTATAGTGTCTAGTTGTATCCAAGCAAGAGCATGCTGCCCCAGTGTCCCAGAAAGCCAAGATATCTGGCTGCTCAACCTCATACTGCCTTCCTAAGTCAGATTTCTTGGTCACAGGCAGCAGCCATGCATTTCCGGACAGGAAAACCATCAGTGAAGCTTTATTTTCCATCACCAACAGCTCAGTTTTCAGTGAGTTTATGGGAGCTTATTCTGAGAAGCTATTTGGATAGAGAGAGAGGGAGATGCCAGAGGACCACTAAATATTAGAATCAGAGAAGAAATAAACATCAAAGGGAAGAATGCTAACAGAACAAGGTAGGAGGAAAGATCCAGAAAGAGGTTTCTGGAGCTGTCGTGACATGAACTTTGCTAGCTTCCCCATTCATAGGAACGTTGCTGTCTGATAAATTTCATAATGCGTGTGTGTATGCACACACATACATGTACACATATACATATACACATTGAAGGCCCTAGAACTGGGTTAGCTGACCTCTGGCCCTTCCTTTCCTTAGATTACATGTCTGACATAGAGTTTTTCTTAATGCTAACTAGGATCCCAAATGGGGCCCACAATGCTTCCTGCGGGGCTAAGGCGAGCTGCCTGATGCCTAGGCCATTACTTCCAGGCCAACATCTTAAATAGACCTAACAGCCACTGGAGAGGTGTAAGATGCACCCAGCAGAGCCCTGCTTCTTGCCTAGGATTTTTGACCCAACCCTGTCTGTGCCTCCAGCAGAGTCCCTGGGAGGCACAAATGTCAAGTGCTAGACTACGAACTGAAAGGTTGGCAGTTTGAACCCATCCAGAGGCATCTCAAAGAAAAGTCTAGGCAATAGTTATCAAAAGTTTTTCTTTTTTATAAGGATTTTTTTAATTGAATACATGTTTTCCTTACCTAAGTTTAGCAGTGATACAATAAGGAAGATGGATGCTAATGCATGTTATTTCCCAGACAGTAATTAAATAGAAAATGGCAGAGAATTGCAACAGAAAATTTGTGGATATAATGAAGAAAAACAATAAGTTTCTTTTCAACTATCTTAAATAAAGTTGTTAAGATCATATATTCTCAAAAAAAAAAGTGTTTCTTTTTCCAAAAGTTCACAGTTTTGAAAACCCTGTGGGAGTGCAGTTCTGCCCTTTACACATGGGGTCACCGGGAGGGGGAAATGACTCGATGGCAGCTGTTTGGTCTCTTTGGTTTGGTGCCTTCATCACAGCCAGTAGCAGCACCAGAGGGAGACATGTGCAAGGGGAGAAGATAAAAATTCTAGATCTCCCGTAATCCATGGGAAAGACATCATGCTTGGCAAAGTGGAGGATCAGTGAGGGAGAGACAGACCTTCAAAGAGATGGACTGGCCAAGTGAGCACAACCACAGGCTTCGGCCAGCAGAGATTGTGAAGATGCCCAGGAGCCGGCAGGGTTGCATTCTTTTGTGCCTGTGATCGCTATGCTTCAGAGACTACTCAATGGCACCTAAAACCAACAACGTCCTACTCCAAAACCATGCCAAATAAACGCATGCTGTTTGGAATAACTTGATTGCTAGGTAGTGCTGTTCATAGGACCTCCTTCTACGAGCCACTGCCACAGCCCCCCTCCATTGAGAGAGGTGGGTGTCTACTAGGTCCTGACCACACCAGTGCTGAGGCTCGGCCAGCGTGTGCCTGCCTCCTGCCCCTGTCACTCAATGGGGGAGGGGGAGGTGAGGGTGGGACTCTGAGCACAGGGCTGGGCTGGGCGTCGATGGATGACCGTGGTCCTCACAACAGAACCCACAACCTCCCGCCCCCACCCGCCTAGCCCCTGTGCACAGAGGATGTCAGTGCGTGTGGGCGGAGTGAAATGCCTTGACAAGTCCAGATCCGCATCTTTGATCTACAAACCTGGCAGTCCCGGGTAGTGGGGAAAGCATGGGCTTGAGGAGGACCTCGGTTTAAATTGCAGTCTTGGCTACTTGTCTCCATGGGACCTTGGCACACACTTCACGCCCCTTAAACTGCGGATTTCATTTGCAAGTTAGGGAGACTCTGTGGCAAAACAAATCCGTTGTGTCCAGTCGATTCCAACTCGCTGCAAACCTGAACGTCAGAATTGCCTTGTCAGGTTGCCAAGGCTGTAAATTATGTGGAAGGAGCTCGCTGCACCTTCCACCCACAGAGCTTCAGGGCGGGCCAGACTGCCACCTTTGCAGTTAGTGACCTGGATTCGTTAATCACTGCACGACCAGGGCTTCTTGAGAGCTGGGGATAACTGTACCTAGTTCAGCAGAAAAAGTGTGAGGAATCCGTAGATAAGACGCGTGGACATCCAGCCAGGCACCTGGCCTTCCTTTTTGGGAGGATTAACTCAGTCCAGGGACGAAGGTTTTGCTTTCAGTTCCAGGCATTGGGATTTCACTATTTATTGGCATAGTCAGCACTTTATCTATTTCTATATATTCTAATCCTTGCAACAGATCTGTGATGTAATCATCATCATCATTAATGACAAAACCATTTCATAACTCAGAAAACTGAGGCACAACAAGTCTTGTTACGCGAAGCAAAGCATTTTGTTCCTGGGGTTGCCTTCCTAAGGAACCCCTGGGTGTCACAAATGATAAAGCTCTCAGATACAAGCTAAAAGATGGGCAGTTCAAATCCACCCAGAGGCACCAGGTCTGGTAGCATATTTCTGAAAGGTAACAACGGCCTTGAAAGCCCTGTAGAGCAGTTCCACTCTGCACGCAGAGTTGTCGTGATGCAGAACCCACTTGATAGCAACTAACAGCAACAGCTGTTGCACTGAACTGCTTTGCATTTCTGTAGCCCAAGAGAGGGAACTCAGAAGGGGGTGTTCATGAATTCAAATGTTTACGAAGCTCCCAGTGAAGAATGAGGTGAGAAGGATGAATTCTTCACTGCAGGGTCCTGGCCCCAGCCTGCCTGAGGCCTGGCGGAGGTGGCCCTGCCCCTTCACGTCTGCCTCCGCGCTCGCTCTCCTGCCAGGGTGTTTGAACAATGATTAACCAGCAGCCAGCAGGCTGGTGCAGGCCGGGGCGGGCACGGCTGGTGAGCTCACCCCTTGCACAACTGCTGCCGCACCCACCCGCCTGCCCAGCTCTGGGGCAGACCCACTGGGGTAGGGCTGGGCAGGCTTCCAGAAGCTGGGGAAATGACACTGGGAAGGGGAAAGGGACAGCTCATTGGACAGGAAAACAGGATCATCGCCACAGCCCACACGCCTGGTCTGCAAAGCCTCCTCTGGGGGCTTCTGCGGCCTCACGTGCAGACTCCAGGCCTGCTTGCTAAGCCTCCAGCTTCAGTAGGATCAGCCATGCTTGAGATGCTTCTCAAACATCACTGTGCTCGAGCCACAGAACACCAGACCCCAAGCTGAGCTACAGGAAGCAGAGGCTCACCTAGGCCCACCCGCTTCTCCTTCAGACCTGAGACTGCCAAGGAGTTACATAGCTCTCTTTGCCTCCCCTCTCTCCTCTGTGTCCTCTGAGCTGTACAGAGCCTGGTGCTTGCTACTACACACCCCCCCGGGGCCATGCGCACAACAGGCATGGGTACACTCACGTGCACACCAGTGCCCAGAGCCCCCTCCATCCAAGCCTGGTGCTTAGTGATGAACTCAAGTTTCACATGGAGCCAAATCCGCCTCCAGAGCCATGAATGTCTCCTCAACTTCCCAGTGCAAGCTCACCCACGGTGCTGGGCCTCCAGTCTGTTCACTGAGGGCAGCACTGACATCCTTGCCCTAATTGCATTTCTGAATCTATGTCAAGTGCTATTTCTCTGCTTTAGAAGCTGCAAGTCTGGAGGAGCAGAGGGAAAGAGATGTTTCCTGTGGTGAGGCGTGGGGAAAGGGGGTGATGGGGCACAATCCATAGACAGGTTGACCAAGTAACATGACTAGTGCTGCTGGCACCCAGTTCAGAAATTCACATTGTCATGTTCCCAGCTGATGAATCTCTTCCAATCCTAGATCATACACAAGTCTTAGTAACAGGCACCATCACATTTAGTCACATAATAAAATAGGACATAGCTGCAAATTATGTAAATGTTATATTGCTTAGATGATATGAATATTAACAACAAAAGTGCTTTGAACTGTTCTACACTGGACTGCGATATTATTAGTTACAACGTTATTTGTAACCAAGAGACATCGTTTTGGTTTTCTTTCTCCTTCTTTTCCTGAAATAGGGAACTCTGGTGGCATAGTGCATAGAGCATCGTAAGGCTAAACGCCAGAGGCCAAGCCTTTCCAGCAGAGGGAATCCACCAGTGACTCTGTGGAGAAAGATGGACCGTCTTCTCCTGTGTGACTTGAAGCCTCAAAAAACCCGCTGGGGGAACGTCTGTGAGTCAGTTCTGACTGACTGACAGTAAGTGAGCAAGTGAGTTTCCTTTATTTAAGAGTGCTTTGGTGGAAGGGTCTGTAGGGAGAAGCTCCATTAATCCAAAGGCTGTGCTTCTTTGGCAGTTCAAATTCACCAGTGGATCTGTGGAGAAAGATGAACGATCTCCTCCCATGCAATTCACAGCCCCAGAAACCCAATGGAGGGTCAGGTATGAGTCAATTCTGACTCAACAGCATTGAGAGGTTTTTTGGGTTTTTCCCTTTAATTACTATTTCATTTTCAAAGAAGTTACTGCTAATAGGTTCACAAATAACTAGCCACAATATTTTAGGCATAGTACAAAAAAGTTTTACAACATCATTGCCTATAAAAGCACCAGCAGCAACATCAATATGCTTGTAGCACATGCAGACAAGATCATGAGATTAAAAAAAAAAATCAATGGATGATACTAATAGATCTGGCCAGAGTGTATTCTTTATAAAAACCTCCATCATTGATTGAGCCAAAATCCACTCACAACTGACCCTCTGTTGGCTTTCTGTCACTATCAATCACATGTTGTTGTTGTTGTTATTGTTGTGTTCCATATAGTTGGAACTAACCCATAGCTGACCCTCCAGTAGGTTTTCAGAGTCAGTAATTGCACAGGAGGAGACTGCCCATCCTTCCCCCACAGAGCAGCTGGAGGATTCAAACTGTGTCTTCAGGATTGCAGTACATATCCTTACTGCTAGGAGAGAAGAGGAGATCTCTTTTTCCTGAGCAATGCCTGGATTCGAACTGTCAAAGAAGCCTGGCCTATATATCAACAGCACAGCTTCCTTCAAACTACACCACCAGGGCTCACAGTATGATAGAAAATTCCAAAAGTAAATTCACATAGAGTTTTAGCCCTGGAGGTATATATATTAATACTTATAAACTGGGCTTATGAAATATGTCTTTTAAAAAACTAAATATAAGAAGAGCTCTGGTGGCCTAGTGGCAAGAAGCTGCACCTGAGGTATGTGGTTCGAATCTACCAGATGCTCTGCTGAAGAAGGAAGGGCAATCTCCTCCTGTACCAGTTAGATCTGATTTGACGGTACACACACACACACACACACAAATATTTTTTAAAAACCCTTTTTTAAATTTTTTAAAAACTAAATATAGGGGTTTTTAAAATATTAATAGTACATTTCTGCTGCTGGAACACAGCACAATAATTTTATTTTGTGCCACTGTTATTTTGGTACAACATTCTCTGATAATGTTACCTAGTGTAGTTTTTACCCCTGTACCCCTTAGTTATTTTACATTGAAGTCAGCCTTCCCCCCACTTCTATCTTCATTCTTCAGTATGCTAGCAAGACTGGTCCCTGCTGCTTGGATGAAGGGTATTAGCTGACCTGAGGGGTCATTCAGCTAGGTGAGAGCCTCTTCAGAAGTCTCCTACAGTCAAATCAAATCCTGGGCCTAAGAGGAGAACAAAGCTTCCCATCCCTCCTCACAACACAGGTACATCTTGACCCC
>NW_006399759.1:18146192-18175012 GCF_000299155.1 Elephantulus edwardii | reverse complement strand
GTCCAGGCTGGGTTTAGAAGGGGTCGTGGTACTAGGGATATTGTAGCTGATGTTAGATGGATCTTAGCTGAAAGCAGGGAATACCAGAGTAATGTATATCTGTGTTTCATCGATTATGCAAAGGCATTTGACTGTGTGGATCATAACAAACTGCGGCTGATTCTGAGAAGAATGGGAATCCCAGAACATTTAATCATTCTAATGCGAAACCTGTACTTGGACCAGGAGGCAGTCATCAGAATAGAGCAGGAAACACTGACTGCATGGTTCAAAATTGGGAAGGGCGTATACCAGGGATGCATCCTATCTCCATATCTTTTCAACCTGTATGCAGAACAGATTATCTGGGAGGCTGGGCTCTATGAGAAGAAATGTGGGGTCAAGATTGGTGGAAGATCTATCAACAATCTGCGTTATACAGGTGACACAACCCTGCTTGCTGAAACTGAGGAGGACCTAAAGCGCTTGCTGCAGAGGGTCAAGGACTGAAGCCTCCAGTATGGATTGAGGCTCAATGTCAAAAAGACAAAGATTCTCACCACTGGGCCAATTGGCAGCATCAGGATAGATAGTGAAGAGATTGAGATTGTTCACAGTTTTAGTTTGCTTGGCTTCACAGTCAACACTCTTGGCACCAGTAGCCAGGAAATTAAAAGGTGCATTGCCATGGGAAAGTCTGCTGTTAGGGACCTTTCCAAAGTACTGAAGAGGAATGGTGTCTCTCTGGAGACTAAGGTGTGTCTGATACAGGCTATGGTCTTTGCAATCACTTGTTATGCATCAGAGAGTTGGACAATGACCAAGGAAGATAGATGGAGAATTGATTCCTTTGAGCTGTGGTGCTGGAGAAGAATATTGAGGGTACCATGGACTGCTAGGAAAACAAACAGATTCATCCTGGAAAGGGTTAAACCGGGTGGTTTCTTGGAGGCAAGGATTCTAAGGCTCCGTCTAACATATTTTGGACATGTTGTAAGGAGAGACTGGTCCTTGGAGAAGGACATCATGCTTGGTAGGGTGGAGGGACGACGCAGGAGGGAAAGGCCCTCTATGAGGTGGATTGATTCAGTGACTGGGGTAATCAGGATGGGAGTGTTGGAGACAGTGCGATTGGCACAGGACAGAGCGGAGTTTAGGGCTGTTGTACATAGGGTCGCTATGAGTCGCAAGCGACTCAACGGCACATAACAACAACAACAGGCTTCTCCAGTAGGCCCTGGTTAGAGCAAACATGTAACTTAACATGCTCACTGCTAGCCTAAAGGTTAGAGACTTGAGAACACACAGAAGGACCTCAGAAGACCTGGTAATCTACCACCCAAAAATTAATCAGTAAGAAATCCTATCAAGAAATCAAAGATTCTCACCACTGGGCTAATTGGCAGCATCATGATGTATAGTGAAGAAACTGAGATTATAAACCGCTGTAGTTTGTTTGGCTCCACAATCAACACTTTGGTACCAGCAGCCAGGAAATTAAAAGATGTATTGTGTTGGGAAAGTCTGTTGTCAGAGACCTCTCCGTAGTACTGAAGAGCAATTATGTCACTCTGGAAAATAAGGTGTACCTGATCCATGCCATGGTCTTTGCAATAACTTGCTATGCATCCAGAGCTGGACAGTGACTAGGGATGATGAAAGGAGAATTGATGCCTTTGAGCTGTGGTGCTGGAGGTATTGAATATAAATATACATACCATGGACAGCTAAGAGAATAAATAGGTTCATCCTAAAGAGTGTTAAATCAGGCTGCTCCTTGTATCCAAAGATTATGAAGCTTTGCCAGACATAATTTGGACATGTTGCAAGGAGGGATCAGTCCTTGCAGAGAGATGTCATGCTTGGGAGGGTGGAGGGACAGCACAGGAGAAGAAGACCCTTGATGAGATGGATTGATTCAGTGATTGGGGTAATGGGATAGGTGTGTCAGAGACAATAAGATTGGCACAGAATAGAGCAGTGTTTAGGGCTGTTGTACAGAGAGTCTCTATGAATCACAGGCGACTTGACGACACGTAACAGCAAGAAGAAGAAATCCTATAGAGCATAGTACTACCTTGACACACATGGGGTCACTATGAGTTGAAATCATCTGGATGGCAAGCTCCACAGCAACTAGTGTGCTTCTTTAAGCATCACCTGAGTCACTTTCCCTTTGCTGTCTCAGACTCACCCAGCCATGTAGACCACAAGTTTGAGCTATGTGTTTGGCATATGATACCCTCACAGCACCTCCATCTGCCCCAACTGAGAAGACATGGACCTCCCAGCCCAAACAGAACCTCTCCTTTCTCAGTCGCAGCGCCATGTTGGACCACCACTCTGCCCTTGCCCACCTCTGCTCTTCTCTTGTGAGGAGGGCTGAAACTCCACACAGAGCTGCATATCCAAAGGAACCACAGGTTGGTAGCAGATCTGCTTGCTTACTGAGTACCTGCTCTGGACTGAAGAAATAGAATACTCTCTCTACCCCAAATGCATGTAACTTGGTGGGGTGAACTTGGGTGATAAAGAAATAACTGAGAACAATTAATGATGTTGCTGTAATGATAAACTATGACTCCTAAATAGTTCTTTGAATACCAAGCGTGATCTAAGCATTCCACATGTATTAACTCATTTTAGCACTAAGCTTCACAGCAAGCCTAATGAGAATTTCATGAACCACCATTCTGCAGCACCAGGAGAAGCTAAAGCATAGAAAAGTTAAGTAGCTTGCCCAAAGATTTTTTGGGATGAAAAACTGAGGAACAGACGTCAATGGCCCTAGAGCTTAGCCTTGAGATGTGAATAGGAGTCTCTCAAATTTAGAAGTCTTGAGACATCCTGGACAAAGGAAGTCATCTGTGTGCTGATTGTTGTGGTTGTTATGTGTCGTCAAGTCAGAACTGACTTATAGCTGACCCCTCAGCAAGTTTTCAGAGGTTGTAAATAGCATGGGAAGAGATTGTTCCACTTTCGGCTGCAGGGCATCTGGTGGATTTCAACCACTCCCCTTTGTTTTGACAGTGCAACTCCTTACCCACTAGGCCAGCAGAGTTCCCTGTTTAACAATCAGGAGGTGTTAACAGTGATTACTTCCCGGACAGATGTAGGGGAGGAGACTCATGATTTTTCCTTTTGACCCAGTAACCATTACTGGGAACATACGCCTGTGTATTACAACTGGCATTTAAACACATAGTAAAAACAGAGCAGTATGAAGAAAGTGAATTGTTCCTTCTCTCTCCTTAAAGAGACATATGGTGTTTTCTGTTTTATATGGTCATACTTTTGTTGCTCCACTCTGCCATGTAACACATTTGTAAACTAATGGATATTTATGGAGTTCGTCTTTCAAGATGGCTTTCATGAATGACTGACTGTGTGGATGGGCAGGACTATGTGAATGGGGTGTGTTTGGCTTGTCCACAAAAGGATTGGCTCTCTACCATTCCACAAAGGGATAGGCCAGTCTCAACAATCTACAAGAGGATGGGCTAGTCTCACCAATAAATCGAACATTCTAGCCACAGAGATGGAATTCTCCCCAGCCAGAGAAGATGAAAGAGACCTTTCCTACTCCAGTAAAGAGGAGGCAGGAAAATGTAGGACACTTTTCAGGACAGCAGCAGAAGCCATGGTTGAACTGGAAAACTGACATGACTTGGGACTCTGAGGGGAGGGAAGAAGCCAATATTGGCTGGACTGAGAACTCTGCTGGAGAATTGGGGAGGGAAGTCAATATTGGCAGGACTGAGAACTTGGGAACACTTAAGGTCACAAGGCTGAGGTACCCGGGCACATTGCTGGAGCTATCTTGACTGTGTTCTGATATTAATCTAGATTATAATGATTTGACTCCCCTAATATGGTCCGGTGTGATCTATGAGCTGTCACATTGGATTTTGGACCCAGCAAAGCAATGGGATTAGTGTTGAAATGAGTAGGAATAGACATGGGAGCGTGGGGAACATGTCTGACCTCATGGGAATTTGTTTTGTGTTATTGATGGTATGAACATGAAGTTGGTAAAGAATAGATATGGTGTTCCCCATGTGGCCCTCGCTCTTTTTACAATATGTTGTGTTGTTAGGTGCCATTGAGTAATAGGCAACTCATAGTGACCCTATGAAGGAAAGTCCTCAACACTTGTGTGACTTTCATCCTCTCTCCAGGCTCATAGGGTTTCTGGAGGCAAGCTATTACAGAAGTGGATGCCACTCCTGCTTCCAGTTTTACAGTACAGGCACTGAAATGTAAATGGTAAATAATTTTCCCATGTGTCAAAGTATATTTATTCTGAATTTTTAATAGGTTCAGGTATAAAAGATGTTTTTAGCTCTAAGGTCAAAAGACCTTAGAGCTGGGTTTGGCCTGCAGGTCAGGGTTAGCTACTCCCTGCCCTAAAGGCTCAGAGAAGTGAGTGTTCATGGAGGTTTCAGAGAACCGGTCACTCAAGTTGTCCAGAGCCCTCCGGATCCCCATGAGCATGGAACAGGGATTTCACTGGAGGGGCATCAGCCTTTGAGTGGATTCCAACTCCCAGCTCATGTGTGTCAGAGTAGAACTAAGCTCCACAGGATTTTCAGTAGCTGGGTTTTCAGAAATTGATCATCAGGTCTTTCTTTCATAATGCCTTTGAGCAAACTCAAGCCTCCAAATTTTTAGTTAGCATATGAGTCACAAGCGACTCGATGGCACATAACAACATTGCATTAACCATTTGTACTGCCTAGGGACAGCATAAGTATATCAAAGAGGATAAATGTAGATCTTATAAATATACTTTAAAAAACAGTTAAACTCATTGCCATTAAGTTGGAGCCAACTCTGAGCCAGACGACGAATATGGGTGACAGAAGAATTGATGCCTTTGAATTGTAGTGTTGGAGAAGAATACTGGATATCCCATGGACTGTCAAAATACCAAACAGATACATCTTGGAGAAAATGCAATTAGAGTGCTCCTTAGAGGCAATGATGGTGAGACTTTGTCTCACATACTTTGGGCCTGTTATTAGGAGAGGGACATCAAGCTTGGAAAGGTGGAGGGTCAGCAAAAGAGAAGACCCTCAATGAGATGGATTGATACAGTGACTGCAGCAATGGGCTCAAATGTATAAAAGATAATAGGGATGGCACAGGATAGGACAGGGATCAGATATGTTGTTCTTAGGATTGCAATGAGTCGTACTCCACTTAATGACAGTTAACAACAGCAACAGGTCACATGGGAGGTGATCGTCCATCTTTCTCCTTCACAGCCACTAGTGAATTTGAACCACCACCTTTGGGTTAGCAGTGCAACTCCCTACCCACTATGCCACCAGAGCTCCCTCTCATGAATATATTGCTATTGTTATTGTGAACCATCAAGTCAGAACCAACCCATAGCTGACCCTGAAGTGGATTTTCAGAGGCAGTAAATCACACAGGAGGAGATTGTGCATCTTTCTTCAACAGAGTAGTTGGTAGATTTGAACCATGGGCCTTTGGGACCATAACATAGCTTTTTACTATTAGGCCACCACAGATCCCTTATGAATAAGTTGTTGTTGTTGTTGCTGTCATTGTTGTTATGTGCCACAAAGTCAGAACCAACTCATAGCTGACCCTTCTTTGAATTTTCAAAAGCACGAGAGGAGATTGCCATCCTTCTCCCCCAGGGCCCTGCCTTTGGGATTACAATGCAGCTTTTTAACAGCTAGGCCTCTAGACATAGTTGAGTCTAATGCAGAGCTCTGTATTACAGCTTGAAATCTGAAGCATTTGGCTTATGGCAGGCTGAGATCTGCAGTAGAGCCTTAACTCCATTTCTGTACTTTACATGGGTTTGTTTGAGTGCTTTTTGACCAGAAAACCAGTCCAAAAGCTTCCTGTTGATTTGCCCTTAGGGAGAACCTGCTGTTTTTAGTGACTATGAGTTCCAAATCACGGTAACACTCTGTACAACAGAACGAAACATTGCTGATCCTGCCACCTCTTCACAATCGCTGCTGGGCTTGACCCAGTTGTTGCGATCATTATGTCAATCCATCTCATAAAGGTCTTCCTTTCCCTTGTGACTCCTTTATTTTTTCAAGCATGAAGTACTTTTACATGGACTAGATCCCTTCTGATTTTTCCCAAAATATGTGAGTCAAATACTCAATAGCCTTGTCTCCAAGGAGCATTCTGGCTGCACTTATTCCAAGACTGATTAATTAACTTATTATTTTGCCCATCTGTGGTATGTTCAATACTCTTTGCCAACACTATAATTTAAAGACATCAGCTTTTCTTTGGTTTTCCTCATTAATTTTCCAACTTTCACTTGCATATGAAAGGTTTGAAAATGTCATGGCTTGGGTCAGGCATATTTTAGTTTTTCAATCCTTGCTCTTTAGCACTTCAAAGAGATCCTTGACAGCAGGTTTGCCCAATGTAATGTACATTTTGATTTCTTTATTTCTTCCATGGGAGTTGAGTGTGATCCAAGTAAGATGAAATCTCTGATTACTTCAATCTTTACTCCTTTTATCATGACTGTGATTTTTGACCCAGTTGTGAAGATATTTATTTTATGTTAAGGTATAATCCATACTGAAGGCTATGTATAGCTTTTGATCTTCTTCAGTAAGTGTTTCAAGTCCTCTTTACTTCCAGCAAGTAAGAATGTGTTGTCTGAACAGCGCAGGTTGTTGATGAATCTTTTTCCAGTTCTCACGACACATTCTTCTTCATATAATCCAGCTTCTTTTATTACTTGCTTAGCATATGGGTTGAATATATATGGTGAAAGAATATAACCTTGGAATACACCTTTCCTAATTTAAAACCATGTAGTATTCCCTTGTTCTGTTCAAACATCTGCTTCATGATTCATGTACAAGTTCGACATTAGTTGTTGTTGTTGTTATGTGCCGTCGAGTTGCTTGTGACTCATAGTGACCCTATGTACAACAGTCCTAAACTCTGCTCTGTCCTGTGCCAATCGCACTGTCTCTGACACTCCCATCCCGATTATCGCAGTCACTGAATCAATCCATCTCCTAGAGGGCCTTCCCCTCCTGCGCCGCCCCTCCACCCTCCCAAGCATGATGTCCCTCTCCAAGGACCAGTCTCGCCTCTCAACATGTCCAAAATATGTTAGACAGAGCCTCAGAATCCTTGCCTCCAAGGAGCCACCCGGTTTAATCCTTTCCAGGACAAATCTGTTTGTTTTCCTAGCAGTCCATGGTATTCTCAATACTCTTCTCCAGAACCACAGCTCAAAGGCATCAGTTCTCCTTCTATCCTCCTTGGTCATTGTCACTTAGGTATTCTTGATTTCCCATTCTTATCAATGTTACTCATCATTTATTACATTCCATACAATGTGTAAATAAACACAAGCAACCTACAATCAAGAGAGTGTAAAATAAATAAATGGGGCCTTCTAAGATCAAAATCCCTATGTACATCCGAAAACTTTTCCAACAGGGTAAAAAGGGAAGCCACAGATTGAGAAAAAATATTTGGTAATGACATGTCTGATAAGGGATTATATCTAGAATTTAGAGAATACTCGAGCACTACAACAAGACAAAGGCAAACAACCCAACTGCAAAATGGGCACAGGATATGAACACCAAAGACAATTCATCAAAGACGACATTCAGATGGCAAACAAACACATGAAAAAATGTTCAAAATCCCTCTAGCTGTAGCGATGCAAATCAAAACAACTATGAGATGTCATCTCACCCCAGTAAGAATAGCAAAAATTAACAGAACAGCAAATAACAAAAGCTGGTGAGGTTGCGGAGAAACAGGAACCCTTATTCGTTGTTGGTGGGAGTGTAAAATGGTGTGGCTTTGTTCATAATATCCAAGAGCTGGAAACAACCCAAGTGCCCATCAACAAACGGATAGATAAAGAAGCTCTGGTATATTCACACAATGCAGCATTGAAAAAACAAGGAACTCATGAAATATTATACAAAATGGGTGCCCCTGGATGATATTATGCTGAGTGAAATATCTCAGTCACAAAAAGACAAATATTACATAGTGCCACTGTTGTAAAGCACGACTGACATCAAGGTTGGGGGGAAACTAAGAGGAGATAAATAATGTATAATGCATTGAAATAGACAAGGGAGAGAACTGTTTGAAAGGAATATATGATTAGATATTATTGTCATGACAAGAGTCCAGAATGAAAGCTGCATAGTGGAGTAGACTGGGGTGGGGGGTGAGGGGATTGTATAACAATGAAAGAATTCGTTTTACTTTTTAAAGAGAAAAGTGAACTGAGGGGAAGGGGTGGGTGGGGAGGAAAGTGTGCAACAATGAATGAATGAAAATCCAAAGTCTCTGTAAACTTTCATTAAAATAAAAAAAATTTTTTAAAAACAACAAGACACAAACAGGTTTCTTGTATTTTCTGTTTTCAGCCAAGATCCATCTGACATCAACAATGATATCTCTTCTCTCAAGGTTTCTTCTGAATTCAGCTTGAATTTCTGGCAGCTCCCTGTTGATGTACTGCTTCAGTCCTTTTTGGGGGGTGGGGGGCATGGAGAAAAATTTATATTTAGAATTAGCCCACTGGACTCAGTTTAGATGATCCCAATTTTGTTGGCACCATCCAAAGCATCATAATCAGGAACAAGTCGCACATAGGCCTTCTTCTCTCCATCAGGTCTGATCAAAGTGTTGACATTAGCCAAATCAATGTCATAGAGCTTCTTTACAGGTTGTTTAATTTGGGGCTGTTGTTATCTTCTATCTTCTTCATGGCTGACTCAGTGGTCAGGGGAAATTTGATGACGGCATAGTGGTCAAGCTTGTTTCTCCTGGGGGTGCACTTCCGGGGGTATTTGGGCTGCCGTCGGAGTCTCAGCGTCTTAGGCCGCCAGAACGTGGATGACGTGCGAATCTTCTTTTTTTTTTTGTCTGTGGACGTCCTTCAGGACTGCCTTCTTGGCCTTTAATGCCTTTGCTTTGGCTTCAGTTTTGGGAGGGGCAGGGGCTTCCTTCTTCACTTTCAGCTCCATCTTCAAAAAAGCCATTTTTAGTACATCTACTTGTGTGTTATATTAGTGATACTGCTCAATAATTTCTCCATTATTTGTACCACCTTCTCTGGGAACGAGCACAAATCTCTCCCTATCAGCTAACCAGGTAGCTCTCTTCCAAATTTCTTGGCATAGACGAGCGAGCTTGTCTAGGGCTGCATCTGTTTCATGAAAGACCTCAATTGATATTCCTAGAAATATCAATTCCAAGTGAGTCTTTCTCTCTTTTTTCTCCCACTCAGAACCAGCTCATAACTGGCCCACCAGTGGGTTTTCAGAGGCTGTAAATTGCAAGAGAGGACAGAGCTTACTTTCTCCTGCAGAGCAGATGTACCTTTGAGTTGGCAACCCAAGTGCCTACCCACCAAGTCACCAAAGTTTCCTTAAGTGAACTTGTTATTGTTGTTGTGTACCATCAAGTCAGAACGAACCCATAGCTGATCCTTCAGTGACATTCAAAGACAGTAAATCACACAGGAAAATATTTCACCCTTAGAGTAGCTGGTGGATTCTAACTACGTGCTTTTGGGTTCACAGTGCAATTCTTTACCACTAAGCCAACAGGGCCAATTTGCCCTTAAATATTGCATGAGAGTTAAGAAACTTCTTTGAGTGTATCCTTAATGATTCCCAAGAATCATCGCTCTAACCAACACATAGCCAAGTGATGAGAAACCCCGGGACCAATCCTGCTGTCTTGTAAATCTGAAATTGTGTGCTTATCCCAATCACAGTACCTTGTCTACTTCTATAGTCCTACATACAACAGTGAGGAACTCTAACTGTCATCAGTTATGATCTGCCCCTAAACTGTACAAACAAAAGCTGTGGCCATGATTCATCAGACACCTTGGGCAGCATGATGCTTGTTTCCCTCATTTGGAAGTGATTTGTGTCTTTGTCTTAAGCCTTACTAAAAGCTTCTTTATAGAATCTGTCTGAATCTAGGATGTCCTTTTTCTCCTTTAACAGCCCACACTAGAGACACAGCAGGGGTGTGGTAGTGATTTATTAATTCAATTATACAATTCAGTAATTGTATAATTTATTAGTTCAATGGAACAATTGAATTAACGCAGTGGTTGTATTCTGGTTTTGATCTGACGACTTTAAGCAGGAACATGTTCAGATATGTTTTGGAAACATTTCCTTGGTGACCATGTGGAGAAGGATTGGCATCTGTGTGAGCATCTCCCATTTGTGCTCCAGATCCATTCTTCCCCCTTCTCCTCATAGATCAAATGGCCCTATGGTCAGGTGATCAAGACCATCAACAGCTTCCTCTTCCTGCTGGTTTCTACTTGGATTCAGCCAGTGGAAAGCCTAGTAGGGGATCAGAGGGAGGAGAGAACAGAAGATTCAGGTTATTTTCTGCCCAAAGCCCTACAGAGTGTGTACAAGATGGCGAGATCACAGCACTAGACCCAGGGACACACACAAACTGTAAGGGTTTCTCTACACTTTACCCAATCCTCTGTAAATTATCTTCACAGTATCTGTGCCATATGTTTTCTGCAGAGACGTAACTGACTGATAAAAGAGTATGGATCTGAATAGAAAGATCCGCTGGGAGACTATCACTATACAATTTCTGAATGAAGGTGAGGGAGCAACTCAGGACACTGTCATTGTTATTAGATGCCACCAACTCAAAGCAACCCTGCAAACAACAGCTCTAAATCTTTCCTTATCCTGTGCTGTCCTCATCATCTCCGCCTAAGCCATGCTTCTGCTGCAGTGTCAGTCCTTCTCATTCAGTGGCTTCCTCTCTTTCACTGATGTTTCCAAGTAGGATATTTCCACCCCAGGATTGTTCCTCCTGAAAACATCCCCACAATATGTGAGCTGTGATAGTGAGGAGGAAAGGAAGTAATGGAACAGAGATCCAACCAGGCTCACTGAGGAGGATAGAGGAAGATGGAATCTCTATAAAAGGATCCATTTTTTGATTAGGGAGCTGGAGGATGGAGATGCTGAGAGAGGACACAGGAAAGGAACAGGTGTTTGGAGTAGAAATGATGAACTTAAGGTGGTGCATGCAAGACGTCCCGAGGGATAAATACACAGGAGCATCTAGCCTCCTTGGAGCCCTGATTTTTTTTTAAATCTTTACCCATGACTTACTTAGGTCTCCCATATGAGCTGTCATTTTAGGAACCTTAGTGGGGGCCAGGGAGTAAGTGATTGGTAGCCTTTTCCTTCTCCTCAGGTCTCAGATGCAGCTGGGAGGAATGATGGTGCATGCTAGTAGAAGGGCCATGGGTTAAAGCCAGAGAAGCCACTCAATCATGTAGACAAAGAATGCTCTCCTTGTTTAGCCAGAAAAACTGAGTTTGAGAATTTCCTTTGAGCTGCTCTTAGTTTAAGCATTCCTTTTAACTTCCCATGCCTGTGGTCAGATCTAGGTGCTCTTCAGGCTTGGTCCCAAGACTGGGGCCAAATTACATGTAACCTACTTCTGTTGAATCCCTTCTGACTGAATCAACTGTCCAACAGACTTCCAAGGTTACAGGAGGAGACTGCCTTTCTTTCTCCCTGGTGGATATGAACCGATGACCTTTTCATTCGTAGTGCAATGTGTAATACAGTAGGCCACCACCACCAGCGCTCCTAAGATCACTTGTAAGAAAAGGTATATAACTCCTTCAAGATCCTCCAGGGCTTCATACTCTTTCATAATTGATCTGCCTTCTGATTACATTGTCCTTCAAAAAACAAACACTTAAATTAATATTTCTCAATTGAGTCATTGTTTAGTTTGCCTTCTATCCGGAAATTAAACCCACTCTGACTTTGCCTCTCCATCATTCTGACCACAATATACTTTGTCCTTTCCTCATACGATCTTTCAAGCTTTTTTTCCCCCTGCTCTTTCTCACCCACAGAACATGGTGCAGTTAGTCCCTAGAGAGGCTGGGCCAGGCTTAGGCTTGAAGGCTTATCTTATTCACACTGCCTTTGAGGAGGTGGTAGTTTGTGCAATGCTTCTCTCCATTTGCCCTCAGTGAGTTACTACATCTTCATCTCCTGAGAGATTGGACTGTCTTTGAGGCAACCCGCTTTCCCCAGTCCTGTGGCTCATCCTACATCCAGCCCACAGGTCTGTTGTTCATTTATGTCTGGAAAATGCCACATTACTTCACATTCAGCCCAATGGGCAGACATCTAATGCCTCAGGCAACACAAGTTCAAACAACTACCAGTTGGTCAAGTCAGATGGCCATGTAGCTAACAGAAACAACTAGGAGAAATTTAGCCTTGGTGGGTTGAAGTAACACCAGGATTTGAGAAGTACCTTGACTTGTACTGATTCACCAGATGATACTGAAACCTTGACAACTCAGAAAATATTCCTAGCTCTCCCATTTGGCATGAGATCTTCTCCTTGGTCCACCTCAATAGTTACCCCTATACCAGTCTGTGCAGGGAACAGGGTGTGGGAGTCAACTGAGCATGACTTTGACATTTAATGGAGGCTACTGGAGACTCAGACTTTGTAGAAAATCTGTAGGGGATGAACTATTGAACTTTGTTGTTATTGTTGCCATGTGCTATTGAGTCGCCTGCAACTCATAGTGACGCTATGTACAATAGCTCTGAAGCCTGCCCTATCATTGACTCTGACACACCTACCCTCATTACCCCAGTTACTGTGTAAGTCTATGACATCCGGGGTCTCCTGCACTGTCCCTTCACCCTTCTAAGCATGATGCTCTTCTCCAAGGACTTGTCCTTCCTAGCCACATGCCCAAAGTATATGAAACAGATGTTCAAAATCCTAGCCTCCAAGGAAAAACCTGGTTTCACCTTCTCCAAGACAGACCTGATTGTTCTGTTGATGGTACATGGTATGGTCAATACCCTTCTCCAGCACCATAACTCAAAGGCACCGACTCTTCCTCTGTCATCCTTGGTCCTTATCCAGTCCTCTGATGAATATCAAGTAATTGTGAAGAGGATGGCCTGGATCAGGTCCACCTTAGTCTCTAGACTGACATCATTGTTCCTCAGTACTCTGAAGAGGTATCTGACAGCATATTTTCCCAATGCAATTTGTCTTTTGATATCCTGACTGCTGGTGCGAAGAATCTTGATTGTAGGGCTGAGCAAGCTGAAATTATTAATAATCTCAATCTCTTCTCCATCTATCATGATCCTGCCAATTGGCCCAATGGTGAAAATCTTTGTTTTCTTGATAGTGACCTTCAATTCACATTGAAGACTGCAGTTCTTGACTTTCTGCAGCAAGTACATCAGGTCTTCCTTGGTTTCAACAAGCAAGGTTGTGTCATCTGTGTCATATTGCAGGTTGTTGATGCATCTTCCTCTAATCCTGATGCCACATTGCTCCTCATAAAGCCCAGCCTCCCAAATGATCTTTGCTGCATATAGATTGAAAAGGTATAGAGACAAGACACATCCCTGACACACTCATTTCCTAATTTTGAACCGTGCAGTGTTTCCTTGCTCTGTTCTTAGGACTGCTTCCTGATTCAAGTATAGGTTTCTCAGGAACACAATCAAGTGTTCTAGGATTCCCATTCTCCTCAAGGTTAGCCACAATTTGTTGTGATCTACAAAGACAAATGCCTTTGCATAGTCAATGAAACACAGATAGATATTCCTCTGGTACTCTTTGCTTTTTGCCAAGAGCCAACTGACATTGGTGACAATATCTTTAGTGTCATGGCCTCTACTAAACCTAGTTTGTATTTTTTTGGTAGTTCTCTGTCAATGTACTGTTCCAGTTGGTTTTCAGCAGGATTTTGCTTGCATGTGATATGAGTAATATTGTTCTATACTTTCCACACTCTGTCAGGTCACCTTTTTTTTTTTGAATGGGAATAAATATGGATAAATATGGATCTCTTCCAGTTAGTTGGCCAGGTAGTAGTTGTCCTCCAGGTTTCTTGGCACAACCTGGTGAACACATCCAGGGCAGCCTCTATTTGTTGAAATATGTCAGTTGTTATGACATCAATTCCTGAGGCCTTGTTTTTATCCCATTCCTTCAGAGCAGCTTGAACTGCTTCCTTCATCACCATTACCTCCTGATCATATGTAGTTTCATGAAATTTCTTCTGTTGTCAGCCAATTCTTTTTGGTACAGTGACTCTATACTCCTTCCATCTTCTTTTAATTCTTCTTGGATCATTCAATAGTCTGCCCATAACATTCTTAAGTATTGCAACTTGAATTTGTTCTTTCGTTTTTCAGCTTATGAAATGCTGAGCTCCAGCTCCTTGCACATTTCATTATAATAGTTTGTCTTCCCAAGCTGCCCTTTGAAATCTTCTGTTCAGCTCCTTAACTTCCTGATTTCTTCCCTTTGCTTTGGCTTCTCAGTATTTTAGTGCAATACCCAGGGTCTCTTCTGACATCCATCTTGGTCTTTTTTTCTCCTCTGTCTTTGCAATGACCTTTTGCATTCTTCATAGATGATATTCTTGATATTCTCTCACAACTCATCTCATCTTCATTCACTAGTATTCAAGGCCTCAAATCTGTTCCTGAGAGGGTTTTTAAATTGAAGTGGAATAGACTCAAGGTCAAATTTTGGTTCCTTTCGATTTGCTTTAACCTTTAGCTTCAGTTTGTCCTTGTATATGAGTAGTTGATGGTCTGTTCAACAATCAGCACCTGGCTTTGTTTTCACTGCTGATAATGAGCTTCTCCAACAATTCTTTCCATAAATGGAATCAGATGACTGTGTATCCCATCAGGTGAAATCTATGTGTTTGTTGTTGTTATGTGCCGTTGAGTTGGTTACAACTCATAGTAACTCTATGTATACAGCTCTGAACCCTGCTCTATCTTGAACCAATTTCATTGTCTCTGACACACCTACCCCAGTTACTAAGTAGTTAATCCTTCTCATGTAGGGTCTTCCTCTTCTGTGCTGTCCCTCCACCTTCCCAAGTAAGTCCTTCTTCAAGGACTGGTCCCTTCCTGCAACATGCCCAAAGTAACTCAGACAGAGCTTTCGAATCCTTGCCTCCAAGGAGCAGATTAGATTCACCCTTACCATGACGAACCTTTTTGTTCTCCTAGAAGTCCATATTATATTCAATACTCTTCTCCAACACCACAGACAAAAGGCACCAATTCTCATTCTATCATCCCTAGTTATTGTCCAGCTTTCTGATGCATGGCAAGTAATTGCAAAGACAATGACCTGGATCAGGCACATGTGTATAGTCTGCATTAATGTTTCTTATAAAAGGTACCTGTAATGAATAAATCATTGTACAAAATTCTGTAATTCCATCCCCAGCCTCATTTCTGTCACTAAATCCATGTTTTTCAACTACTGATCCTTCTTCCCTGTTCCCAACTTTTGCATTCCAGTCACTCATTATTATTACTATATCTTGGTTGGATGTTTGATTGATTTCTAACTGCAAAAGTTGGTCAAAATAATCTGTTTCCTCCTCTTTGGTTCTGGTTGTTGGCAGACATTAAATAATGAAACTATAATTCTGACGTTACCATCATATAGGAAGTGGAAGATAAAATTTAATGATTTGACACAAGAACTTAGGATATCAGTGTTTCTCAGAATTCATTTTCAGTTCAGACTCCACATAGGGAGTCTTCCCTATAAATGTTCCCCTATTATTACTAGAGTGAGACAATATGCCCTAAGACTGCATTCACTGGGTCCAGATGAGAACTAGGGGCTCCAAATCACAAACAGGGTATTGCAGAATGGAGGAGAGAAAAAGTCTCAATAAGTGAAGATGTAAAGATTTGATCTTAAATCTAGGCATAGATATCCCAGGCCAAACAAAATTATTTGGAACAAAATCATTGAGGGGACAATCAGTTACTATAATTAAGACTTCTCATAAGCTCCTTAGTATAGAGGAGATAGAAACTGAAGGGAACCTTCTGCTTCTCCTTTCTGGCTCATTCAGTCCATGTAAGGATGAGGGTAGGCGTATTTGGCCTTTATACAGTGTGTGGGCTTATTTGGCCATTCTCAGGGAATCCTGAGGCTTCCAAGAAACCCTATTTAGGGGCCCTCGCCAAGTTCATACATGTGCACTTGGGGCTGGTACCAGTACAGTTGCCATCAAATTGACTGACTCATGGTGAATCCATCTGTGTCTGAGTAGAACCATGATCCATAGAGTTTTCAGTGGTTGGCTTTTTGACTGAAGTAAATCACTAAACTTCTGAAAGATCCTTTGAGCTGGACTCAAATTTCCAATCTTTAATTTAGCAGTTGAATGTGTTAACTATTTGCACCTCAATGGAAAGGGTGATATGCTTCCAAGACTATTAACTATTTGACTTAATGGAGAGGGTAATATGCTTCCAAGACTCCCTTGGACAGGACAAAGGGAGTATCCAGAAAGCCCCAGAAAAGCTTCCTACCAGCATGGGGGAGACCCTCCCATGGGCTAGGCTGTCTGAGCTTACCTGCTGTGGGAGTAACAGTAGAGCTGGCTTCATCCCACAGAAAGTTGCCTTTGTGCTGAGAGGGGAAGGTCATAAGGTCAGCTGGGCATAGGATTCATGTTGTACTTCCCCACATAATTCCAACTCATGGCAGCTCATGTCATTATGGTCTCCTTAAGCCAATTGTGCCACTCACAAGAGACCTGCCTTGGCTACTGCTGCTAGAAGCTGCACCCATTACAGCATCACCATGAGAGGCTGGGTCCCGGCTCCAGCTCTCACCAACCCTGAAGGAAGAACATGGCAGTTGCCCACCACCCCCAAGCTTCATCACTTCCTGAGAAACTTGGTAACACCTAAGCTGGTCATATCAAAGACCAGACCAGACAATGGATCCTGAGAAGAGTCTGAGTTTGATTAAAAAATAGCCACAACCTAACTTAATTAACACGCCAAATTGCGAGAAGTTCCATCTTAGTCCTCCCCAGGAACCCTTTAAAAAGGAACCCCCCCCCCTCCAAACTGCCCACGTGCCATTTTGATCCTGTCCACATGCCATGCAGCCAGGTCACTTGGCGCCCCTCTCAGATTGCACAATAAAGGCCTGTTTGTTTCTTGGGACCAATTCTTTTCTTTATTTCTCTCCCTTGTGCCCTCGCACTCTTTTTTGATATCTAACAAACCCACCCACTCATCTCTCCCGCCAGACCTCAATTTATCATTTTTCATTTCTCCAGATTTTCCATGCCCATCAAGAGCCTTTTCCCTGAGACCCATATAGCTCAGCAGGCTTCTGCCTCCTTCCTTCCTGCCCATCCTCTCCCCTTACCTCACTCTCACAGGGATTTTAATTTGATTTTAATTTTATTATTATTCTTTTTCTGTGTACCGTCAAATCTGAACTGACTGGTAGAGGAGGAGATTGTCCCTCCTTCTCCAGCAGAGCATCTGGTGGATTAGAACCACATTATCTCTGGGATTACAGTGCAGCTTCTTGCCACTAGGCCAACAGAGCTCCCCTCTCACATGGATTTTAGTACAGTCCACAGTTTGCCAAGTTTCCAATGTCTGGAATATGTCTTACCTAGTGGATCACAGGCTCCCCAAAGATAGAGGTCTAGTACGCCAGAGGCCTGAGCATACCATAGGTGCTCAATAAGAGCTTAATGACAGACAGATTCCTTTACTACAGTCCCTTCTGCTCCTCCATCACTCTTCCACTACCCTCTGCTGCCAGCATCAGGGAGCTGGGATCCTTGAGGACTGAGCCCAGCTTCCTTCAAGCCTGAGTCCTGGTCACAGTAACTGGTCTACCCAGGCGTTTTCAACCTCTCTACCAGTCACTGGCTGTTACTCCTTTCCCTTCGAGGAATTGACTGCTAGTGTGTGAGTCAGTAATTGAGGACAAGGGGAGGTGGCCTCATGTATTAGCTACAGTAATGGAGAGACAGGGATGCCTGCTCCAAGACGCTTGGCAGGAGACTGGCTCTTCCACTCCACTCCATCCCATGTGACAGCTCTCATCACAATCCAGGCAGGGTGTGCAGGTTTGGTAGACTCACTGGGTAGATTTCTAGAGTGTTCCCCTACGTATCAGGAAGAGCACTGGACTAAGAGCAAGAAGCCCCAGGAGGCCTCAGCTCTCTCCTCTGACTAGCAAATCCCTCTCTTCTCTGCATCTCTGTTTCAAGCATATAGCTTCCAGAACTCTCCAAATTTTATAACTTTTTGATTGCCAGAAGTTCATGTACCTGGAGAAACACTAAGGGATCAACCAAGTCCTAAAGAATTCCATGAGGAGTACATCCCAGTTAGCATCCAGCAACCCAGACTCCCAGAAGACACCCAGTGATAGAAAAATAAAGCTTTGACATCACAAAGTTTTACATTCCAGCTCTGCCTCTTACTAGCATGTTAGGTAACTCTCTGAATTTGTTTTACAGATGAGATTAAGATCCCAGGAGAGAGGGGATGTACCATGTGTGGAATTATCTTAGAGTGTAATATGGTTTTCGTACCTGGTTAGTTTGACCTAGACCATCACATAAGGCTAATGGGCAGAGGCTGTCCAGACCAGGAGGGATCTCCTAGAGGCCTGATGTTGACTAAGTCCTGAAGTAAAGCTATGATGTAACATGTCCATATCATAAAGCTGGCAAAATCCCTGAACTTTAGAGCTCAGAGGAGCTTCCTGTTGGATGGCAATACATAGGAGAGGGTAAAGTGTCCTTTGTGACAAAGAATCTCTATGCTGGACCTCATCCCTATGTGGTTCTTCATTGATATGCTCTTTAGCCATGATGGCCTAGTGAGTAAGGAGTTATGTTGCCAACTCAAAGGCAGATGATTCCCATCCACCAACTGCTCTGAAGGAGATGGACGAGCAATCTCTTCCCGTGCCATTTACACCCTCTGATAAACCTGCTGGAAGGTCACTTATGGGTTTGTTCCAACTAGACAGCAACAAGTAAGAGTCTTTTCTCTTGTGGTTGTTGTTATATTAGAAAGAGTTCTATGCATTTTTTAACAAAATTATTTTATGTTGGTTTGCAGACAAAATTGGTATACATTGTATTTCACTTTCCTTCATTCACATTGCATTTCATACAATCCCCACTGACCTATGCTTACCATTACCTCATCTTTCCAGGTCCCCATGGAATCTTTTTCCCTTTCCTTTATCCCCTATCTCCACCCGCCAAATTGTGCAACCCTGTGATTTTTTTTCCCCTGCTTGTCCTCACCCCTCTGCTTCTACCCCTTCCCTCATTGTGCTTTCATATACATATTACTAGATATCCTTCTGTTTCTACAGTAATAGTCTTATGCAGTATTGGTCCTTATGAGACTGAGATTATTCACTCAGCAAAATCCTCTCCAGTCTCTCCCAAGTTGTGTAGTATTTTTCGAAATTGTTGCTCCGGAGTGTTGCACAGTATTTCATCATGTGAATGTATCACAATTTTTCAATCCATTCTATTGTGGTTGGACATTTGGGCTGTTTCAGTTGTGAATAACATTGCTATGAACATTGGTGTACAAACTGAGTGAGTCTTTTGACTAAAATATAGCTGAAGCCATGGTTTTGTTTTTGTTAGGTGCCACAGAGTCAACTATGACTAATAGAAACCCTATGAATAACAGACGTGAATCTTGCCCTTTCCTGCACCATCCTCACAATCTTTGTCATACTCAAGCATATTGCGGTAGTCACTGTGCCAATCAGTTTGTTGTTGTTGTTGTTGTTGTTGTTACGTGCCGTCGAGTCGCTTGCGACTCATAGCGACCCTATGTACAACAGCCCTAAACTTTGCTCTGTCCTGTGCCAATCGCACCGTCTCTGACACTCCCATCCCAATTATCCCAGTCACTGAATCAATCCACCTCATAGAGGGCCTTCCTCTCCTGCGCTGTCCCTCCACCCTCCCAAGCATGATGTCCTTCTCCAAGGACCGGTCTCTCCTCACAACATGTCCAAAGTATGTTAAACGGAGCCTCAGAATCCTTGCCTCCAAGGAGCCACCCGGTTTAACCCTTTCCAGGATGAATCTGTTTGTTTTCCTAGCACTCCATGGTATTCTCAATACTCTTCTCCAGCACCACAGCTCAAAGGCATCAATTCTCCTTCTATCCTCCTTGGTCATTGTCCAACTCTCTGATGCATAACAAGTGATTGCGAAGACCATAGCCTGTATCAGACGCACCTTAGTCTCCAGAGAGACACCATTGCTCTTCAGTACTTTGGAGAGGTCCCTAACAGCAGACTTTCCCATGGCATTGCGCCTTTTAATTTCCTGGCTACTGGTGCCAAGAGTGTTGACTGTGGAGCCAAGCAAACTAAAGCTGTGTACAATCTCAATGTCTTCACCATCCATCGTGATGCTGCCAATTGGTCCAGTGGTGAGAATCTTTGTCTTCTTGACATTGAGCCTCAATCCATATTGTAGGCTGCAGTCCTTGACACTCTGCATTAGGCGCTTCAGGTCCTCTTCAGTTTATAATCTTCATATTATAAATCTGAAGCCACAGTTAGAGTATATTTTATGTGAATTTTGTAAGCTGTCCCTGGGAGGGACCAAACCCACAAAGACAGTGACTGAGAGCCAGAAGGGCTGTTATCTGCCTGTGTGGTAGTTTGAGGTGCCCTGTTCTTTTAACTTGTAAACTCTGACTTAGCTCTGAGTGGTTGAAGTCAGAGAAGTGCTACAAAGGCCGCTGGTATGAAGAAAGTGTCTTTGTAACTTGTGAGCCGTCCTCCAATCCCTCATGGCTATGGGCAGAGAGAATGGGGCTTGGGTGGCTAGCAACAAGGATGGAGAAGTGGGACAGAGAGGCCTGGACACCACTTAAAATCAGGAGGGTTGGAACCATACCGCTTCTTACCATGCAGCCAGCAACATAGGAGAGAATCGCCTGATTTGCCCCTAGCTTAGTGGTGTGTCTGAGATCCTAGATAAAGTCACTGGGATCGCAGGCTCCCAGAGGACTTGAACCAAGAGTAAATGGTGAGAGGGTCCATCGTGCTGCTGAGCGGCCTCAACTCTCACATGCTGAAATGAGGGTGGCCAAGTCCCTTGACCCAGCTGCTAAGGCCAGCTCTTCTACCCAAGAGGGTCAATGCCACACCACAGGCATGGGGAGGGAGCCAGGATGGAACCGCAAGGCACCAGAGGGGAAGCCCTGGGAGGACAGGCTGGGCTGCCTGCTGGGTGGTGGCTGGGCTGCAGCTGGTCCTTCCTCTTTCATCTCCAGATGCCTGGGCCTCTCTCCGCACATGGTGCCCAGAAGGAGAGTGGGGGCTTCCCCTCCTGGAAGCTGCCAGCGGCAGAACTGTTGGCAGGGGGCTGGTGGTTAGCTTGGATACGCCTCCTGCAGTCCTTGAAGTGTGTGAAGATTTCTGCTTTCATGGCACCCTGTCCCCATCCTCCAAGCTCCTTACATCTTTTAAAGGGTGTTTATTAACTGAGGATGGAGTGTGGGTCAGTCCAAGGATGGGAGAAGGCAAAGTGGGTATAGAAGCCACAGAAGCTCTAGGCCCAGACGGCCTTCTCCCCCGCTAACACTGAGGGCTTCCGGAGACATTTGTGCAAAGTGGTCACTGCCCAAAGACCTCCTATTGTGGAAGGGAGGATCTCTCTTTATATTGGGATCCAGGCCACGTCCACTCACCAGGCTGAGGTCTGCAGGGCTGCATCTGCACAGAGGAGCACCTGTTTCTAATGTGTCCACAGATGCTCTGTCTATCCCCAGCTGTCTCAGTGCAGAATTTGGGTGGGGAAGAGGGCTCAGAAGGCCCACAGTCCCAAGAGAGGACTTAGTTCACACAGTCATCCCCCCTGGTACCAGAATTTCTTTTTTTTCCAAATTTCAGCCCACCAGGGAGGTGTCCGCTGGCCCCTCCAATCAGGAGACAGTCAGCTCAGAGTCTGAGAGCCCCAGCTTCCTCTGCACTCCCACTGAATCTCCTGAGACGCCAAAGAGAAACACTGTCCTGTAGGATGCCCTCCACCCCAGGACAATTTCACCTGCTCAGTGACCTCCCTTGAAGAGGTGCTGGCAGAAGGCCTGGGGACCAGCCTCTTCCTGTGACCACTTCACATCTCTAATCACTTAAGTGCCAAAGGTAGGGCCAGTTCTAGTTCAAAGTCCAGGCTGAGCCAGGTCAAGTCCCAGTGGCTCTGCGGTCAGCCACATCTCCTTTTTTGGAATCTCAGAGACATTTCCCCCTAATATGATCCCAAAGACTAGGCAGAATGGGACAGGACTTGTGGGTGAGATTCTGATCTTTCTTGCATCCTCACTGAAGCATCCTTTGGTCAACTTTTTCTTTGTTATTCCAATCAGTACATATGTGCACGCACATGCATGTAACACACACGCGAACACCTCTGCGAGGAAGATGTGGGGTACCCAGCTTTGCTGTCGTTCTGCCTCACTGTGACCCTGAGAGCTTTACCCCACAGAGAAATGTCCATAAGTCCACAATTATGTGTTCTTTAGCTCGCCTTCCCACACTCCCTCATTCCTGAAACAGCACTCGGGAGCCATCATGCAGAGGACACTGAGTGAAACTCAAGAGCTGAGGAAGGACCAGCTGAATGGCTGGTCCTGCTCCATCCTCACTTTCTGCTTCCCAAACCCCGCCCCCGCCCCCTCCCACAATCCCACAGCCCGACTCTGAGAGCCCCAGGTGTTTCTCATTGAGATTTTTATTGCAGATTCTCAAACTCTGGCTGAGGAAAACTGGAAAAGCGACTTAATCCCCTACCCCACCCCCAGGCCAAGCCTGACACAACAGGAGTCAGGTTACAGAGCACAGGCCTGCCCTCACCCACTCACTACCCAGACCATCCTTTTTGGGCAGCCTCTCCCCCACCCCCCCCCCCACCCCCAAGGTCATCCAAGCCCATCCCCTGCCACCTGCCCTGCACACTGCAACAGCTGGAGGATCCTTCCAAAGGGCAAAGGGAATTAGCCCAGGCGCTTAGCTTTAAAATCCACTAACTGCTACCCATTCTCCCCCAACAGCTGGCTCTGATTTGCAACATTGGCCAATTTCCGTGGTGTAAATATTCTCGTCGTGGCCGATTCCAATCCAGCAACATGAGGTCACTGAACTCAGGTGCACGCTCAGCTCTCATTTGGCAGAGGAGCTGACACCAGCACACCATTGTCCCCACCCCTTGACCCTTGACATGAAGTACAGTGCACTTATCAGACCCCAGGGGCTCTCTCCGCCTCCTTTAGGACTGCTTCCCCTCCTCAGGCAGACACTGCATACAGGATGGCCTCTGAGCGCACAGAGCTCTTACCAAGAACACTCCTTCCTCATTTGCCAGGCTAGATCCTTGGACCACACAGTTGTCTCTTTTTAAACAGTCTGTCAGCTAATGAGTTCATCTAGACTGAGCAGCCTTCATCTGTGTCCTCCCAGCACTGTCCTTGTGTATCTTTGTCGCCTCTAAAATGTGGGTGATTCAAAGGCTCCTGGTCCAGAAGAGGCCTCACGGGTGTTGTATTGAAGGACTAAGAGGTGACCGGAGTGGTGTGCTCAGGGCACAGGGCTCTAGACAAACTAGCTTGGGGGTCTGGGTCACACTCATGTACCTCCCAGGAGTACTTGGTGCTGTCTTCCTAAGATGGCCCTGCCACATTCACCCCACTACTGAACAAGAGGGTATCCCCTGGCTCCCAGATCTGAGATACGCCAGGTGTCACCCCATCTGCTGGCATGTAAGGTGTACAAAACTGACTTGGACTGGGGGTGGGGCTGGGTCAGGTGAGTTGCCACCCCTTCTCCAGTTGTTTGTGTTCTCGTGGTCATGGTTTCCTGCACGATGGCTTATCACTGTTGACTTTGGCACCAGTACCCAGGCATTTCGGGGAGGCCACCCTTTCCCAATCCTGGGAATAGCCTCAATCTGGCTGGAGTAGTGCCAGCCTGGAAGATCCTCCTCCACATCCTGGCCAGGTGCTCCCTTGTAACCAGAACAGGCGAAACAGAAGCAACCATGGTGCAGGGCACTAATCTGAGCTTTGGAGGTAGGCATGAAAAAGGCCTGGATTAGTGTTGGTCTCTTAGTAGCTGTCTGCCATGCCTGCTTGCCTTTTCAGTTCCTCAGCTGGAAAATACGGGTAATATCTGCCTTGCCAGGCTTTTGTTACTGTAACAGCAGCAGCACCGTTTAAGGGAGCTCTGCTGGCACGGTCCATAGAGAGCTGTGCTACTGTCCTAAAGCACCACTTCCATGGTGGTCAAATCCACCAGCTGCTCCACGGGAGAAAGATGGGCAATCTTCTCCTGTGCGATTAACAGCCTCAGAAACCAGCTGGAGGGTCAGCTGTGAGTCAATTCGGATTCTACAGCAGTGAGTTAGTTTGAATTGCTACTTATGGAGCGATGTGCTCACAGCAAAACGCTATTTACTCACATCATCTCATTTAATCTCCTCTGAGGCAAGAGCTGTTGTCCTCATTTCATAAATGAGGGAACTGAGGTTTCTAGGAAGTAAGGCAGAGCAATGTTTGATACAGAAAAAATATCTCAATGAATACATTGTTGCATGTATCATTAAGTCAGAACCAACTCAGAGCTGACCCTCCAGCAGGTTTTCAGAGGCAGTATGTTCCACAGGAAGAGATTGCCTATCTTTCTCCTGCTGAGTAACTAGTGGATTTGAACCTTGTACCTTTGCATTGGCAGTGCAAGTTCTTACCATGAAGCCACCAGAGTCCCCTCAATGAGCATATACATTTTTACATACAGATAGTTTTTTTTAATTTTTTAAAATTATTTTAATGAGCATTTACAGATATTTTACAGGAAGCCTTCAGAACACTGAAGAATACAGAAAGGCAATGATATAGTGATTCCTCCTTGTGTGAGCTATGGGCAGGCAGTCATTAGCTGGCACTTGGATAAGCTTACCCATCAGCTGTTAGGCTAGACCCACAGAGGTGGCTCTGGCCTCTTCTGGGTTGAAGACTTATACCTGGACTCTGATGGGGACCTTCTCCCCCAGATCCTCAGGCTGCAGGGCCCCCTCCTCAGATGACTGGGTGAGGGATCTGCAGCACTGATGCTCCCAGCCTACTTCTCCCTAGTTCTGATGGCACTGCCCTGGCAGAATCCTACATGGTATGAGAGGCCATCCCATTCATTCCCACATCCAAATGGGAAACTGAGGCCCAGAAGGAGAGGACACATGAGTTCCTGATACCTTCCAAGCTTATTGTTCCTGTCACTGGTTAAATAACAAAAACAGCAACAATAACACGAAAGACATCACTGACTGAGAGTTGGGCAGTAGATGAAATGCTTCCCATACACTACATTGCTGAGTCCTCACAACATCTTTTGCAGCACATCACACAGCTGACAAATGATAGGACCAAGATTTTTAATCCAGGCATCTGACCTCAGTGTCACTCTCTTAGCCACCGTGCTCTGCCTTGAACTCTGAAGGGGGAAGCACCTTTCTTGTCTTCTCCCCCACTTCACCATGCTAAGGACTAGAGGCTCTGTCAGGACCTGGGGCTGCCAATGTGGGTCCTGGCAGGTCAGGACTTTTCCTCCTCAGGAGGGTTTTAGATTGAAGCAGCTTCGCAGAAAGATCTCCCTGGGAGCCAGACTGTGCATGGGGGCTCTCAGAGGTAGTACATGAGAAACCAAGCAGGCTGACTCGGGGGATCACACAAGGCAGCCAGCAGCCCCAGCTCCTCTGGCTCCTACAGGATGGCATGCAGCTCACTGCACCTGTCGGATTCAGTCGTTTGAGGCAGGAGGCCTCAACTCTGAGCTGCTCCACATGACTCTGTATGTAGGTTTAGCCTAGACCAAGGAGTAAGTAGGTCTGGGTGTGAAAGTCACAGGCCTGGAGGGAAGGGTGTCTTTCTTGTAGAACTAAGGTGCTGTCTGCCCAGTGGACTATGCCGCGAGTGTGGGGTACCCCTTTCCAATTCACCAGAGGTGTCCTATGTCCAAGGGTTAAGCTTTCCACAAGAATGTAGGACAATTAAAGCCAAGAAATATGGAGCAGAAGTCCCTGTGGTTCTGGTCCCTCTCCCCATGAGGAACCTCTTTACCCTCAGAGATTGTGTCTCACCCTGGAGCAATTGAAGGCCATACTCTCTGGATTCTAAGCGGGATTTATGCTTGGATGAAGTGTCATCCATGGGGTATTACATTGCCAACCCAAAGGCAGCACCTCTCCGCTGTTATGAATCCACCAATGGTTCCGTGGGAGAAAGATGAGCAATCTTCTTTTATGCAGTTTACACCTTCTGAACACCCGCTGGAGGGTCAGCTATGAATCAGTTCTGATTCAGTGACAATGAGCTTGTTTATTGTTGATGTTATGTACCGTTGAATCATTTGAGATTCATTGCGTCCCTATGTACAATAGCCCTGAAACCTGCTCTATCCTGTGCCAACTTTACTACCTCTGACACACTTACCCTTATTACACCAGTCACTGAATCAATCCATCTCATCAATGGTCTTCCTCACTTTCTCTGTCCCTCCACCCTTCCAAGCATGATGTCCCTCTCCAAGGACTGGTCCCTCCTTCAATGTGCCCAAAGTATGTCAAATGAAGCCTCAGAATCCTTGCCTCCGAGGAGCAGCCTGGTCTCATCCTCTCTAGGATAAACCTATTCTCCTGACAGTCCATGGTATATTCAATACTCTTCTCCAGAACCACAGCTCAAAGGAATCAATTCTCTATCATCCCTAGTCATTGTCCAGCTCTCTGATGCATAGCAAGCAATTGCAAAGATTATGGCCCAGATCAGGTGCACTTTAGTCTCCACCTGATGTTGTTCCTCAGTACTGTGGAGAGGTCCCTGACAGCCGACTTTCCCAATGCAATTCGTCTCTTGATTTCCTGGCTCTGGTACCAAGGGGGTTGATTGTGGAGCCACACAAACTAAAGCTGTTATCTGTTCTGCATATAGATTGAAAAGGTATGGAGATAGGATACATCCCTGGTGTACATCCGACCCTCTTTTGAACCATGCAGTATCTCCTTACTCTCTTCTGACCACTATCTCCTGGTCCAAGTATAGGTTTCGCATAAGCACAATCAAATGTTCTCGAATTCCCATTCTTCTCAGAGTCAGCCAATTTGTTGTGGTCCACAGAGTCAAACGACTTTGCATAGTCACTGAAACACAGATAGACATTTCCCTGGTACTCCCTGCTTTCAGCCAAGATCATTCTAACATTAGCTATAATATCCCTAGGACCACAGCCTCTTCTAAACCCAGCCTGCACATCTGGCAGTTCTCTGTTGATGTGCTGTTTTTGGTCATTTTTGGATAATTTTCAGCAGAATCTTACTTTCATGTGATATTAATGATATTGTTCTATAATTTCCACACTTAGGTCATCTTTCTTTGGAATGGAAACAAATATAGATCTCTTCCAGTCAGTTGGCCAGGTGTTTGTCCTCCAGATTTCTTGGCACAACTAAGCGAGCACATCCAGGGCAGCGTCTGTTTGTTGAAATATATCTTTTCCTGGAGGCTTGGTTTTTGGTAATTCTTTTAGAGCAGCTTGAACTTCTTTCTTCATAACCACAGGCTCTTGCTTGTACATTGTTTCATGGAATTCTTCTCTGTCAGCCAGTTTCTTTTGGTATAATGACTCTGTATACTCTTTCCATCTTCTTTTCATGCTTCCTGGATCATTTAATATTCTGCCAAAAGCATCCTTAAGAATTGCAACTCGAGGCCTGAATTTGTTCTCCAATTTCTTCAGCTTAAGAAATGCTGAGCAAGTTCAGTCCTTTTGATTTTCTGACTCCAGTTCTTTGCACATTTCACTATAATACTTTACTTTGTCTTCCAGAGCTGCCCTTTGAAATCTTCTGTTCAGCTCCTTAATTTCTTGATTTCTTCCCTTCGCTTTGGCTTCTCAGTGCTCTAGTGTAATATTCAGAGTCTTGTCTGACATCCATCTTGGTCTTGGTCTTGTAAATTTTTTTTTTTTTAGATCATCTCATCCCAGTAAGAATAGCAAAATTTAACAGAATAACAAACAACAAATGCTGGCAAGGTTGTGGAGAATCTAGAACTCTTATTCACTGTTGGTGGGAGTTTAAATGGTGCAACCAATATGGAAGGCTATATGGCGCTTTTTCAAAAAGTTGTACATAGAAATATCATTTGACCCAGCAATACCACTACTGAGAATATAACAGAAAGAAACCATATCTGCCACCCAAAGAGATACATGCACATCTATGTTTATTTTGGCTTGTTCACAATAGCAAAGAGTTGGAGACAACCCAAGTGGCCATCAACAAAGGAATGGATAGAGAAGCTGTGGTATATGCACACAATGGAATACTATGTGGCTTTGAAAAACAAGGAACTCATGAAATATTACACAAAATCGATGACCCTAGATGAAATTATGCTGAGCAAATATCTCCATCACAAAAAGACAAATATGGCATAATGCCACTGTTATAAAAGAGGATATTTTTATGAAAATAAATTTTTCCTACAATTTCCTTCACTGGCATGTTTCATGCAATTATGCCCATACATTGGCGTTTATAAAATTAATCACCATTGCACTATACCCTCTATTGCCCAATCTTTTCAGTTTCCCTCCATATCCTTCCAGTTTCTTTTACCCTTTCCCTCCACCCTCCAAACTGTGATTTCATTCCTATCCATCTTCATTCCTCTGTTCCTCCTTTGATTACTATACGCATTTTATTGTTGTTGTTGTTGTTATGTGCCGTCGAATGTTTATGACTCATAGTGACCCTATGTACAACAACCCTAAACCAAGCTCTATCCTGTGCCAATCACACTGCCTCTGACACACCCATCCCAATTACCCCAATTACTGAATCAATCCATCTCATAGAGGGTCTTCCC
>NW_006399759.1:18135824-18141360 GCF_000299155.1 Elephantulus edwardii | reverse complement strand
TTGATTCAGTGACTGGGATAATTGGGATGGGAGTGTCGGAGACAGTGCAATTGGCACAGGACAGAGCAGAGTTTAGGGCTGTTGTACACAGGGTCACTATGAGTCGCAAGCGACTTGATGGCACATAACAACAACAACAACAAAGAAATCTTTATTGTTGAAGAATATTTGGGTTGTTTCTGATCGTGGCTAACAGTAAATCATATTCATACAATGGAGTAGCAATAAAAAGGAAGTAATTTCAGTATAGATTATACATGAGTTGCATAATATGAAAATCCTGACAACTGGGCCTGTAAATAGTATCAGATAAACAATGAGGAAATAGAAGTTGCCATAGATTTTTTTTCTTTCTCCTTGGATCAATAACTGGTGAGTAGTTAAGAGATAAAAGTACTGAGTACTTGTATTGGGAAAATCTGTGGCAAAAGGCCACTTTAAAATCTTAGAAAGCAAAGATGATAAGTAAGGTACACATGACTCAAGCCACAGTATTTTCAATCAGCTCATACGCCTGTGAGAGAGGAACCATGAAAAAGGAGGGCTGAGAAAGAACTGGTGCATTCTTAACTGTGGTGTTGGTGAAGAATACGAAATCTACTGGGGTTGTTGTCCAGGAGAAAAACCAATCAGTCTTGGATAGAATATTCATACAGCCGGCATGCTGCTTGGAAGGGAGAATGGCCAGACTTCCTCTGGCTTATTTTGGCTGCATCGTCAGGAGGAATCAGTTCCTGGAGAAGAACATCATTCTTGGTAGAGAGTCAGCAGAGAAGAGGAGGAAGACCTTCATTAACATGCATCAACACAGTGCTTACAATATTGGGCTTAAGCAGAGTAATAGTTTCCTTCTGAAAAAGGCAAAAAAGTACAAGGCGAGGAAACTGATCATTGGTTTTCAGGGCCTAGGGAACACACCTGACACAACAATAGAATGATGGAATTGGAGGGAGGGAATTATAGAAGAATACTTTTTTTTTCAAGTGAAATTTCCTTAAGAGCTTGGTTTCATTCATTCATGCACATTTTCTCCCTCACCCCTTGCCAAGTCCCCTTTGTAATGCTTGTCCTGTTCCAGACAGTATCAATTGTCATACACATAATTTCTCATGGTCCATTCTTTTACAATTGTCCTTTCTTTCACTCACTCCAGTATGGTGTTCATCGTCTATCCATTCTTTCCCATTCTCCTCCACCCCATTTGTTATTGTTGTTGATTGTCTTTGAGTCAAGCATGACTCATAGCAACCCTATGAACAGAAGGCCTGAAGCCCCTCTACAACTATTGACATTTATCAAAGTTCATAGAGCTTCCAGAGGCATGTTATTTAGGAAGTGGATGCCACTCCTGCTTCTTAACCTGTCATAGTATGTTATTGGTTGGGTTGCCTGCAATGACACACCAACCCCCATTGCCCCAGTTACTGTATCAGTCCACCTCACCTGGGGTCTCCCTCTCCTGCGCTGTCCGTCCACCCTTCTGAGCATGATGTCCTTCTCCAAGGACTGATCTCCTGGCCACGTGCCCAAAGTATGTGAGATGGAGCTTCAAAATCCTATCCTCCAAGGAGAGACTTGGTTCCACCCTCTCCAAGACAGACCTATTTGTTTTCTTGGCAGTCCATGGTATGTTCAAGACTCTTCTCCAGCACCACAACTCAAAGTCATCTATTCTTCTTTTGTCATCCTTAGTCATTGTCCAATTTTCTAAAGCATAAGAAGTAATTGAGAAGACCATGGCCTGGATTAAGCACACCTTTGTATCTAGACTGACATCGTTGTTCTTCAGCACTCTGGAGAGGTCCATGACAGCAGATTTTACCGACGCAATTCATCTATTGATTTCCTGACTACTGGTGCCAAGAGTGTTGATTGTGGATCCAAGCAAACTATAATTGCTAACAACCTCAATCTCTTCCCCATCTATTATGGTTCTGCCAATTGGCCCAGTGTTGAGAATCTTTGTCTTCTTGATGTTGAGCTCCAATCCATGTTAAAGACTAGAGGTTTTGACATTTTGCAGCAAGTGCTTCAGGTGTTTTTCAGTTTCAGCAAGCAAGGTTGTGTCATCTGCATATCATAGATTGTTAATGAATCTTCCTTCAATCTTGATGTCACACTCCTCCTCATACAGCCCTGCCTTCCAAATGATGTTCTCCATAAACATTGAAAAGGTATGGGGACAGGATGCATCGCTGACACACTCCTTTCCTGATTTTGAAACATGCAGTGTTTCCTTGCTCTGTTCTGATGACTGCTTCTTGGTCCAAGTATAGGTTTCATATAAGCAAGATCAAGTGTTCTGAGATTCCCATTTTCCTCAAGGTTAGCCACAGTTTGTTGTGATTCATACAAATGCCTTTGCATAGTCAATATAACACAGACAGACATTCTTCTGGTACTCTCTGCTCTCTGCCAAGATCCATCTGACATTGGCAATAGTGCCACAACCTCTTCTAAATATAGCTTGTATTTCTGGTGGTTCTCCGTCAATGTATTGTTCAAGTCTTTTCTGGTTAATCTCCAGCAGGATTTTGCTAGTGTGTGATATTAATAATATTGTTCGATAATTTCCACTCTCTGTCAAGTCACCTTTTTTGGGGAATTGGAATAAATATGGATCTCTTCCAGTCAGTTGACCAAGTAGTTGTCCTCCAGATTTCTTGGCACAACTTAGTGAGCACATGTAGGACAGTATCTGTTTGCAGAAATACATCAATTGGTATTCCATCAACTCCTGGGGCTTTATTTTTTTGCCAACTCCTTCAGAGCAGTCTGAACTTCCTCCTTCATCACAATTGCCTCTTGATCATATGTTGTTTCTTGAAATTCTTCTGTGTCAGCCAATTCTTTTTGATACAATACAATAACTCTGTATACTCCTTCCATCTTTTTTTAATGCTTCCTGAATCTTTCAATATTCTGTAGATAGCATCTTTAAGCACTTCAACTAGTGGCTTGAATTTATTTTTCAGTTCTTTCAGTTTAAGAAATGCTGAGTGAGTTTGGCCCTTTTGATTTTCCAACTCTAGCTCCTTGCACATTTTGTTGTAAAATTTTCCATGTCTTCCCCAGTGGTCCTTTGAAATTCAGCTCCTTCTTGATTTTTTCACTTTGGTTTGGCTTCTCAGCTCTGTAGTGCAATATTCAGAGTCTCTATGAACGATGTTTTTGATATCTTCCCACCGCTTGTCTGGTTTGTTCATTAGTTTTCAAGGCCACGAACCTGTTCCTGAGTTGGTTTTAAATTCATGGGTGATAGATTAAAGGTCAAATTTTTATTCCTGTGGATATGATTTAACCTTCTTTAGTTTTAATTTGAACTTGCATATGAGCAGTTGATAATCTATTCCATAATCAGCACCTGGCCTAGTTTTCACTTATTTCACTAGTTTACAATCTGATTCCTATGCATCCCATCAGGCGAAATCCATGTGTATAACCTGCATTTATGTTTCTTATAAAGGGTATTAGCTATGAATAAATAATTGATTGGACAGAATTCTATCATTCTCTCCCCAGCCTCATTTCCGTCACCACGTCCATATATTCTGACTACTGATCCTTCTTTCTGTTTCCCAACTTTTACATCCCAATCACCCATTATTATTCATCTTGGTTATATGTTTGATCAATTTCTAACTGCAATAGTTGATAGAAATCATCTGTTTCCTCCTCTTTGCCTCTAGTTGTATGTGCATAAATTTGAATGATAGTGGTATTAACAGGTCTTCGTTGTATGCATATGGATAGTTTCCTGTCACCTACAACATTGTATTTCAAGATGGATCTAGAAATTGTCTTTTGAATTATGAAAGGAATTCTGGGTTTTTTTTCTCACCTTTTCATCTCCAGCATAATAGATCATATGATCATGGGCTTCAAAATGTCCCATGCCAATCCATTTCATTTCACTAATACCCACTATGTAAAATATTAACGCGTTCCATTTCTTTCTTTACAATGTCCAGTTTTTTTATATCAATTCTATTATTATAATAGTGGTTTTATGCACTATTTGTCCTTTTGTGACTGAGCTCCTTCAATCCGCATAATGTCTTCCAGACTCATCTTTGTTGTATTGTGAGTCCTTTGTTTTCCAATGCTGCATAATAGTCCATTGTTTGAATGTATCACAGTTTCTCCTTCCCTTCAATTGTAGGGGAGTTTGGGGTTTTTTCCCTTTTTTTTTATTCAATTGTTAATGGGCACTTGAGCTTCTTCCTTTTCTTTGCTATTGTGACACATGTTGTTATAAACAAGGTCATAATACAAGGGTAAATTTAGAAATCATACTTTAATTTTTTTTAAAAAAAAGCATACATTTCTTTTTCTGCCCTTTGTCCTGTTCATTTTAATCTTAACATAAATCTTCATGAATATTTCCAGAGTGTCCTTTGTAAGCCAAGTCCTATGCTGGGTTCTGCACGGAGAACAGAGTTTGACCCAGACCCCCAGTGCCTGCACTCAGGGAGCCCCACAGTCCCTCATCTGTGTCATTAGCCTGTGTGCCTTTCATGCCCCTAAAATGTGCTCAGGCCAGATACACGCTTATTTTCCATTTTGGAACCTCTGCATTGCTTCAGCCCAATCCTGAAGTGGGTCAGTTGGCTACCATGTGCAGAAATTCTGGAATTTCTGAAATGTTTCCATGGATGACAAGACCAAAATATTTGAAATCAAAACCTGGGAACCGTCCCTGACACCTTTTCTCTTCCTTGTCAAATGCACCCTCTTTCATGTATGTCCCACATAATCAGGGAGTGGAGACACAACCCAGAGCAGTTGCCCCAAGGCAAGGGGGTGGCAGTTAGGTGGAGGGCTGGGAAGGGGAAGAGGGGAGTGTGGGGGGTGGAGACGGAGATGAGGGGTAACTCAGGTTCCACTATGTTACTTATCAATAAAAATCCTATGTTGTTTTTTTAAGTTGATCGACCTTTTTTAGTGAAGGGATGGAAGATTGGCAATTTTTGTTGGTTTTGTTGTATCGTTCTTCACAAACTCTAATGTCCTCTGTACCTATTATGCAAAAAATAAATCTCATAGTATTTTTCTGGATCCTCCCTCTTCCTGAATCCACCCAGAGCTCCCTTTCTTGCCACTGCCTCTGCCTGCTCCAAGTAATGGCACCTCCGACAGGGACAGGCCTCCCCAGGTCGCCTTCTTCCACAAACCCCTTCTTCTAGCAACTGAAAGGACTTAACCTGAAAACTACCGCCTCAAAACTATTAGCATACAAGGAGCTCATAACAAACAAATGGCCCACTATGAAAATGAAACGTAATTCTGAGAAAAAAAGTACTATAAATGTAAAAATATATAAAAAAATTCCCAACTTTATTTGTAATTATTTACATAAAATTGAAACAATTGTGTGAAACCATTTCCAACTACCAACACCAATGCATCCAGTTGTTATGAAGAAAATGAAATTAAGTGGTTGGCCACATGACACCCGCTGGAGGTACAAATGGTTAATGAAAAGTTTAAGGACTGAGTTGATTCTGAGGGATTTCAGAAGAAAGTCTTGGCAATT
>NW_006399759.1:18133945-18135139 GCF_000299155.1 Elephantulus edwardii | reverse complement strand
TGCACCAGACTCGTCTATATTTTAAGGAGCATTTCTTTTCATCTAACATCTGTTGCTGCAAATGTATCCCTGTTAGGTACTCTAAAAAGTTCATTAAGGTATCTGTATGTTGTTGTTATTGTTACTGTTGTCATTATGTTCCGCCAAGTTGACTATGACTCATAGTGACCTTCTGAACAATGGCTCTGAACCTCACCCTATCCTGAGACAACCTCAACATCTCTAATACACCTGACCCCATTGCCATAGCCACAATGGCAATCCATCTCATCCAGGGTTTTCCACTCTTGAGCTGACCTTCCACCTTTCCAAGCATAATATCCTTCTCCAAGGATTGGTCCCTCTGGCAACAACCAAAGTATGCAAGACAGAGTTTCAAAATCCTTGCCTCCAAAGAGCAACTGTTTTCACCCTTTCTAGGATGGACTTGTTTGATCTCTTGGCAGTCTCTGGTATGTTCAATACTCCTCTCTAGACCACAGCTCAAAGACATTGATTCTTCTTCTGTAATCATTGTCCAGTTCTCAAAAGCATAGCAAGCAATTGAGAGATGATGGTTTGGATAGGGTGCACCTTAGTCATTAAGTTGACATCGTTGCACTTTAACACTCTGGAGAGGTCCTTGACAGCAGATTTTTCTCAAAGCAACTCACCTTTTGATTTCTTCACTGCTGGTGTCAAGAATGTTAATTTGACCATAGATAGATGGGTCCATTTCTGGGTTCTCAATTCTGTTTCATTGGTCAATGTGCCTGTCATTATATCAGTATCATGATGTTTAGGTTACTATCACTGTGTAGTAGGTTTTGAGGTTAGGGATTTCTATGCTTCCCACTTCATTTTTCTTTTTCAGAAGTGCTTTGCTTTTTGAGTCTCTTTCTTCTCCAAATAAACTTGACAATTTCCCTTTCGATCTCCTTTAAAAAATAAATTTCATATCTGTATTGAGATTGCGTTGAACATGCAGGTTGCTTTTGGTTGTTGTTCTTGTTGTTGCTATGTGCTGTAAAATTGACTGTGGCTCATAGTAACCCTATGTACAAAAGCCCTAATCCCTGCACTATCCTGTGCCAACTTCATTGTCTCTGACACACCTACCCCCATTACCCCAGTTACTGAATCAATCCATCTTATGGAGGGTCTTCCCCTCTTGCACTATCCCTCCAAACTCCTAAGCATGATGTCCCTCTCCAA
>NW_006399759.1:18129417-18132950 GCF_000299155.1 Elephantulus edwardii | reverse complement strand
AGGGACAGGTCCTTGGAGAGGGACATCATGCTTGGGAGGGTGGAGGGACAGTGCAGGAGGGGAAGACCCTCTATGAGGTGGATCGATTCAGTGACTGCGGTAATCAGGATGGATGTGTCAGAGGCAGTGCAATTGGCGGAGGATAGAGCAGGGTTTAGGGCTGTTGTACATAGGGTTGCGATGAGTCGCAAATGACTCGACAGCACATAACAACAACAACAACTGCAGCGATCCATGATATATTCAATATTCTTCTCCAACACCACATCTCAAAGACATCCATTCTCCTTCTGTTATCTCTAGTCCTTGTCCAGCTTTATAATGTATATCAAGAAATTGCAAAGACTATGGCCTGGATCAGGTGCACCTTAGTTTCCAGACTGACATCATTGCTCTTCAGTACTGTGGAGAGGTGTCTGACAGCAGATTTTCCCAGTGCAATCTGTCTTTTAATTTCCTGGCTGCTGATACCAAGAGTGTTGATTGGGGAGTCAAGCAAATTAAAGCTGTTAATATTTTCACAATATTAAGTCTTCCTATTCATGAACAGGGCACATTTCCATTTATTTAGGTCTTTCATTGTGTCTCACAGAAATGTTCTGTAGTTTTCTTTGTACAGGTCTTCTGTGTTTCTAGTTAGGTTCACTCCCAAGTATCTCAATCTGTGATTGGCTATTGTAAATGATATTGCTTTCTTGGTTTCCTTCTCTTGAGTTCTCTGTTACTCTAGAGTATAAAGTTCTCATAACAAAAGTTTACAAAATACTCTTGGACTTCCAGAAGAAAAAGATTGATAAACCAACTGCAGAATGGGCAAAAGACAGGGAAAGACTTTTCACAGAAAAAGACATCCTGATGGACAACAGACACGTGAAGAAATGCTCAAAATCACTGGCAATAAAAGAGATGCCAATCAAAACCACAAAGAGATACCATCTCACCCTGCACTAGCAAGGTTTATCAGGGCAGCAAGCAATAAGTGTTGGAGAGGATGTGGAGCAAAAGAAAGCTCATAAACTCTTTGTGGAATTGTAAAATGGTACAACCACTCTGGAAGACAATTTGGTGTTTCCTCAAAATTTTGAACATAGAAACTCTGTGTGACCCAGTTATTCCACTACTAGGAATATATCCCAAGGAAATTAGAACCAAGATACAAATGGAGATTTGTACAGCAATGTTCATTGCAGTATTATTCACCATCACAAGATCTTGGAAACAGCTCAAATGTCCAAATACAACTGAATGGATTGAGAAATTGTGGTACATTCACATGATGGAATGCTATACAGCGTTCAGGAGCAGCAATTTTGAAAAATACTACATAACTTGGGAGAGGCTGGAGAGCATCATGATGAGTGAACTAATTCAGTCTCCCAAGTTCAAATACTGCAGAACACTATTATTGAAAAACAGAAGGATAACTAGTAAAGCATGTATGGAGACCCAGGGGGGGAAAGGGTGGGAGCAGAGAAGTGATGATGGGTAGGGGCGAAACCACAGGGTTGAAGTTTGATGGATGGAGGGAGAGGGTAAAGGAAATGGGGAGAATCTGGCAGGAACCTGTAGAGATTGGATAATAATGAGCAAAGCACAATGATAATTGATTTTATAAGATATGATGAATGGCAATGATTGTATGAAACACAATGTGAATGAAGAATAACACAATGTATACGAATTTTGTGAGCAAAGCAATATAAAACTTTTTTAAAAGAGTCTTAATTTTGGATTTGAGCAAGATGAAATGGTTAACAACCTCAGTCTTTTCTCCATTTATCATGATGCTGCCTATTGGCCCCGTGGTGAGGATTTTTGTTTTTGTGATGTTGAAATGCAACCCATGTTGTCACTGAATTGATTCTAACTTGTAGTGGTCCTATAAGACAGAGTCAATATAGTCTCAATAACATTTCTAGGTTGTTAGTGGGGTTTTTTATTGTTTTGGGTTTTGGTTTTGATTTTGGTTTGTTTGTTGGTTTGTTGTTCTTTTGTGGTTATGTGGAGTGGGTTTTTTGTTTGTTTGCTTGCTTGTTTTATGCATTTCTAGGTTTTAAGTCTTTATAATGTAGTCCATTGAGAAAATATACTGGAAAAACCTTCTTTAAAATATTAAAAAGCAAAGATATCACCTTGAGGACTAAGATGTGTCTGGCCAAAACCATGGTATTTTCAAAAGCCTCTTATGCATGTTGACATTAGACAATAAATAAAGAAAACCCCAAAAAATTGATGCATTTGAATTATGGTGTTGCAGAAAAATATTAATTATACCAACAGTTAGGAAATCAGATGTATTGCATTGGGCAAGCCTATTGTCAATGAACTCTCCAAAAAGCTGAAGAGCAATGATGTCAGTTTGAAGACTGAGGTGCTCATGATTCAGGCCATGGTCTTCTCAATCATCTACTACATATAAGAGAGCTGGGAAATGAATAAGTGTGACAGAAGAATAATTGATATCTTTGAGTTATGGTGCTGGAGACAAGTTCTGAGTCTCTCACAGACTATCTTGGGAAAAGTGCAGCCGGAGTGCTTCTTGGAAGCAAAAATGGTGAAGCTTCATCTTTCATACTCTGGTCATGCAGTGAGACAAGGCTATTCCTTGGAAAGGGACATCATGCCTGGAAAGGTGGGAGGTCAGTGAAAGAGAGAAAGACCCTCAGCGAGATGTATTGTCACTGTTATGTCAGCAATGGTCTCTAGTGTGTCAGAGATGATGAGGATGGCACAGGATAGGGAAGGTTTCAGGTTGGCTGTTCATAGAATCTATGAGTTGTACTTAATTTGACAGCATCTAACATCAACAATCATGGAATACCAGAAGAAATTGGTCTAGAAAGAACTGCAACCAGAATGTGCCTGGGAAGTGAGGATGTCAACACTTTATCTCTCACATTTGGATATGTTATCGGGTGATATTTTGGTAGATAAAGTGGAGTTAAAAAGAAGACCTTCAATGAGATAGATTGACATGTTTTTTTTTTGTTATTTGCTGTGGAGTCGCTTGCAATTCATAGCAACCCTATGTACAAGAGCCCTAAATCCTACTCTATCGTGTACCAACCTCACTGTCTCCTACACACCTACTCCCATTGCCCCAATCCATCTCATCGAGGGTCTTCCTCTCCTGTGCTGTCCCTCCACCCTCCCAAACATGACATCCCTCTCCGAGGACTTGTCCCTCCTTGCAACATGCCCAAAGTATGTCAGATGAAGCTTCAGAATCCTGGATTTCAAGATTTCATCCTCTCCAGGACAAACTTGTTTGTTCTCCTAGAAGTCAACACTTTTCTCCAGCACCACAGCTCAAAGACAATCAATTCTCTTTCTATCATCTCTAGTTACTAGTCCAGCTCTCTGACGCAGAGTGTGCAATTACAAAGATTATGGCCCAGATCAGGTGCACTTTAGTCTCCAGCCTGATGTTGTTGTTCCTCAGTACTCTGGGGAGGTCCCTGACAGCTGACTTTCCCAATGCAATTTGTCTCTTAATTTCCTGGCTGCTGGTACCAAGAGTATTGACTGTGGAG
>NW_006399759.1:18125164-18127852 GCF_000299155.1 Elephantulus edwardii | reverse complement strand
AAAAGCCATTGCTTAGTCAACAAAACACAGATACACATTCCTCTGGTACTCTGTGCTTTCAACCAAGATCCATCGAACATTAGATTGACATAGTGTTTGCAATCATTAACTCAAACATAGCAATGGTAATGAGAATGGACTAAGTAGAGTTTCTTTCTGTTATACAAAAATCCTTCACATTGCAGGTAGCTGGCCTGGAACCAACTCATTTGCAGTGAACAGCAAGTCTTTCCTGGAGCACATCACCAGGTCTTTTTTCACTATTATTTGCTGGTGGTTTTAAATTGCCAACCTTTTGCTTAATCACATTGGTTCTTAACCATTTCATCATGGAGTGATACCTTAAGATTACTGCATAAGCCATTACTACCGAGTCCATTCCAACTCATATCTGTCCATAACTCATATATGGACTACCTTACTCTTATAAGGTAGTCCATATATCCTGTAAAAAAGAGAATAAGTACCCTATACAGGTTCCACAGTTGCAATCTTTACAGTAGACTGACACATCTTTCTCCCTTGATGCAGCAGATGAGTTAAAAAATGCTGACCTTTAAAAATCTCTGTAAATGTTCATTAAAATTAATAAAATACATTTTTTTAAAATGCTGACCTTTTCAAGTTCTATCCTGAAGTACTATTTTGTGAGTGATAGGATATTATTCTTGCGCATACAAGGAAAGCCCATTAATATGACTATTATTCAAATATATGCTCCTATCTCTAGAGCTGATAGGGCAGCTAGTGGGTGCAAACCACCACCCTAGTTAACAGGCCTACAGTTTAACCATAGAGTCACCTGAGTTCTTGCTCACCTGTTTGGAAAGTGTCGGCGAGCTCTGGTGGCCTAGTGGCAGGAAACGGCACTGAAATCCCAGAGGTGCACGGTTCAAATCCACCAGATGCTCTGCTGAAGAAGGAGGAACAATCGCCTTCTGTACCAGTCAGATCCAATTTGACGGTACACACATTAAAAAAAATAATAATAATAAGGCTAGTTAGGATCATGCCTCTGAGCAAAACTACAGCCATTCAATAGTGTGAGTAGTGAAAAGTCAGATGACATTTTCATGAAATTTATGGGCAAGAAACAACTATCAAGAAAAGTTATAGGACTTCCAGTCGATTTCATAATCAGAAAAATTTTAAGGCATATTCATTCTCAACTGCACAAGGCTGGTTTTAAGCAAATCACAGCAGAAGCAGCAATTTAAGAGCAGCAAATATTAACTACCAGCCTCTCCATTAGTGGAGTCAATGGTTTTTAAGTGACTACTAACCCAAGTTTGGAGACTCCTATGTGAAGAAGTTGGATTCTGGAGCATAGGTTGTTTTGATTTAATTGAAAGTCAGGTGTAAACTGTTTGGATGTTTTTGTTTTGTTTCAGTCACAATCGAGTGTAAGCTGATTGGTCACTTGGATTTAGTTAACAATCAGCTGTGGGCTAGAAGCTCTTGTTTAAGTCAATCAGTACCTGGCGTGTGGACCTTCGTATTTAAAAGTCAGCTGGGCCCTGACTAAGTCTCTAGTTTGGAGGCTCCTGTGTGAAACAGTTGGATTCTGGAGGGTAGTTGTTTTTATTTAATTGAAAGCCGAGTGTAAATTGTGTTTGGGGAGAACTTTGTTGTAGGTGGTACAGCACTTATCTGTCACCTGTACTGGCTAACTTGGATTTGCTGTGGTACTGAAAGTTGAGTCTCTGGTGTGTCAGATGCCATAATGGTGACAGATGGTGAATAGGGTTTGGTAGAGCTTCCAGATTAAGCTAGACTTGGAAGCAGGATTGCCATCCACTTCCTAAATAGCAGGCCTACTAGAGAAATGACGATAGTTATAGAATAGATTTTACATCTCTTGTTCATAGGTTCAGTCTGAGTCGTACTTGACAGTACTTAACAACAACAATATATAGAGCCAAAAAAGCAGAAATTGAAATTTTTTACCAAACCTTGCAGTTTGAAATTGACCAAGCATTCAATCAACAGGAATATAATCGGTGACTGTAATGCGAAAATTGGAAACAGTGAAGAAGGAATGTTGGTTTTGTTGTTGATTGCTGTCAAGTCAAGCAGAACTCATAGTGACCCTATGAACAAAAGGCCTGAAGTCTTTCTATAACTATCGTCATTTCTCCAAGTTAATAGAGTTCATAGTAATTGGAAAATATGGGCTTGGTGATAGAAATGAAGCTGGAAATAGAATGATCTAATTTTTTAAAAGACACAAGCTTTGACGTTATACATGCGCCTCACCAGATGGTGTGCATAAGAATCAGATTGATGACATTTGTCAAAGAAGTATTGGAGAACCTTAATATCAGCAATCAAAACTAGGCCAGGGGCAGACTGTGGGTCAGACCATCAGTTATTCATGTGTAAACTCAATCTGAGGCTGAAGAAAAGGAAAATAAATTTATGAGAACCAAGATATAATCTTGAATCTATTCCATCTGAATTTCAGAATCATCTTAAGAATAGGTTTGAAGCCTTCAAAACCAATGATTGAGGACCAGATGAGTTATGGATAATATCAAGGATATCGTCCATGAAGAAAGCAAAAGGTCATTACAAAGATAGAGGAGAAAGAAAAAAATCAAAATGAATGTGCTAAGAGACTCTGAAAATTGTACTAGAGCATTGAGAAGCCAAAACAAGGGGGAAATATGCCAATGAAAAAGAGCTAAA
>NW_006399759.1:18121901-18124759 GCF_000299155.1 Elephantulus edwardii | reverse complement strand
CTGGGCAATGGATTGGAAGAGATTCATATTTGTTCCCATTTCCAAGAAAGGTGATCCAACAGAATGTGGAAACTATTGAACACTATCATTAATATCAAATACAAACAAAATACTGCTGAAAAATCATTAAAAAATGGCTAGAACAGCACATAGAGAGGAAACTGCCAGAAGTTCAAGCAGGATTTAGAAGAGGCCATTTCACCTGGAATATTATTGCTGATGTCAGACCGATCCTGACTGAAGGTTAAGAATACCAGAAGAAAGTCTACTAATGCTTTATTGACTATGTGAATCATAACAAGTTATGGCTAACATTGAGGAGAATGGAAATCCCATTTAATTGTGTTCATGTGAAACCTAGACCTAGACCTGAAGGCTGTTGTGCGAACAGAGAAAGGGGATACAACGTGGTTTAAAGAAGAAGAAAGTTCATCAGGGTTGCATTCTGTCTCCCTACCTATTCAATCTGTGTGCTGAGCAAATAATTTGAGAATCTGGACTCTATGAAGAGAAATTTGTCATCAAGATTGGAGGAAGACTCATCAATAACCTTGCTTGCTGAAAGTGTGGATGACATGAAGCACTTGTTGCAGAAAATCAAAGAATATAGCCTTCAATATGGATTACAACTTGATGTAAAAAAAACAAAGATTCTAACAGCTGAGCCACAGGCAGCATTCTGATAGATGGTTAAAAGATTGAAACTGTCAACAACTTCATCTTACTTGGATCCACAAGTAACACCCTTGGTACCAGCAGTCAGGAAATCAGGAGACATATTACACTAAGAAAGTCTGCAGTTGGGACCTCTCCAAATTATCAAGGAGCAAAGATCTCAATTTGAGGACTAAGGTGTGTCTGATTGATGCCTTGGTCTTTCTGATAACTTGCTATGCATCTAAGAGCTGGACAATGAATAAGGATGATAAAAAAAGAACTGATGCCTTTGAGCTGTGGTGTTGGAGAAGAGTGCTTAACATCCCATGGACTGCCAAAAGAACTAACAAATATGTCTTGGAGAGGGTGCAGCCAGAGTGCCCTTTGGAGGCAAAGATGATGAGGCTTCGCCTCACATATTTTGAGCATGTTGATAGAAGGAGCTATTCCTTACAGAGGGACATGATGCTCAGAAAGATTGAAGAGTCAGCAAAGGAGAGGAAGATCCTCGACTGAGTGAATTAACACAGTGACCGGCACAATAAGCTCTAATGTGTCACGAAGTGTGAGGATAGCACAGGGTTTAGATGTGTTGTTCAAGGGGAGCTCTGGTGGCCTAGTGGCAAGAAGCTGCACTGCAATCCCAGAGGAACACGGTTCGAATCCACCAGATGCTCTGCCGGAGAAGGAGGCGCAATATCCTCCTGTACCAGTCAGATCTGATTTGACGGTACACGCACACAAAAGAATAAAAAATAATTAAAAAAAAAAATTAAAATTAGATGTGTTGTTCATAAAGTCTCTATGGGTCGTACTTAACTCAACGACACCTAACAACAACAGCAACAAACAACAATCTATTACACAACCACAGTAATCAAAACAGCTTGATACTGGTACAAGGGCAGATACATAGATCAATGGTATAGTATTGAGAATTCAGAAAGAAATCCTCTCACCTACAGACACCTGGTCTTGACAAAGAAATGAAAACCATTAAGTGGTCAAAAGATGACCTTTAAAAAAAATGGTTGGGCAAAATTGGATGTCTATATTTGCAGAAAATTACATAAGAGCCATACCTCACACTATAAAACAAACAAACAAACAAACAACTAACTATAGAAGTAAGATCTAAAAAAATTCATCAAATTCTGTTCTACAGCATAAAGAGGTTATCAAATACAACTGAAAATACATAATCAGCAGAGGATAAACTAGATAATTGGGACTTTATGGAGAAGACAACCATCAATGAGATGGATTAATACTGGCTGCAGCAATGGGCCCAAGCTCTTAAAAGATGAGGGTGGCACAGGACAGGTCAGATTTCAGCTCTGTTGTTCATAGGGTCACTATGAGTTACATTTGACTTAACGACACCTAAAAACAACAAAAGTGCACCTGCTTCAGGCCATAATAGTCTTTTCAGTCACTTGCTATGCATCTGAGAGCTGTACAGTGAAGAAGGATGACACAGAGAATTGATAACTTTGAGTTGTGGTGTTGGAGAAGGGTATTGGATATGCCGTGGAGTGCCAAAAGAACAGATACATCTTGGAGAAAGTTCAGCCAGAGTAATCCTTGGAAGCAAGAATGGCAAAGCTTCCTCTCACATACTTTGAGCATGTTGCTAGAAGAGTCTATTCCTTGGAGAGGGGCATCATGCTTGGAAAGGTGGAGGGTCCCCAAAAGAGAGGGAGATCTTCAACTAGATAGATTGACACAGTAACTGAAACAATGGGCTCAAACATGTCAGAGAAGATGATGATGGCACAGGATAGGACAGGGGTCAGATCTGTTGTTCATAGGATTACTATGAGTCATATTTGACTCAACAGCTTCTAACCACAACAACAAAAAAATTAAATCTGTAGATACATAAAAAGATTTCTCTAAAACAAAATCTACAGACTGGGAAAAAGTTTTGGTCATGATACATCTGCCAAGAAACTCCTGTCTAAAACCCTTTAACAAGAAAAAAATGAAATAAATTTAAAATGGATAAAGGACATGAAAAAAGACACATCTCCCTCAGAGAAGACATTTAGATGGCTAAAACATGAAGAAAGAGAAAATAGTGCAACAATGAATGAAAGGAAACCCAAAATCTCTGTAAATGTTCATTAAAATTAATAAAATTTAATAAAACAACAACAACAAAAGAAATGCTCAAGATCATTAGTTATTCTCACCTAGGT
>NW_006399759.1:18085225-18121144 GCF_000299155.1 Elephantulus edwardii | reverse complement strand
AAACTTAAATTTAAAAAAAGATCATTATTGTTGGTGGTGGGGTGGTGTTAAGTGCTGTCAAGTATGACTTATAGTGACGTTATGAACAAAAGACCTGAACCCCTGTTCTGTAACTATTGCCATTTCTCTAAGTTCATAGTTTCCAGAGGTGTGTTGTTTAGGAAGTAGATGACTTTAGTTATTAGAGAGAAGCAAATCAAAATAATTATGAGATATCATCACACTCCAGGAACAACAGAAATTTTCAATAAGAAATTGAACGAAACCTGGAGAGAGTGTGGAGACATTGGAACACTCATACACTGCTGGTGGAACTGTAAAACGGTGAAACCACCATGGAAAGCAGAATGGCCCTTCCCTTGAAAAATTGGGAATAAAAGTATCATTTGATCCAGAAACCTCACTACTAGATAATACAACTCAAAGAAATAAGCGCTGTGTTACAAACAGATATATGCACACCTATACAATAACAAAGAGATGACAACAATTCAAATCTCCATCAATGGACAAATGGATAGAGAAACCGTGGTACAATTATACAATGGAGTATTCTGCGACACTAAATCATAAAAAATTCATGACGCACTGCACAACATAGATGAATCTAGAAGCAATTACACTGCATGACTTAAGTCAGTCACAGAAGGGCTATTATCTTATAAGGTCCCTATTATAAAAAGCTACGACAATGAGAGAGCTACGTTGGCCGAGTGGAAAGAAGTTATGGTACCAAGCCGAAAGTGGGTGATTTTCATCTGCGGCCCTCGGCCAGGTTCAAATTATTTTCCTGTCAAATATTCTTCTAGGTGGTATATCACTGGTCTGTGCCTTGCTGTACAGAGGTAACTCGTGGTTGCTGTGATGCTGAAGCCTGTGACAGTGATGTGCCAGTCGTGGTAACAGGCACCCATGGTGGACAGTGTTGGCTGGAGCTTCCCGACTAAATCAAGCCTGGAAACAGGAGCGGCATCCACTTCCAAAATGGCTTGCCTCCGGAAACTCTATGTACGAACCGTGCTCAGGCCGTTCATTCATAGGGTCGCTATGAGTCGTCTACGACTCGACGGCACCAAACAACAACAAATTATAAAAAGCTAAGGAAAAATTGGACTTCTGTCAATCAAAGCCCCATCCAGTGACCTCTCAGCTCTCAGCTTATTGACTGGGGGGGGGGGAATAATAAAGCTAAGGAAAGTTTACACAAGAATAGAATTGTTCTTGGATGGTTTCTAGGAAAGGGAAGGAAGAGAGAGAGGAACAAAAAAACTTCCTATGTAGATAAACTGGGTGAAGGGAATGGCAATATAAAATAAGGTTTGATCAGACATTGTGATTAATTAGTTACATTAATAAATTACAACTCTTTTTATAAAACAAAATGTGTATGAATATGAATGAGGGAATGAAAACTATTATTTACAAACTTTCATTTAAGTGAAAAAAATTAAATAAACGGGGGGAAGTCATTAAAGGGTCCAAAGACTTCTAGATTTAAAAAGAAAAATAAAAAAGGGTGGAGGAGACCGCATGTGTTGAGATGAGGAAGCCGCACACCTCTCCGGGTAAAACTTGGATAGAACTACTTAAATGCACCTACATATCCTCACTGGGAAAAGCATGGGATTTTTTTCCCCCCTCTGGAAGCATGCACCAAAAATAAAACCTGTTAAGTAAAATTGCCTTTGGCAAGAGAGACAGGTGGGGAAAGAGAGACTTTCACTTTTCATTTTGTTCTTTTCTGCTTTGTTTGTACTTCTAATCATGTGCATGTTGTATTTTAATTTTTGAAATGTCATCAGGACATTTGAAATGTGTGGATGGTGGGATTTGAGTCTGATCTCATTTTCTTCTGTATCTACTTTTCTATATCGCACGGGGGGAAATCAAAATCAATGTTTTTCAATGATGCAAGTCAAACAAAACCCTTCACTTCTGGGGGATAAAGTTCACGTTCCTGAACGCACACACCCAAGGAGGTCCTTCTCTCCTCCCCTGTACTCCTCAGCCAGGCACAGCAGCTTCCCACAGCCCCAAAGCCCCTTGCTCTCTCCTACCTCTGGGCCTTTGCCCATGCTGTTTCTTCTCCCTGTAACACCTGATGACCCTGTCACTTTAGCTTACACTTCAATTCAAGGCCTGCTGCCTTCCTTCCTCCCTCTCCCTCTTGTAAGTATTGCTCTGGCCTGCCTGACTGAAAAACCAGTATGGCCTCATCGCCATCATAGCAATGTGCCTTCTAAACCTTTCACTGATCTGCCTCTCTGAATATCTCATGAGAGATATGTAGACAAGCATTGGGCCTGGGACATCATAGGCTTCATGAACATGACCTGACTGAATGGAATGAACACCTGGGTCTCTGAGATTACCCTAAACAAGGCCAATGTGGAGTGGGCGTCAGGGCCTGGTTCCCCAACTGGGAGGGCTGAGGATCTGCTGAAGCATCAGCTGACAACATGAAGGGCAAATGCAGCCGCCAACAGCGAGGCCGCCCGCTCGACACCACAGTGGCTTTTATTTCCTCTTCTGTGGTGCCAAAGGCCTGAACAAATATTTTCCTGGAGTGGAGGAATGGCTTAGCTCCCAGCTTTAAGTGCTGGAAACACCGGCTGGGTCGGGCAGGTTCCAGGAACCAGCAGAATTCGGGGTCTGGCTACACGGAGGGAGGAGAGCCATTAAGGCTGTCTTCTGGGCGGTGCCCACCTTCCTGGCTGGCTGAGGAGCAGGGTCTGGTCCACCTTCCCCGTCAGGCCCCAGGAAACAACCAGCTCGCTCTGTGGGCCACAAAGCTATGAGAAGCTTTTGTCCGAGGCCTCTCTGCCCATAAATCACAATCTTCTAGGATCCTAAAGAAAATGTTGGCCACGCGGGCCTCCTTTGTTTTTGCTGCAAAAGCTACTGGGGAGTTCGAAGGAACTCATTATAATGTGTGGAACTTTTTTATAAGCTTCCCCCTCCAAATATTGAGGAATAACACATACAAAGTGCAGTTATCTTTAATGTATAGCTTGATGGTTTATTTACATACACATGCACCCTTGTAATCACCACCCACATCAAGCCATCGAGGAGGTTTCCAGGGCCTCAGAAGGTCCCTTTATGTTTCAGCCTAGTCTAAACCACACTCCAGAAGACACATCAACTGGCTTCTGTCATCACTGATTTATTCTGCCCATCCCTGAACTTCACATAAATGGAATCAGACGGCATGGCCTTTGTGTCTGGCTCCTTGCCCCTCATATATTGTCTCAGATGGCCATCTATGTTGTGCATGTCAGTAGTTCATTCTTTTTTATTGTTGAATAGTAATTCATTGTATAAATCCACTCTAATGTATCCTTTTCCGGACACTTGGCTCTGTGCCCACGTTGGTTTTGGTAACTATAGCTGCAATGAGCATTCTTGAATGTACCCTTCAGCATGATCTCCCTCCAGGCTGAGGAGAAGGGTGGGTGAGTATGGTGATAGGAAATGGGGGAGTGATGATGGCCTGGTCTTAAGGACTGTTCCTAGTGCCAGGCACTGCTGGTCAGGGCTGGGTCCTCGAGCTCCCTCAGTTCTAGAGTTGGGGGTGCCCAGGGGAGCAGTCCCCAGGCTCTCTAGCCTCCTTGGCAAAGGTTTTCCACCCTACTCAGCTCTGCACTATCAGCTCCCTGTCTCCTGAGGCAGCCTAGCCCACCTTTCCCTTCTGGAGAGCAGAGTCGGATCACTGGGGAGTAAGAAGGACAGATCACCTCAGAGGCTGAAGTGGGCTCAGGCTTCTCCTTCCACAGTCAACTGTAGGTGCATTTGTTGTTGTTAGAAACCATAGAGTTGATTTTGACTCATAGTGACCCCATGTGACAGGGGAGACTGGCCTCAAGCCTTCCTGACTAGACTTTGCAAAAGCAGATTTCCCGGAGTTGCTGTGTGAGTTCAAACCACCAACCTTTCATTTTTGCAGTCCTGTTAGACCACTTGTGCCACGAAAGCACTTTTAAAAAACTGTACTCATAGATACCCCACCGGTGGGTTTCCCAGGATGTAAATCACACAGGGCATTGCCAATCTTTCTCCCTTGGATTCGCTGGTGGATTCAAACTGTCAAAGAGGCACTGCCTTTAGGTTGATATCACGACTCCCTTCAGACTGGGCCACGAGAGCATTCATTCATTCATGCCTTTTCTCCCAGATTTGGCTATTTTGGAATTAACTTATCAGTAGTAGTGCCTAACCTGAGAGGGAGGTGAGACTGCCCACTTAGAAGCCCAGCCCTGGAATCACTATCCCTTCTACCCCAGGTGAGCCCCAAGCCACAACCCAGCTCAGAGGACAATCTCAGGCCAGGAACCTTCCCCCCCGCCCCCTACCCCGGACTCTACCTGAAAGCATGGACCTGTGGGAGAGTGCAGTGGCACCCTGAAGTGAGGTGGGGACACACCTCACAGGTCCTGCCAGTTTTTCCTCTTGGTGAGTTCTCAAGCCTGCCCCTCCTGTCCATCCCTGCCATCACCTCTCTGGAATCAGCAAAGCAGCCTCGGAACTGTCATAACCGTCGCTGGGCCTCCAGTCCCCCGCCCTCTGTAATGCCTAACCTTTCTTGCTGTCTGCATTGGCGCCTTCAGGCTCTCTGGTGGTCACCACTGGGGCCTTACCACATTCCAGCATGTCCCCTTCCCACGTGTGCTTTCCTGTCACATACAACATGAATCTGCTAGTCTTTATTGCTGCCTGAGCTGTGCCTTCTGCCTACAGCTTGTGTCTGCAAACTGCAAGGTCTGTCTCTTATTTGAGAAGCAACTTTCACTTTCTCCTTTGAGATTTAATTCACATACCATCCCCTGGGGTATCCCCATGATCCAGACCCCAAACTGGCCACACCCAAATCCCTGTCTTCCCCCAGCACGCTGTCACTGAAACAGCCCTTTTCTTTCTTTGTGCCTCTCTTGCTTACCACCTCCTACAGAGCTTTCACGTCTTGAGGTGAAAATGTAGTGTTACCTGAACCAAAAGACATCCTGCATGGTCAGTGAAAAGAGAACCCTCAGCAGGATGGACCGACACAGTGTTTGGAACAAAGTGTTCAAACATGGCAACAGGGGCAGGACCGGGCAGTGCTTTTGTCGCTTGTGCATTGGGTTGTTCAGAGTCGGGGCTGACTAAGCGCCACTTAACAACAAACATCTGGAGCAAAAGCCGAGGGGCAAGCAAAGAAAAAAGGCAATTTAAAGCAGAAACTGGCTGCAGACTAAAAATGTGACATAACCAAACTAACATACAGTAATATGTGTAATAAAAAACCTGGGCATCATCAAAAAGTGAAGAGCGAGTATTCGATTGCTCCCTGCCCGGCAGAGATGAGGGTGTCTTAGAAAGCAGAGAAGGGGCATTAAAAGGGGTGAAGGTGATGGGAAATTAGCAGCAGGCTGAGGGTGAGGGAGGCATGCCTTTCAGTATGAGTGTCTGAGGAATTTGAGGACATTTCAACTTCACCTTTTTGCATCTCTTACGGTTTCAAGCATTCCAATGTTTTAAGGCACAAACCTGTCTGTGTGGTACGCTGTGTGTGGGTGACCCTGGGTATGAATACAGAGGTGGGAGAGTTCAGCAGATCAAGAGAATAAATTATGATCAGGAGGAAGAGGGTGGGTGGGGCTCGGTTTCAGAGATCTGAATGTAAAGAAGGAAGGTGGCTGGGGAAGGCTGGGGGACCAGAAACCTTGCGGGTCACTATTGATGGCGGCTTCCCTGAGTTCCTGGACCTCCAGTGCTGTATGGCTCGCTGTGTTCTGATGCTGGTATTCACCTACCAGCTCCATTATGTGCAATTTTGGACAAGAGGCAACCCCTCCATCGTTTATCCATAAAGAGGGGATAATTAACAGTGTTGTCGCATGGATGGTAGAGCAGCTGTGAGATGGCTATGCAATAATCCAGCTGTCATGCCTGGCACAGTCTGGTCATACTAAGTGCAGTAAAAGGACTAATTACTAGGGTGGCCAGGACTACAACTGTGACCTCAGTGTCCAGTAAAGGGACTGGCTGAACAGAGACACTGTTTTTCCAACATTTGCTGGAGGACCTTTGAGACTTTGTCTCAGCCCTCAAACGCTACTGAATGCAATGTGTCAAAGGAGAGTAAAATTATCTACCCTGAGCTGGCAGTCCCTGCGGTCAGAAGCACAGGTGGAGTGAGGTCCCATCCAGTACGCTGTCCAGGACACCCCGGAGGTCCTGTGCCTGGAATTGGCCTGCAGGGAGGGGCAAAGAGCGGGTAGGACACCAGCGGCCCAGGGTGGGGACAAGGGCAGATGGACAGGCAGCCGAGGGCTTTAGGTCACCAGCCTGGACAAAGCTCCAAGGAGGGGTGGGCCGCCCATCACCCTCAGCTCATGGGGGTTCTTGCACTAAACTGAGCCATTTGACTCCACATCGTTCTACATATTTCTCCCAAGGGCACAAAGCATTTTCTTTGACTGCTAGCACTTGAGATGGTTTATTAATAAATTTTAAGTCACCGAGTGGTCAAGCAGAAAGAGAGAACATACTTTTACAAACTAGGACACACCAATGACCTTGAAGGGAGTGATGATAGCCTAGTGGCAAGAAGCTGCACGGTAATCCTGAAGGCATGTTGTTTGAATCCACTAACTGCTCTGCTGGAGAAGGATGGGCAATCCCCAGCTGCCCAGGAGTTGGTTCTGACTTGATGTACGCACAACAACAATGCCCTTGAGGGAGAGAATGTGCAAAGCCTGCTGAGGGGCAGGAGGAAGGGCAGGCAGAGGGTGAGGCAAAGGAGCTGTGGTCTGGCCACAGCTTGGGTGAGCATGGTGGAGACGGGCAGTCTGCTTTCCACAGCAGGTACCAGTACTGAGCCCACACTGCTCTTCACCAAGCCAGTGAGCCCAGAGCCAGGTCCCACTAAGCAGGTGACATCGCCAGGCCTAGAAGAGACTCAACCACCACCAGGATCTGTTGCCAGAAATGACAGTACCGTTTTATTAGAGTTACACAAATGAGCCCAGCCCTCAGGCTGGGCGCCGTCCCTTAGGTCAGCAAAGATGAGCACTGTCACTAAGCCATCCCCTGCCCTCGAGTCATGTCCAGTCACATGTCCCAGTCAGAAAGTCCCAGGACTGAACATAGGACATGAGTTCCCGTTGCTTGACGGTGCATCTGAGTCACAGACCAGGTCACTAAACACAGCAGCCAACGGAGCGGCTGCAAGGTTATCAAATTAAATAAGCAAATACAGAAATCTCCCAGGAGCTCTGGCCTAGAGCCTTTGGTTCTAGCAAAGCAACAGGTGTGAGTGTGGGGTGGGAGAATCGTCCGAGAATCCGAGAGGCCAGGGCCTGAGGCCTCGGGTCAAGCCATGCCCTGTCCCTCCCAGCTTCCTCAGTCATTTAGGTGGCTATGTGGAGTTTGGCAACTCAAAAATTTACATCAGGCTTTATATAACCTTGGCTGAACCTACCAACCTCCAGAAAAATGTTAGCCAAAACAAATACCAACTGGAGGGACTCTGGGCTCAGAATCTCTCACCACAGCAAAGATGAAGGCACAGAGATTTTAGCCAAGTTTCCCAATCCTGTGGGTGTTCAGAGAAAAGGCTGGTCGTGCCCACACAACCAGCGCTGAGAGAAGAAGCAAAGGCATTAGAGTTCACATGACTACTTTATATTAAAGTTTATTACATTTGGAAGATCTATTGTACAGGGAAAAACCCATTGGATTAAGTATAGTTTTGCCAAAAGCAAAAGACTATCACTCTTTGGAAAACAATCCTAATCTCCAGCCCAGGGTAGTAGGGCCGTGGGAGCCGAGCAAAAGCAAGCCTGGCCCTTCACTGAGGGGCTCAGTGTCGGCTGTTCCTGAGACCCCTTCTGGTCAATTTCCAGGAGGAAATGTCCCGCAGAAATGGCCCCACAAGGAAGGAAAGGCTTGTTCTACCAGAACACTCTTTGCGCTCACTCCCACCTCAGTCCTCTTCAAACATCCCAGCTCTGAGCAGCCAGGACCTGATTCTCATACCAGGCTCCTTTGGTTTACCAGCAGACCAGGCTTCAGGGGTGGGTATGAGTTCATACACACAGCCTTGTCTACTGAGAAAAGGGGACTGTCTGCTGGCAGCCTGGATCAGCGGTCCCCAAATGGAGCCCACAAAACAGATACTCCATACCCTGTTGCACAAGTGAGCAACAAACTCGGAAAAAAACCCCACACAAACAGCCTACATTTTGGCTTCCAGATTTGGTTCTCCTAGCTTTTGTTGTTTGTCTTTAAAAAAAAAAAATCTTCTAAACCCTGATGATGACTTCTGATGAGATGGCAGATGAGAGAAGCAAGATGGAGGAAATCAACTTACTTAACTTACCTCAGAAGGAGCGAACTCTACTGGGGCTATGAACAAAGAAACTATATAGGAAGTATGTGCAAAACCAAGTTGATATCTAAATTAAGACTTCCCCACAAAACAAAGTGAATGCTGAGATAGTCCTGAGCGCCTCACCGCCGCCACTCAATGGGAAGCACCTCAAAGACAGTTGGTCTGTACCAGTAAGTGCTAAAGGTGAGTTAGCCCAAAACCCTCGCCCATGGGAATCTTCCAGACGCCGCTGCCACAGGTGTCCAGGTCCCAGACAGCAGTCAAGGTTCGCTTTCTTTCTAGAGCTGGGTTTGGGGAGGGGCTCTTCCAGGTGAGAAAACTCAAGTCAGAATGGTGAGACACCAGTTTCTACTTGTGGTGAAAAGGTCATATGCAAAAAAAGCCCCTGTGCACACCCCCAAGTCTTTGGGCAGAAGTCAGAGAAGCAAGGCGGGCCTCCCCAGCACACCCTCGGATCTCCAGGCGGGGGGCAGGCTGGTGTGGCCCAGAGTGTGGGGAGGAGGCGTGGCCTGAGGGGAGTCGAAGGCCTGCAGTTCTTCACGGAAGAGGTGAGTTGGGGGGCCTAGTGATTGGCAGTGGGGAGGGGGAGAGTGGCTGCCTCCTGTCAGGCGTAGAACTCCTCCTGCTTGGTGGGCTTCTGGTAGGCTCCGCCGTTGGCTTGTTTGGGCTCCTCCAAGGAGTAGCTACCCTCATCCTTCTTCTTCATTCGATACAGCATGAAACCCACCAGGCACACAGCAAAGATGAGCCCCACCAGGCCTCCGGCAATGACCCCTAGGGTGGACAAGGAGAAGACGACTTAGCTGTGCTGTTACTGGGGCTCAGCAGAAGACCCTTTCCCATTGAGCAGCCCCAGGAGGTGGCCCAGGTAGAGTGGGTGCCACATTAGGGAAAAAAGCAGCCATTCCCCCACTGTCCCCAAAAGCAACAATTTGACCTTTCCCCACCCACCTGAGGGTAAACTCACCTCCCAAAACTTCCTTCCTGTCCAGAAGGCCCTGTGAGGCCCCCGTGGCCCCCTGATCCACGGGGGACTGGTTCCGAGGGTCAGACTCCACAGAAACCACACCTGTGTTGTCCCCAGGTGTTTCAAAGACGAAGTCCTGTGGGAGGGCAGAGAGACAGATCAGGCTAGGGCAGAGGCCTTCATTTCCAAACGCCAGCCAGCCTTGTGCTGATGCTCACTGTGACCTGCAGTAAGAGCCTGGAAAGATTAGTCTTAAGACTCCAAGGGAAGCAGTTCAACTCTGTCTGATAGGGTTACGATGGACTGGTAATGAGTTGGGTTTGGTGTTTTGGACTGGGCCTGTGCTAAGCCCAAGGAGCGAGAGAGGGGAAGCCAGGACCTCCAGAATACAACTTCTTGGTGGAGACTAAGCACAGATACTGGAATTGCCTGACAACCACAGACCACACCCACATGTCCCGTGCTCAACAAGGCACGCACCAAGGCCCACTCTGCCTAGTGGTCATCCTGTGTCCCAAGAAATGCAAAGGACAGCAAGGGGACAGCCACTCACCAGCTCTCCAGAGCTCTCTTCCACTGGGAACTGACTGGAGGTGCCATCCTCAGCAGCCTTCTCCGTGGCAGGAGGGGCTCCGTTCTCCAGGCCGGGAGCTGGAGGGTGGAAGTGGCCACGTCCTTTAGGAGGTAAGGTCTCAGGGTGGCCTGGCTGCAGGTCCTTGGAAGGATGGGTGGTGGCAGGTGCTTGGGCCGTGCTGGCTCTTGCTGTGGAGGCCCGGTGGGTGGTTGGGTGCTGGGTGGTCTCACTGGGCGGGTGGGATGTCCCTTTCTCTGGGGCTAGAGGATCGGGCTCCACCTCTGTCAGATGCACAGATGCTTCCTCCACATGCTCCTTCAGGTCGGGCAGGATGGAGGCTGCAATGGTCTCTGAGGGCTCAGGAGTGGTGGGCATGGTGGTCAGGAGCCACATGTCTTTCCAGGTGGAGGGGGTCTGATGTGACAAGGCGATATCTTGCAAAGCATCTGCAGGGCCAGAAGCAGAGTTTGTCAGGATGGGGACAGGGGTAAGCTAAGCACGGGATGGCAAGTGGGTGCCTGGGTGAGGACCCCAGGCCATGATTCAAAATCTGCCAAGGACAGGAACCCTCCCTCCCCACCGTGAGCAACTGTGTCCCCTGGGGTGGAAACTGAAAGCTGTCCTAGTCCATTGTAAGCACTCAGGCAGGTCTGGTATCTGGAACCACAAGAAGGACATTAAGCCCATCTGTGAAGGAATTTTTCCTGCAACTGACGATGGCTGCTCCCTGAACTGGACCGTGTGCATAAATCTCTGTCATTCCTCCCTCCCCAGGTACCAGTATCTTTGCCCCAGGAAAACCTAAAACTCCCCAGCCCAGAGACCTATACCCAGCCTGTCAGCTCTCACACCCTCCCTGAGGCAGCGTCGGCCCACTGGCTCACTCATATTCCAAGGCCCAGCTCAAGTGCCACCTCCCCATTCACCTACAGCTTAGTAAAGGGGAAATGATAAACTCTAGGGACAAACGTTGGAGATCTACACCACACCAGGCTCTGTGCTGCCTTACCCTTCCTCACAATATCACGTGATTCAGATGATTAACTCTCATTTTACAATGAGAAAACAGGCTGAGGAAAGTCAAATTCCCTTCCACAGGCAAAAGAGAATATAATATGTACCACAGTCACAGGCCCCTGAACTTTCCAGAACCCTCAGCATTCATTCCACCCCTACGTACACTTTCTCTTCAACCAGGCAGCTCCTAGCAGTGTGGACCCCTATACTCCTCCCTAGCATCCCCCTTTGGGCCCAGTAAACTGTCTGTTGCCATGTGGGGTGGGGGCTCCCCCAGTGCCAACCTCACCTGCACCTGAGCCAGAGAAGTTGTCAGAGTCATCTCCAGAACCGTCTTGATCTTCAGGGGGCACATTTGCAGCCACAGTTTGCTGGAAAAAGAGCAAAAAAGGGGGTGAGCTTGTCAGGAAGTCATTGCTCCTGGGCCCCCCTCCTGGAGGTCTGACAGAATTCTCTCCATCCTCCTCAGCATGGATGGATGCCCTCAGTGTGGCCCCAGGGCTATAGGCTCCAGCATCCTTTCCATGACCCCAGCACACCCTCTGCTCCAACACGAACACATGGAACTGGAAAGTGGAGTGCAGAACACATAAAGAGACGCTAGGACAGGAGAGGAGTGCAGGTCTCTTGAAAGGGCAGAGAGAAGAAACTGGGAAAATCATATCCAAGGAACCCCATCACCAGACTAAACACTGAGAACTATGCCTTGGGTGCCAACAATTAGGAACTTCAAGGTCCAAGACTGTCAATCCTGCCCCACTGAGGGGTTTTCAGGTCTCACCCGAGAACAATCCCATGATGAAGGGACCCAGAGATTCTAGGAGGCACCAAGGGTCTGGGAACAGGGTTCAGGGATGGATCCTCAGTGAGCTGTGTGTCCTAAGGTAGATCTGCCCACATCGGCCAGCCCCAGGCCTTCCTCAAGCTCATTCCCATAGTCAGCCTCTCTTTTTATGCAAAGTAAGGACTGGGTCCAAACCCAGAGCTCAGAGTACTTCCTTCGTTGGGGAAGGAGGACCAGAACAGACTGAGGTTGGTCTGGACACAACCTCACACTCAGAGGGTGCTGGTAAACAGGCTGTGAGTATGGGCTAGACCCTGTTTGCGACGTGCCGGCCAAGGAATGCTGCCTGCCTGGCCTGACATTCCTGGCTCTGAGAGGTGCAAGTGCCAGAGTGCAAATATCTCCCCAGCTCCTGAGGCAGGCCTGAGGTGGGGGACCAGGGGAAAGGTGAGCACCAAGAGGCAGCTGAGCAGGCCTGTGCAGAAGCCCTGTGTGGGTGGGAGGGCAAGGCGGGGCCTCTGGCCCGTAACACACTCATAGTCAACACTGGTAAGCAGGTGGAGAAAGACCTAGCAGTCAGGTGGCAGAAAGGGACAGCGAGAGGAATCTGGTCAGCAAACAGACTTTGACCCACATGAACCTACTGCACAGGCCATCTCACCAGAGCCTGACCACCAGAGGCCAGAACAGAACAAGGAAGGAAGAACCGCTTTATGCAGCACAGGGACCTTACAGACTCTCTTCCCATCTCTAAAATGCAAACAATAATAAATCCACAGCTCAGGACGGACTGTAAAAACTCAATGCGGCTTTGCATGTAAGGAGCCGGGCGGAGCCCCACCGCCAGAGGCTGCCACCCTTTCAAGGGAAGTAAAAGCTGCTGGGCAAGAAGAGGGAATGTAGGGCACATGGCACCTGGAACGCCAGCAGCAGGCTTGTCTGGAAAGAGGGTGGGATGGAGGTGGATAGGGTTTCATGAGGAGACCAGCCGGGAGCCAGCCTGGCTCTCCGGAGACTGCACAGACTTGCCGGGAGCAATCCCCACCCGAGGCTGAGGGAGCAGGGCCTCCAGAGGCCTCCCCTTGCCCTGGCCTCGGGCCCACGGGGCCTCATTCTCGAGTGGAGCACAGAAGGGAGGGGCAGGCAAAACCTTTGGCCTCCTGAGGCAGCTCTGGGGCCGAGTTGGGCCAGATGAACTCTACATCCAGGGTCTAGGTCAGGGGAGGGGAAAAAAAAAGCACAGGTCAGGTGTAGAAACTGCATGACCACAAAGAACACTGAGCTTCCTTTTCAAATACAAAAACTAAAACTGTGCCTTCCCTCCCCCAAGCCCTAAAAAGCCCCAGAGGCCTGCCTGAGCCATCGTGGCTCACCTGCAATGAACAGTCATCACCTGCAATGAACAGTCATCGTCCATCCTTTCTCTATCTTGTCCCCAGGTGGGACTGTAAATACCTGAGCTGTCTGCAGAACTTAGAAGCTGCTCTAGGCCTCTTCTGAGGGAGGGCACTTCTCCCCTTTATCAGCAATTAGTACTGTCCCCTAGGCAGACAGAGAACAATACTACCTCCTGCCACACAATTGCCCCAGACCCCTGCCCACACCCACTGGAATCACTGGTTCACCCTCCTCACCCAGCACCTCAGTCCTGCCCTCTCTACTCCTGGGGAGTACTTGGGCTGACAAGCATCTTGCCTGACTCCCTCCCTTCAGGGGAAAACTGCCAGACTTGCCTCAACCATATTGTAAAGCAGAACAGCCTGGAGGTACCACCAGGGACCTCAGTGGCTGAGTCTCCCAACAGCCTCAAGAGTGAGGCTTCTCTCATGACCAGATAAGATGCAGGGTTTGCTTAGTTCCTAAAAACAAATTGTTCTAACTGCTCAGTCTATCCCTCAGCAATCCTGTTTACACAACAAGCACTTAAGCAAACATATTCTCCAAAGAAACCAGATCACTGGCCTAACCGGAGCCTCTCTCCTGTCAGCCTCAGGTCTCTGGTGAGAGGTTGGGCTGTGGTGACCCCTCAAATCCCCTCAGGCTCATCCTTCTGTGAGAAATGGGAAGTTTCCAACCTGCAGAGAGGAAATGAGCAGAAATTGCTGAGTTTGAACTTGGATCACTCAAATGCCAGCAGACACAAGGTTGTGGGTGCCACTTCCACTGTCTCTGGACAGCTGCTGTGAGAACAGCCTGCAGGAAGCTGCCTCCAGGCCTCGAAAGGCTCTCCTCAGAATCACCTCTGACTCAGGTCCTTAGAGACCCTTCAGTCTCTGGCTGAGCTGGCAGGGCTGCCAACAGGCAAGCGGGCACACTTAAAGAGTCCAGACTCGCTCTACAAGGCCATGTGGAGAGGTAAAAGGAAAGCAAGCTCCATACACTAAAGAGGCGCCCTTTAACTGCTGCCAGTCCCTGGGAAATTAGTGACTCATACACTAAATCAAAAGTAAGTAAGGTCTAGACCTTCACATGTTTAGTTTGCTCTACCAAAAAACCAAACCCCAAGCCCACTGCCATCAAGTCAATTCCGACTCATACAGACCCTGTAGTCAGAGGAGAACTGCCCACAGGGTATCCAAGGCTGTTAATCTTTACAGATTGCCACATCTTTCTCCTGCAGAGCCACTGGTGGATTCAATCTGCCGACCTTTTGGTTAGCAGCCAAATTCTTTAACAATTATGATACCAGGACTCTTTTTGCTTGCTCAAAGCTAGGGACAATTTGTTCTCTATCCACAGCCTAGACTCTGAAAGCCCACAGGTGTGAAAACCCCAAACCAGAACATTTAGCCAGATGTGTTGGGGAGATGGTGAGGCAGAAGTATGGCGTTTGGGGACAAGGGATAAGAGGGAGACCGTCCATCTGTTTCTCCCCACCAATCTGTTTCTCTCCACCACACTGGCCTTGTGTGTAGGGAGGCAAACTCAGAGGAGAAGTTCTGCTCAGGACTTTGGCCTAACAGGAAAGAGGGGATGAAAGGAGTAAAGCTTTCTCAACCACTGAAAAATATCCCCCTTCCCTTACTGTCTTTGAGTCTTAGGAGGTTCCTGCAGGTGAGGCAGAGATAAACATCTCTGACAGATAAATTTAATCTCAGAAAGGGTAAGAGATTGACTCCAGGTCACCTCCCCAGTGTCTGTAGACTTTCTCTCCAGAGCCTGCTCCCCCTCTCCCTCTCCCTAGCTCTGAAGGACCACCTGACCTGGCTGAGCCCATCAGTTTGAAGGAAATCTTCCCTAAGGCTCCTCTCTACCACCAGCAGGCTGGAGAAGTCATGGGATGAGAATTTCCTGAATAAATTCTTGGTCCAAAGCCAGCAACAGAGGGTAAAGGCCTCCCGCCTACACTTCAGAGGTGGAGAGAAGATGCCATGATTAGGACTGGGGAGTCAGGGCTACTCAAGGACTGAGGGCCTTCACTGTACAGAAGAGATTGTACAAAAAAACTCCAAGAAGCAGCTTCAAGCCTACACCTATCGGTGCCCTCACCACTAGTCAGAAGAGGGTCACCCTCCTCTGAGACCTCCATCTGAGGGAGCCCACTGCCCTGGTGGCAGGGGGGCTCTGGGTAGACTGTATTAGGACATCTCTCTAAGATTGAGGTCATCGGTCAGGACATCAAGTAAGCATCTCAGAGAGCTTCAAGTGAGGATGGTAGGCTTCAAGTAGGTTTCTAACTCCGGGCTGTCCATAGGGGCTGCCCCCAACCCTCATATCTATCATGCCACAGACAACAGCTCTGAAGAAGGGTGGTTTCATTTCCCATACACTGAGTCACTAAAATTCCACAGGCTGCTTGACTTGAATAATGGATAAAACACAACTCCCATTAAAAAATATTAAATACTGTTCCATGCACTCTTGAAACCAACAAATACCTTGGTGTGAAGAACTTCCATGGGAGCTGGGGGAGTAGGTCTAATCCTCCAGAGATGATAAACAGATGCTCACCCCAAAGGCACTAACTTTGCATGACTGAAGCTCTCTTTGATTACAGCAGTTTTGGCCTGTCAGTGGGAAAGGGAGTTTCAAGTATCTGCAGGTTGTAACTGAACTAGTGTGGTAGTGGGGGCAGCAAGCTCCTGTGGTGGGAGCGTAGGCCCTGAGTAAACAAAACCATTAGTCACAACACGGGAAATCAAGGATAAAGAGCTGGCCTTTATCAAAGGGCTGGGTCACAAACAGCCTTTCCCAAGCTGCCTCCAAGCCTGGCCTTGGAGCTGCCTCTCTGAGGGTCTGAACCCAGGCCAGTCCCACTCTGCACACAAGCCTCTCGAGGGTAAACACCCATCCCCTAGAGCCCACTGGGAGTCCAATTAACACAGGGTCAATTTAGAAAAAAAAAAAAAAGGAAAAAACAAAACATCCGAAGAAAAAAAAAAAACCAAACCAACTTTTTTTCTTTTTCTCAGTTTCTTGGTAAACTCTACAGAATAAAAATTAAAAGAAGCAGGCTGATGAGCACCCTTCCCCCTGCCAAACTTAACTCCTGGGGATTGAGGTTTCTGTGTGTGCTGAAGAATCACAGAGATTTGACAACTCACCTCTGTGTCAAGAAATCAAAACTGGCCAAGGGTGGCCTCAGCCCAACACCCAAGTCTAGTCCAGTGGCTCTCATGCTGAAGCACTAGGAGATGACCACAGCCATGTCTTCTGAGTTCTACCCACAGACCAGCTCAGAAAACCAGGAGTGAAAACCCAGGGCCTGTCACGTGTAACCAGCTCCAGACTGTGTCGGTACTGTAGCTTGTACCCTCAAGAACTCACAGTCTTTTAGGAAAAGGCCTTTCACCCTGAGCGGCCCAGCCTCACTCAAGCCCCGACTCAACCACTTGAAGAGGTAACACTGAACAGCACTAGAGGCTCCTACACAAACTCCAGCGCAGTGGCCTGGGCAGAGGCTGAGACGGTCCTACTCTCCACACCCTGGGCGCTACAATGCCCACTCGGTTTGACGTGAGCTAAGGGAACACTGAAGAGGCACCTGATGCCTTCTACACCAAGCAATGCAAGAACCAGGTCATAAGAAAAGCAAGATAAGTTCGCCCTGAAGCCTGGAGCTGAAGAGGACCTCCAGGAAATTTTCTTCCAAGCCCATCTCCAACACTGTCCCACCAGCTGGTCCAATGCCGAAAGGTATTTAGGAATCCCATAGAAAAGAACTGTTGGAACGAGGTCAGGATGGATGGACAGATGAATGCAGGGCAGGATAGGATGAGGGAGGGCAAGCTGCAGTGTTCCAGGCATGGTCTTTCAGGGTAACTGCAGAGTGGGGAGGGGTAGGGAAGAGAACATTTCAAAATAGCCAACCATACCCCAAAGCCTCAGGGCTCTGGACTGTGCTTTTCCTTATGTGGGGAATCATGTGCCTGCCTTTAATTCTCCGCTGACCAGAGAAGGCAGGTAAGTCAAAACCAAAGCATCAACCTTGAAGGCAGTATGCCAAGTGAAATAAGCTAGCCACAAAGGGATAAATATTCTATGACCCCAAGTATATATAATATCTAGACTAGGCAAAAGGTCCCTGGGCGGTGCACATGGTTCAAATTTGGCTAGTTTCAAGATTACGGTGCTTCTGATCCAAGTCATGGTATTTCCAATTGCTTTCTGTGCAAAGATGATAAAGAGAACTGATGCTGTGAATGCCATATTCCCCATGCACTGGAAATAGGACTAACAAATATATCTTGGAGAAAGCGCAACCAGGGGGAAACTCCTCCTCACATACTTTGGGAATGTTTTCAGGAGGGGACCCATCCTGGGGTGGGGGGTGTGTGGGGGGGAGACATCATGCTGGGAATGGTGGAGGGTGAGAGGAAGAGAGGAAGACTCAAGATGGGCTGACACTGTAACAATGGGCTCCACAGCATGTAGACGGTGAAGATGGCACAGGACAGGGCAGGGTTCAGACCTGTTGTTCATAACGTTTGCTATGAGTCATAGCTGAGTTGACTTAACAGTAACTAACCAAAGGCCGGCAGGTCATGCCCCACCCATCAGTTCACGGAGAAAAGACCTGATGATCTGCTTCCAGAAGAACGGCAGCCATGAAAACCCTGAGCAGTAGCCCTCCTCTGGAATACTTAGAGAGGCACCATGAGTCAGAACTGACTCCACAGCAATAGGGCATCTGGGGCTTTCTTCAGAAAAGGCAGATTCACATCGACAGAAAATAAACTAGGGGTCACCATACGGGACGGAGAAAGAAGGATTGTTGCTCAATGGGTACAGAGTTTCTGTTTGAGGTGATGAAAAAGTTCTGGGAATAAATAGTGGTGACAGTTGCATAACACAGTGAACTTAACTGATGCTATGGAATTGGACTCTTAAAAGTGGTTAAAATGGCAATTTGATCACTTATTTTATCATAATAAAAACCAACAACAAAAAATAGCCCAAAGCATTTAGGAGAGCAAGCCTCTCAAATAGAGAACAGATCCCGGGCTCTGAGGGGTAAAGGTTCAGGTCTCAGCCCTACCTCTTACCTGCTGGTGACTCGGGCATCCCTCTGTCCCTTGGAATCTGTTTCCTACTTGGCTGATCGGTGTGAGTAGGATCGATGGCCAGTATGGTCCTTTATGGCTCTGACAGGCTAAGCAGGAATTGAGGGGCAATCTCAGTTTCCTTATCACTGAAGCCACAAGCTTAGAGGCTGATGAGAAGACCACAGCCAGCCACATCAGGGATATAAAAAGTCCCAGGGCCCAGGAAGACACCCCTAGATTTCAAGGTAGTCTTGGACAAATTACTCCCTCTTAAGGCTTGTTTCTTAACTTAGAGGTGGTGAAATTCCTCCAGGAGATATTCTTGGGCCCCCAAGGCTGCCACATATTCCCAGACTTTGGCCTCAGTATCCTAAATGTCCCCATGAAGATACACCCCCAGGAGAGAGGAGCTCCCACCAATGCCTCAAGGCAGCATCAGTATTTCCAGCCCGACAGGCACAGGATGATTTATCAGCACACTTTCTCTCCACGAGAACCAAATCAAGCTGTGACCTGCAGCAGGCATGATGGGCAAAAGGAGCTGTGGGCACAGCTCTGGGTGGAGGGGCTGAGGAACAGGCAGGCAGGCCAAGAGCAGGCTTCCACCTTCACCCCTGAGAACGTGCGTCTTCAAGGGCACGTCCTGCCCCTACCCTGTCAGCACTCGCACTGGGACCTCCCACCCCTTTCCCCTGCAACCTGACCTCCACAGCCCCAACCCTTGCCACCCAGAGACAGACCCACTGCCCTTGGGGATCCACGGCAGGTCAGGGTGGAGAACCTACATCAATGTTTGGTTTTAAAGACCCCTCCACAGTAGCATTTCCCATCACCAAACCTCAGGGCTTGAGAGCCAAACCCCTTTACCCTGGTCCCTTATGACTGTCCCACTCTACTAGCCTGGGGCACCTGAGAGGCAGCCGGGCTCCTCCTGAAAGCAGAGCTATTTGTCGAAGAAGGAAGAGATCCTAACTGCCCAATACCAGCCTAAGACCCAAGGCAGGCTGCTGCTGCCCCCAGCACCCCCAAGCCCACCCTTCCACTGAGCCAGTGCCGGCTCCGGCAGGGCCCACGTGCCAGGACTAGCCTCAGATCAGGCTCAGCTGAGGGCTGGGCGTGGAGCTGGAAGAGCTGGAAGACCAGTTCCTCCGCTTTCCCCACCTGCCAGAATACGGGGGTGGACCAGGCAGGGCAAGGTTTCACTGGGGCATTGAGCAAGCGTTCAGTCCAGGCCCATGCAGCCTCGGCGCCTGGTTTTTCTCCTCAGAGCCAGACAAGGCATGTCTGTCTGTCCTCGAGACTTGCCAACCAACCCCTGCAGAATCCCACATCAGTGACCAAGAAGTGTAGCCAGAGGAAAGTGACTAGACCCAGGAACAAGAAAATTCGGTTAAGCCTGTGTTAACCTTGAGGACAACCCTTCCTTAGGGTGCCCACGTGCACAAGGGGAAATGCAAGGGGGCCCTGATTCCAATAGTCCAGCTGGGGAGTCAAGCCTGGCTCCATGGAGAAGCCAAGTCGAGTGGCGCATACAAGCGTATGACTTAGCTACGCAGGGTTGGGGACTGCAGGCATTTTATCGCCTTTACTAATATTACTGCTTTTAGATTCCTGAAAGGCCTACGGCCTAGGCAAAATGCTGGGGGTTGTGTGCCGGTGAGTGGGAACCGACTCATAGCTGACCTCCTAGTGGGTTTTCAAAGGCCATAAATCACATGGGAAGAGATTGCCCGCCTGTCTCCTGTGGAGCAGCTGGTGGACTCAAACCTTTGTGCTGGCAGTACAACTCCTCACCTCTAGGCCACCAGTGCTAAAGATGCCTCAAATAAAGGGCAAACCATGAGGAGAGAGGAGACAGCCCAAACCTCTCTATTTATCAGAGGACTGTCCCTCCCTCAGCCCTGGCTGTCCACCACAAGAGTCCCCCAGGGAGAAGATACTGAAGCCTTCCTGAGAAACCCAGCCTGTCAGCATCCCTGAAGGCACCCGTTAAGTGATCTCCAGCTGGCTAATCTCCAGTGTCTTCTGGGCCTGGGGTGTCACATCTCTGATATATGGCCTTCCTGTGACACCCTCTCCTACCCTGGCTAAATAAAGTGTCCTCAGGTTTCACGGAGGCAGAGACGATAGCCTGAACACACCTGCAGTGATCAGGCCTCCAGCTGTGCGTATGTGGTGAGGGGGGAGGAGAAGGACACACTCCTCTTGACATCAGACTCTACCAGTGGCTTTGCAATTGCACAAAATGGTCCTAGTCACTCACACTATAGCATAAATCAGTTCCCTGATACAGAGGGGTCATCCTAGAACTGGGACCCTGGGTATGATTAGGAGGTTTGAAAGACGGAAAAGGCTTACCAAAGGGAAGCTGGGAGATCCCCAGAACAAAGGCTTACCAAAGGGAAGCTGGGAGATCCCCAGAACAATTTTTTTTTATCTATACCAGAATACAGTCAAAAGCCAATCTCATATTGAGGCAAGACAGATTAAATTCCCTTTGTTCCCTTCTTTGAGTTCCAGACATACACTGATTCTTCTCTCACACCCAGATGAACAACGGGCTAGCCTAGAACCTGGAAACCTGTCTCTGAGATAAAGGACAATTCAGGAACAGCATGGAGGCCCCTGGGAATCCTACACTGAGACACAGGGAGACACACTGTGCTTAAAGAGCTCCCATGAGGGTTGTCACTGCAGAGCGAGGTGCCAAGATGGTAGAGGTACTTTCTGTGAGGACCAGCTCTTACAGGGCTGCACACACTCCAGAGGCTGCTGGTGGCTGTAAAGAAATCAGGTGCCTTCACTGGAAGCTTGGCACTGTCCTCAGCACTCTCTTCATTATCTGAGAGGTGCACAGCCTCAAACACTCGAAACACTTGGAAGAGGTGCAGCCAGAAGTCTCCTTAGAAGCAAGGATGGTGAGACTTCATCTCACATCCTCTGGGCATGTTACCAGGGGGGCCAGTCCTTGGAGGACTTGATGCTTGGAAAAGTAGCAGGTCAGCAAAAGAGGAAGCCTCTCAATGAGATGGATTGAGATGGACTGGCACTGCGACTTCAATAATGGGCTTGAAGAACAGTGGCGATGTTGTGGATGTTACCAGACCAGGCAGGATTATATCTTGACCAAAAAACCAGGAGTCCTCTTCAAGAGACTCTGTACAGCAGAGTCGGGCCCCAAAAGCCTCCCTCCTAAACTCCACGCAAGGAAGGGCTCCCAATCACATTTCTCCCCTTCCTCATTCCTTCAGAGCCCAAATGTGACTACTACATCCATCCAGAACATTCCCTAAAGACCACCAAAACCCCAGAGTTTGCAGGGCAGCAGTACTATGGAGAAGCCCTCACCATGGGACAGGCACAGTAAAGTCCCCGACCAGGCTAGATGAGGCCCCTGGAGCAACACTGGTATTCATGGCATGAAGCAAACAAGGATTTTTTTTTTCATGCCCACCAGGTACCCAGAAAGTGTGAGATGACAATAGATGGCGTCTGAGCCCTCTGGAAGAAGCCTTTCTGGCCCACCAGACCCGGCCCAGGTCTCAGGATCCTGTCTCCTTGGAGGGCAGTGTGCACCTGAGGACCAACGTGGCTCTAGAAAGGGCCAGGCTGCCCAAGTTAACGTCACTGGGTGTAAGGATTGGGGAGGGACAGTTCTCTAAGAAACTCTGGAGCTCGGGGTGCCCAAAGTGGTTCAGAGTAGGACTTCTGGTCATCCCCCTAACTCCTGCCATCATCATTCTTTTGCAATATATTTCGTATGAGGAAGGTGTCATAGCTATCTGGAGTTTGGGGTGAGGGGGACAAAATAGCCTGACTTAAACCCCAAGCTTCTAGTTTAAAATTACAGTGTTGTGGGGTTCTGGGACAAAACTCTCTCTGAGGTTGGGTAGATGGGAGAAGTGACTGAACCATGAATGACTTTATACTCGGTCAAGTTAGGGAGGCTCATGAACCTCTTGGAAGACCCTTCCCTCTACAGTGGTCCAAAGAGACCTCACTCACTCACATGCCCACCAGTCAGGTAGACAGCTGCCCAGGGGGGACACAGCAACAAGAAGTCAGAAAACACCAAAGCATCACCTCCCTTCATCTCTGGGCCCCATGAGACTGGCGGAGCACTGACCTCTGCTCCGCTTCACAGAAGCCAAAAGTGGCCCCCCCAGAGTCATTCAGAACTAGGCTAGAAGCCAGGGCCAAAGCCCTGGTCTGCGACTAGCTGCACACCCCACCACCACATGCTGGCACACAGTGGGTTCACGGGCAAGGCTGGCTGGGTGAGTCTCGAGGAGGAGCCGTGGGCCTGGCACCATGACTCAGCTGATGAGCAGAGCGATAAACAAGCTCGTCTTCCCGCTGCCCCAACCTGCCCGGCACAGCTTCCATTCCTGCCAATGAGCGGACCCTGGGGCAGGTGGCCAGGATGCCTGGGTGTGAGCAGCAAATTAGCCACCCCTACTCCCCAACCTGACCTTGTCCCGGGACGTCTTCTGGTCCACTTCTGGTTCCCACAATAAGCCCTAAGTCCACCTCCTCCAAGCAGCCTTCCCTGATGCCCATCTCCAGGTCCTCAGAGAGAATGGGAGTAGAGCCTTGGAAAGTCCTCCAGTGTCACCTCACTCTAAGCCAAGGTCTCCTTGTAACCATGTGGTTCTTAGGGATCAAAAAGGACAGCAGGTCCCTTGAGCAGCTGGGAGAACTAAGAACACAATGAGTCAGGGGCTAACCTGGAACCAGGAAGGACAGGTATCCTTCCTGCCCTTCTGGGGAGGTGTCATTTTTGCTGACTTCTTTAGTGTCGAGCTGCACATAAAACAGGAAAAGGTGACAAATGGAGAGAAAGAGGAAGAAAGTGCCCAGGTGCCCAAGGAGACAGCTGCAGACAGGTGGTATAACCCCATTTCCCCAAACTAAGACTGTGACCTGACAACCAAGGAAAGCCAGATGGGATGAGCCAGGCAGAGTGCAGCTGTAGCTGTCCTTTACAGTCGAACTCTACCCCATGTGTATGCACCCCCATACACACACAAGTGCATGCACATGGCCTCTCCTGGTGGCCTTCAAGTGACTCACTGGGAAAAGGAGCTTTCCCAGGGCTGAAGCAGGGAGCAGGAGCCTCCTCTACTTATAATTAGGCAGCCCACAAAGCCATAAATGCCAGCAGGATAGACACCTCTGAGGGGTCCAGGTGGCAATGAGAAGGCACAGAGGCAGGAAGGGGCCACGTCTCCAAGTTCACGAGTCCACAGGAAACATCGTTAAGCAAGTCACTGGGTCAAGAAGCAGGTGCACCCACCATGCTGACCCGCTTCTGAACTCAAGACACCCTCCTCACCCTGCAAGCTTACCTCTGCACGCTTACAGACACAGGCAAACCCTCTGGCTCCCCAACACACCTCACGTGACAGGCAGTAAGGTTACTTTGCAAAAGAAATCTAGACCACCCCCAAGGCTGGGCCCTCAACACTCCCTCAGATGGGTTTCCACTGTACTTATCATGAAGGATGCTGACTCTAGGTCTGCCTATCTCAATCCTGGAGATGCCAGAGAACTTCAAGTTATTTTCTTCTCACCTAAATGTAAGCCACCTGTGGGCAGAGGTTGTATCATCCCCTCAAGTTAGTCCTTCTAGGGAGGTTGTCTGTGCGCAGCCTGAAGTCACACAGTGGTTGACGAGATTTTGCCCAAAAGGTGCCTCTGTGGCCTCAACTCCAACACACTTCCTGTGTTGCTGAGGTGTGCATGTGTGGCTGTGTTCCCTCAGTGCCTGTCAACACACACACACACATAAACACACACACACACACACACACCCCTTGCCACATGGAAGAGCTTCCAGGAGGCACACTCCCATCCAAACCCCAAGGTCTGCTGGAACAGCTGGGAGGGAAATGACAGCGGGTGGAATCTGTTCCAGGACCCAGAATCCTGGCACACAGAAGCCCTCTTTCCAGACTCCCTTAATCCCATTCCTTCCCTCTAGACACACTTATGCAGACCTTCAGAGGGGGCTTTCAACCAAACACTCCCAGGTTGGCTGCTGAAAAGGAGAAGGCAATCAGGACAAGTTTGTTCTGTAAAATGAGACTTGTTCTTTGGGCAGGCTAAAGTAAAGCAAACAAACAAAAACAACAGCCAATTCAGTGTGTCACCCTTTCCTGAGCTAGACATGATGGGGATGAGGAGACCAGGAAGTGGAACTGGGCACAGGAGGCCTGAGTTCTGGTCACACTACCTGTGCCATGCTTCAGAAAAAGGGTTCTCTCCTATCTACTAATGAAAGACAGAGGCATGCTCGGTGCTGCATGGGAGGCAAGCTTGAGGGCATCACGTAAACACAGGGGAAGGCCTGGCCCTCACTCTTGCACCAAACCAAGGCACACCACTCCCAGGACCACTCATCTCCCAACCTGCCTTGGGTCCCACAGCCATTTCCTGGCCTATGCTTTATGTGAGGTACTCCTGCATGTCCCTAAGCAACCAAGAGTTAAGTAAGTCCAACACAAAGCCAGGATATTGCCCAATATTCCAGTTTGCCTAAAGGCACCATTCAGGCCTGTTCAGCCCAAATCAACACCCCTTCCATCCATACTCACACTCACGCATGACATGGACAGACCACAGGATGGACAGCAAAGACCCAGCAGGGTATTGGGGAGTCCAGCCACCTCACTTCATCAGGCTTCACCAAGGAGACTTGAAGCCCATAAATTTAGTCACACCCAATACAGAGACACACACACACACACACACACACACACACACACACACACACACAGGACCTGGTTCCGCCACGTCAGGTTCTTGGACAGAATCACTTCCGTAAACTTCAGCTTTCTCATCCACAAAATGGGGACAGTGAGATATAGCACCAAGATTTGGCATAAAGATTAAGCAAGAATGAAAACACCTAGCACTAAAGAGTATATGCTCAATAAAAGATAATCCTAATTATACAGACAGCTAACTTTCCTTTGGCACTTTCATTACAAAGCACTTTCCCGCATGTATTATGAAACCAGTACACAAATGACAGAATGAGGACAGGGAGAGCAGGTAACATTGTGTCCGCTTTTCAGATGAGGCCATCAGGACTTGGAAGTTACGTGACTCACCCAAGATTACGTACTGAGTTAATGGCAGTCCTGAGACACTACTTAATCCAAAGCTGTTTCGGCATGCTCAAACAGTACGGGAGCATTATATAGATACACACAGAGACATTTATATGGAACTCTGGTGGTCCAGCCCACTAACCTAACAGCTATATCTCTCTGGCGGTTCCACCAGCAGCTCCACGGGAGACGATGGACAATCTCCATATGTGTGATTTACAGCCTTGGAAACCAAATGGAGAGTCAGCTGTGTGTTGGTTCCAATTAGAAGACAATGAAATGTGTATATGGTAGAGATGGAGACAGTAATAAAGCCGGAAGCCAACAGCCAAAGGTTAACAAAAGAAATGAGGTGGGGTAATCAGTAAGCTTGCAAATGAAGATTCATAGGCAGCCAGGTCCAGGTTGGCTGGGAATGGCAAGTCATTTACAGTACTAATCAGGTAGAAGAACTCAGATCTTGTGATCACCAGGCACGTCTCTCAAGAGATCATTCATGCATAAGTGTCCACGGGTGGAGGCTCCCAGGTGCTGACCTTGTCAGCCACTCTCTTGCACTGTTGTTACCTGCAGTGCTGCAGCTGAGCTCTGCAAGGGACACAAAATCAACACATCTCCCATCATGACCACGATTCACAGGAGACATGCTTACTCTGAACTGGAAAAAATCTTCACTTTAGAAATAATTCTAATAAATTTGAGGTGTTCCAGTTGTACTGCTGGAGAAAAGTAGCAAATGAAAACTGGGCAAAATAGCTGCTTGATACATTCAGGCTCTGGAGGGAGTAGTGTGTAGGGAACTCAAAGGCACAAAGTTCAAATCCACCAGTTGCTCTGTGGGAGAAAGATGGGAAATCTCCACCCATCCAATTTTGCAGCCCCTGAAAAATCTACTGGAGGGTCAGCTATGAGTCAGCCAAGGCAATGACAGACTTCTGACAAGAATGGCACCTTGGACAGCTGACAGAAACAGAAGAGGAAAAAGAAGAGACCAGAATTCAAAATAAAGCGTTTTGGAGGCAGGAGGCATGAGACATAATACCTTCAGGGCTCAACAGACAAGGAGGTAACACTGTAACAATAAAGAAGATTCTGTTACCCAGGAGATAACTTCCTTATTAGCAAAATTTAAAGAATACTTCTGAGGGTGTTATGAATTCTTAGCTTATATGGGGGGAAAAAAATACTCAGGTACCAAGTGAACCTCATTCCCAAGAAGTTTCAGGAATCTTAAATTCTGTTCAAATAGAAAGATTCTTCTGTAAAATACCACAGCAGGCCCGTTTTTTGCTAATTCTTTCCAGCCCCTTTTCCACTCTTAGCCCTCTCCCCTCCAATCTGAGTTAATGAAGTTTTATTGGAACCCACCATGAGCCACAGGTAGAGACTTAAGGCAGCTCCACCCTGCCCATGAAGAGAAGCCAGCAGTGACATCACCTCAGGAAGGCTCAGAGCCCAGGCGGAGGCAAGCCAGCTCCTCCCCCACACCCACCATCCCAGGCCGTGGGGAAGTGTCTCTACTAGTCCCCATAATGAAGGCAAAAAGAGATTTTATGCCTTTCAAGAAAGACAGAGAAAGAGAGAGAGAGAGAGAGGGAGAGGGAGTGAAACAGCAAATTAGCTATTCCAGAGCAAGCAATTCTTCTTACATGGCAGAAATAAAAGACCATAGGACACACATAACACACAGAGAGAGATCTTCAAAGACAAACCTGTTCTAATCCCTTGGGAGTGGATTTGGGCAAGCTCCCCTGTAGTCAGGCACCCAGCAGTCACACCCTACCTCACAGGTCCTCAGGGGGTTTATGACCTGCTTCCCATTAGCGCTGAACTGAACCCTCCAAGAGGCCAGATCTCTGCAACCAGTGAAAAGCTCTTCCATTTGAGGCAAATCACAACCCGCTTGATTCTTTAGTGGAAGAAATCTGTGAAGGTTCACATGCCTCTGCTTTTAACCAAACTGAACACTTACTTTAAGAACAGAGCAGGGAGGGAGGAACAAAAGAAAATATACTAAACTTTATAAAGGGGGAAAAAGGAAACTCCGCTCCAAGGAGAAACTGATTCCAAAGCTCAGGGGTTTCAGGCTCAGGTCAGCCTTCCTGCTCCAGGAAGCCTTCTTCTGACCACCTCAGCTCTAGCCCTTCCTCCCTCCTCTCTTCCCCCAGACTCCCTTGCCTCCTCAGCTTCCACTGTTAGTTCTGTGTCTCCACAAGTTGTCCAAGTTCCGAGGTTACAAATAGCGTCTCCTATCACAGCATCAGCCTCTGCCCAGCACACAGTAAGTGTCACTCAAAACCAACCACAGAACTGCTTCCCTTTTGGAACAGGAGAACAGGGTAGAAGTAGCCCGCAGGTTTTCCAAGGCTGTAAACCCAAGGAGTGGCTGGTGGGATTGAACCACTGATCTTTCTGTTAGCAGATGAGCGCTCTGACCACAGTGCCACCAAGGCTCCTTGGAAGTTTACAAAATCCATTGTCAAACCCACTTGTCATCCAGTTAATTACCACTCATCGTTTACCCTCGTCCGGTTTCCAACGCAATGAACCTCTAAGGGAAGAGAACGCTTATGATTTTCCTGCAGAACACTTGTGGACTTGAACCACTGACCAACATCAAAACAAATCCTAAAGCTTATCTGTCTCTTCAGTGTGAACTGGTGCTCTGGGATGCCAGCTCACAGAAACATAAGCCCTCACAAAGACAGAGAGAAGGACTATCACCAGCACTGACTTAAGACAGGTAGGCCACTCCACCTCCAAAGACCTCTCCTGGGGCCCTTATCTTCCACCAGGTAATGCCAGGTGGCCAGAGAGGTAAACCCGGCAACTCTATCTTCCTAGAGTAATAACTATGATGCAGAATGCAAGCTGAATGGCAGCCTCAAAGAGAAAGAGAAGACAGATGTCATTCTAGAGCCTGAAAACCAAGATTACACTACAGATCGAGCTCAGAAATTACATGTCCTCCCCAGTGTCAGATTAACAGAGTAAGCATGCCCTTATTTGTGCTTGCCTACTAATCTGCAATGAGCAATTTCACATTTCTTTCACCACATCAAAGACTCTGCTTCTAGACATTTGGCATCTGTCTCTTCCCCAACCCCACACAGAAGCCTTCCTCCAATGTGCCATCAAAGCCTCTTTCTAAGATTCTAATCCCTAATGGTGAATGACCATTAGTAAGCAAGGTTTACTTATGCTTACTTCTAATCTGGTAAAGCTTCTTACGTATTTTGAACATGTTGTTAGAAGAGGCTATTTCTTGGAAAGGGGACATCATGCTTGGGAAATGTGGAGAACAATGAAGGAGAGGAAGACGCTCACCAAGATAGATTGGTTCAGTATCTGCAGTAACGGACACAAATGTGTTGAGGATGATAAGGATGGTACAGGATAGGGCAGAGTTCAGATCTATTGTTCACAGGGGTTGCCCTGAGTCGTACTTGACTCAACAACAAACTGTAGTGACTGACTTCACGTCTTTGACATAGTGAATGCATGTGAAACTCTTCAATGCAGATCAGCAGGTAAGCACAAGTAAATTGGTACTTAGCTTGCAAACCACCCCTGCTCCTCCCATAGCTCCCCCGGATGTGTCTCCCCAACTCCAACCCATCAGCAATCCAAGAGACAAAGAGAGGTCTTTCCTGGCGTCAAACTACTTTTAGCACTTTGAGAAGCAGAGAAGGTACCTTAAAATCTGACTCAAACATAATGTCTACTTGATGTGAGATACCAACACCCAAAATAAACTCCCTACCCGATGAACTGATTCCAATCTATAGCGATCCTTCATGGGGGTTTTGAAGTTATAAACTGACGTCAGGAGACTCCCCATCTTTCTGCCAGTTCAGAACAGCTGGCCTTTCTGTGAGCAGCCTAATCCCTTGGACTCTAAGCCACCAGAACTCCCCTTTTCTGGGAGAGATTCTGTAAAATATCCAAAGTTCTCATTAACCGTGGCTGGAATCCACCAGCCACTGCCCGGGAGGGAGATGTGGTCGTGGGATTCAGTAAGGATTCTCAGCCTTGAAAACCCTGTTGCGATTGTTGTACTTTGTCCTGTAAGAGCGCTAGTTGTGCAGAGACATCAGACCAGATCTCACATCAAAAGTGGAGGACCCAAGGGCCCATCCCCCGGCCAGCGCGTCTTCCCGGCCCACGTGCCTCCCTTGGCCAGAACTGGGGAAGTCGAGCTGTCCAGATGTGGTGGCGAGAGACCGCCACTTCCGGAAGGGGAAGAGCCCCTCGCTCGGCACCTCCCCTCTCCATCCCGGGGGATGGGCGGCTGGGCCGGCCTGCCGGTAAGACCCTGCAACTCCAGCACCCGGCCCGGGAACGAGGGCGGCCGCGCACACGGGAACCCTGCGGCCGGCGCTGACACCTGGCGGCGGCCCAGCTCCCAGGCCGGCCGCGTTCGGGCCAACGTTGCAGGGCGGTTCCCAGGAAAGGGTTACAGGGGCCGAGAACAAAGCGCCCCCATTGGGGAAGGCGGGCTAGCGGACGACCGCTGGGGCGGGAGAGCCACAGTGTAGGGTCTTCCAGGCTGCCCTGGCGGCCAGGTCCATATCCAGAAACGGACCTGCTGCCAAAGGTGGGCGCGGAGTCCTACCCAACTTTAAGCTCCCGGCCTCGGGCTCCACTTTTGTGCCTTTATCCCAGCGCCACAGTGCAGGCTGGGGTCCCGCCTTCCCCCGGCGCGGATTCAGCACAAAGCCGAGCCGGGAGCGGGCTTGGATCCGATGGGGGAAAGGCCATTCCCGGGGCCACTCGCGTGGAGGCTGAACGCCCGCCTCCGCGGTGCCAAGCAAAGGAGCGCACGCCCTCCGGAGGAGCACACCCTAAGCAGCCCAGAAGTTCGGTTCGCTCGGGTCTCTAACGCTCTTAAGGCCAAATCTCCGCTCACCTCTGGCAGCTGAGCGCCCGACCTCCACCCGCCCGGCCCGGGTTTCGCGTGGCCCTGTCCCCGGGCTTCCTCCGCAAACGAGCCCGCTGCTCTGGCTCCGACTCCGCAGAGCGGAAACTTGCCTTCGGGAATCGGGCCGAGAGCACAGGCTCTGCACACAAGCCCCGAAGGTCTGGTTTGAATTAGGGTCAGCGAGCTGGGACCTGTGGCCGCGGTCACTTCTCGCTTCCAGGTCACCGGTGGAGGCGGAGGCGCGGCTCTCGGGGTGAAGGTGGGAGCCGGCAGGCGGGCTCCGAAACATGTGGAGACGTTTTACATAATTTAGCACCAAGTCCCGCGTATGCTCCGCTCTCTCCGGCGCCCTTGCACGGGTCCCGCGCCCACCGACGTGCACAGAGAAGCTGGGACAGACCACGGAGCCCCGGGCCGGCGCCAGCGAGCGCGGGAAGAGGACAAGCCCCGTGTCCCCTCCCCCTCCACGTGCAGCCGCCGGGATCCGCGAGTCCTAGCGTCCCAGCTTCCCGCCGCCCACCAGCCCAGCCCGGGGCCGCACTCACCGGGAGGGCCGGCTGCAGGCGCAGCGCCAGAGCGCAGAACCAGAGCCAGAGCGCCGCGCGCCTCATGCTGCCCGAACCGGCGGCGACGGGGGCTCGGCGGGCTGCGCGGTGCGGGGCTGCACTTCTCGGGGCTCCCGGGTCGGCTCCGCCGTAGCGTGGCGCGTCCTCGAGCTCGTGCTCAGCGCGCTGCGGTCTTCGGCGAGGGCTGTGGCGTCCACTGGCTCGATTCTGCTCTCTTCGGCTGGATTCTTCTCCGCTCCCGCCCGCACCTCTCTCGCCGAGCTCCGCCTTATAATAAACTCACAGGCTCCGAGTTGTTGCAAACACTAGCCCCAACCCCCAGCTCCGCCAGGTCTCCGGGCCGGCCCCTGGCCCCACCCCCTAGAGCCCCGCCCCCAACCCCTACGCCCGCCCCTTTGAACGCCCCAAACCCGGTGCCCCAGCTCCGCCTCCTAGGGTCCGAGCTCACCCCTCGCTTTTTTACTTCGCCTTCGTCTGAAACCGTCTTCCTGTACAAGCCACGACTCCACCGTGTCCTGGTGCCTCTGCTCCTGGAGTGATGGTGGCAGGGGCCCAAGCTCTTACACCTCTCAGCCCCGGGTACCAAGGCCCTACCCGGGAGCGGACGGAAGGGCCGCTGCTTGGTTACTGACGAGTCAGCAGCGCCCTCTGGGCGTGGACTCCGAGCGCCCGCCAGGTGCTCTGGCCTCTCCTGTCCTGGTAGGGATGCTTTCTGGGGCTGGGAAGCGCCTGGAACCCATGAGACCTTGAACAGTTGACCATCCGCCGACCCAGATGCCTGGTGCCCTCCGCAGCACACGTTCTCACGAGCGCACGCCTTTTCCAGGGAGCACAGGGTCCTGAAAACGCGTGGTCTTGCTGAAACTGCTGGACCCGCTCGGGAAAAGCACATTTTAAAAGTCGTTTTGAGACTCTTGCTATGAAAGAGTTTGCGAGCTAAAAGGTAAAATAAGCAACTGCTTTTCCCCCCAGATGACTTTCCCGAGTCTTCCGGTCTGAGACACATCAGCTGTTACTATTCATTTCCATGTGAAACTCTGGACTTCATTCTCTCCGAAGCCCATCAAGCACTTCAGTTCAAAAAGACCTGAAGGTATGGGACAAATTTCTTGAGAGTAAAGGGGGAGACATTTTCAAGCATTGCCTCCAACCCAACGGCTGCTGTCTGCGTACCTTGACTTGGAACTGACTCATAGTTGACCCTCCAGGAGGTTGTCAGAGGCAGTAAATCACACAGGACGAGGTGTCCATCTTTCTCCTGGGCAGTGGGGAAATTCGGACCATTTGATTTTGGGTGGACAGTGCAACGCCTTACCTCTAAGCCACCAGGGCAGAGTGATAGAACGGAGGGGACGAAGAGCAAGCTTATAGGCTGAACTTCAGCAGGTCTTCAGAAACTGTAAACTGTATTGGAGGAGATTCCCTGTCTTTCTCCAGGAGGCAGCTGGTGGATTCAAACCATCACAGAGGTGATGCCTTTGGGTTTAACAGTGCAACTTCCCGCAGACTAAGTGACCAGAGTGGGAGAGCAGATACTCATAGCTGCTCCCAGAGACTTGACACTCTTCCCCAGGCAGAGGGCTAAGCGAGCCTTAGTTGGCTTGAACTGGGAACCAGGATTTCCTGAATGCTTTTTTGGCCTCTCGCAAAGTTGGAAACTTGTTAAAAAGAATTAAACGTTCTTGGTTCTTGGGTTATTCAGGCAGAGAGATTTGGCTGTGGGCCCCTGGATTTGCCTCCACTGACCAAGCAGGTTTGCCCTGAGCAAAGCAGCCTCCTTTTCACACTGCCATCAAGAAACTAACAGATGACACCCCAACAAATGGCACCCAAACTAGCTTTTGCAGCTACCCCTGCATGTACGTGTTTGACTCACACAGCTCTCCCTATCTAGGTCCCAGCTTCCCCAGGGCTGTCGTCTGTGATTATGACAGGTCTTCATCCAGGTACTTGAGACTTGATGAGATTCCCCTGAATGCCTTGATTACACAGATCATATGACAAGCAGAGCATACCCGGCCTATTCATGAGCTCAGGGACTCTTGGAGAAAGTTAACAAGGTTAACAAGACCCTTTTAGGGAAGGCAGGGAGTGTGTCTACCAAAGATCTAAAGTCGGTTCCTCCAACCTTTCAACCTCATGGGAGAGAAAAATGGGGAGGGGGTGGGGGTGGGGGTGGAATCTCACCTTACTCTGCTGATCCAAGTAAAGAAAAGTGAGGTCAGGAAAGGTTTGAGGGAGTCTTTTCCTATCTTAAAAGTCACTAGATTGGAGTTTCTTTCTTTTTTTTTTTTTTAGTTTCTTTTAAATAGAATAAATTTTCCCCCAGTTCACCAGAAGGCACATTCTGTGGACATATGGTGAAGAGGGAAGAGCCCTTCAGAAAGGCCTCCAGAAGGACTACACAGAGAGGGTAAGTAGCTAACAGGGCTTGCCTTTGGCCCAGCGGGCCCCTTGCCTGCTTGCTTCTTCTCGCTGTCTTAATCCTGCAAGAGAGCCTCTCCCCTCAAGAGGCTTTCTCAGCATCCCACAGAACCCAGGAGCCTGTACCTCAGAGCTAAGTCGGCTCTATAGATGGTGGAGACAGTACCAGGCAGTGTGCAGTTGTACTCACTAACCATCCTTGTTTATATTCATCAGCCGCTTCTTGAACCTCCTCCACCAAGACCTTCCTGCGATCTAACAACTAAAGGGTTAATACCACAAAACAAACAAGACCCCAAAAATAAAGTGTTAATATCTGGCCCAGCAGGCATCTCCTGGCCTCTGTTCTGAGGCAGAGCTGCCATCCTCATTTGTCCTACCACAGGTTATTAAATATTTTTACTATTATCCCTGAGGCCTCTCTAACTGCCTTTAATGTTGCTGCCTCTTTCCACGAAGAAAAAGAAAATTCTTGAAGGACAGGCCCATTTCTCCCATTCTCTCTGTGAACACACATGCTTCACTCTGGGAGAGCTGCACCCCATTGCCACTGGGTTGACAGCCTGTTGGCAGAGGGCAAGAAGAGGGCGCAGGTCAGCAGGTATGTGGGCCTCTGGGCACAGGACCACTCATGAATGCAGAGATGTAAGCCTTCCTGGGCATGCCAGCACTTTCAAAATGCATGCACCCTCTACTCAGGTCAGGAATGCTCCTCCAAAATATTAGCTCTTCAGAAACATTTGCACCATTTTCCTGAGGTATGTCTAAATGTTCAGCAATAAAATCCCAAACCTAATTCTGTCAAGACAGTTCTGACTCACAGCAAGCCTCGAGGACAAGTACAATTGCTGCATAGGTCTTCTGAGGCTATAAATCTTTAAGGGAGGAGACTGCCTCACATCTTTTTTCTGCAGAGCAACTCACGGGTTCAAACAGCCAACCTTTAAGTTAGCAGTCTAATCATTTACCTACAGTGCCGTTGGGGTTCCATTATCTATAAAGGAATGGTAAAATATAATACCATACTGTAGAGCACTATTCAATTATTTTTCAAATGAAGTAGATAGTTAAGTTCTAACATGTTTGTAACATATCTTGAAGTAAAAAGAGTTAAGTTAAAGAGGACCTTTATATATTATAATCAAACTTTTATTCTAATCTAATGTCATATGGTAAATGTGCATATACCAATATAGGTATAATAAAAGAAACCTGAGGGACCAGAGTGAGACGAGAGATTGTAGGAAAACTTTTACGTTATACACGTAAACATAAAGAAATAGATCTTTAAATTAAATTTTTAGTTTTTGCTGAGCCAGTAAAGAAACTGACTCACAGCAAGCCAAGAGCAATCAAAACACTATTGTTTGCTTCACATCCCTGGTCTCTTCTTAATAAGCTCAGCTCAGTTCATTGCTGTCAAGTTAAAATGGACTCATACCACATGGGTGGAGATTTTCCATCCTTCTTTCTAGGTGCACCTGGTGGATTTGAACCTCCTGACTTTGGATTGACAGTTCAACTCTTTAACCACTATGTCACTTTTGTATTGTGTGTACCATTGAGTCAAAACCCGCTCATAGCCTGCCATCCAGTGGGTTTTCAGAGGCAGTAGATCGCAAAGAAATATCCTCCCATGAAACAGCTTCAAGCCTCGTGGATTCAAATCCTGTGCCTTTGAGATTTTAGCAGTTTCTTACACTAAGCCACCAGAGCTCTCTAGTAGCCACTGTTGTTATTGTTGTTATATGCCTTCGAGTCACTTGCAACTCATAGCAATCCTATGTACAACAGCTATGAACCCTGCTGTATCCTGAGTCAACTTTTTTCTCTGACACCATTAACCCAGTCACTGAATCAATCCATCCCATCCAAAGGTCTTCTTCTCCTCCGCCATCTTTCAACCCTCCCAAACCTGATGTCCTTCTCCAAGAACTGGTCCCTCCTTGCAACATGCCCAAAGTATGTCAGAAGAAGCTTCAAAGTCCTTGACCTTCTTCAGGACAATCTTGTTTGTTATCCTAGCAGTCCATGGTATATTCTCCAGCACCACAGCTCAAAGGAATCTCTGGAACCCTATATTTCAGGTGGATTCCTGGACAACCAAAAAAAAAGACTCCTTTCCCAGCACGTCTTGCAGCTGTGGGTAGCCATGTGGTTAGAGTTTTACCTATTACACAAAGGCAGAAGTAGTGCCCTTTAAAGGAGAAGGCATGATTTAAGACACTGTTAACACTCAAGACAATTATTCTGGCTTTCTCTGTCAATTGCAAGAAAATCTTATACCAACAAATGCAATGAACGTTCCATCTTTTATACTATGCAAAGACGATCATACTAAACTATGGATAATACCAGAAAGAATAGATATTCAAGAACACTGAATTGCATTCATGTGGAATCTGTACAATAGAAGAAGCAGTTGTTCAAACAAAGCAAGGAGATGGTTTAAAATTAGAAAAACTGTCAGGGTATAGTAATCCTTCCACCATAACTATTCAGGTTTTATATTGAAAAAATAGTCCAAGAACCTAGACTATATGAAGAAGAATGCTAGGATCAAGATTAGAGGAAAATTCATTAGCAATTATGATCTAGATAGATATAGAGATAGAGATATACACACACACACATCTCACATTATATATGTGTATGTATATATAAAATAAATGTATGAAAAAATATATATATT
>NW_006399759.1:18030207-18082220 GCF_000299155.1 Elephantulus edwardii | reverse complement strand
TCCTCTCTTTCACTGTCCCTCCACCTTTCCAAGCATGATGTCCTTCTCCAAAGAATAGCCTCTGTGAGCAATATACTCAAAGCATGTGGGATGAAGGTTTATTAGCTTTGCATCCAAGGATTACATAAAGCTCACCAGCTAGACTGCATAGGAATCACATAGACTACATCTATGGGACGAAGCTCAGTAACATTGGTCAAAACCAGGCCAGGTGCTGACTGTGGGAAAAGGCTGTAAATTACTCATGTGAAAGTTGAAAAATCAAAACAAGACTTTGAGAACTAAAATATGATCTTGAGTCTATCCCATCTGAATTTAAAAATAATTTTAAGAATAGGTGTGATATACTGAACACTAATGATTGAAGGCCAGATGGAAGTTGTGGGATGATCTCAATAAGTTGCTGTTAACATATCACCAAGTCAGGAGCTACTCATAGCTGACTCTCCAGGTTATAAATTGCACAGGAGGATCTTGCTCATTTTCTCCTTTGGAGCTGCTGGTGGATTTGAACTACATGCCTTTGTTGGCAGTTCAACTTCTTAGTCCTAAGCCACCAGAGCTTATATATATATAAATGTATGTCTACAGATACATAAGGGAGCTTTGGTGGTCTAGTGGCAAGACATTGCACTGCAATTCCTAAGGCATGCTGTTCGAGGGCACCAGCTGGTCCACAGGAGAAAGATGGGCAAGCTCCTCCCTTGTGATTAACTGCCTCTGAAAACCTGCTGGAGGGTTAGCTACAGGTTGGTTCTGATTCTATCATACACAACAACACCAACAGCTACATAGATAGAGAATTGTTGGGGCTCTGATGGCCTAGACTGCTGAGAGTTTCACAGTCAATCCCAAGGCACATGGTTCAAATCCACCAGCTGCTCCTAGAGAGATATTATCTCACCCCAGTCAGAATAGCAAAATATAACAGAACAGCAAACAACAAATGCTGGCAAAGTTGTGGAGAAACTGGAACCCTTATTCACTGTTGGTGGGAGTGTAAAATGGTGCAACCACCACTTTGCCAACTGATTGGAAGAGATCTATATTTGTTCCCATTCCAAAGAAGGGTGACCCAACAGAGTGTGGAAACTATAGAACAGTATCATTGATTTCACATGCAAGCAAGATTCTACTGAAGATTATCCAAAAAACGACTGGAACAGCACATCAGCAGAGAACTGCCAGAAGTCCAGGCTGGGTTTAGAAGGGGTTGTGGTACTAGGGATATTGTAGCTGATGTTAGATGGATCTTAGCTGAAAGCAGAGAATACCAGAAGAATGTCTATCTGTGTTTCATTGATTATGCAAAGGCATTTGACTGTGTGGATCATAACAATCTGTGGCTGACTCTGAGAAGAATGGGAATCCCAAAACACTTGATCGTGCTAATGCGAAACCTATACTTGGACCAAGAGGCAGTCATCAGAACAGAGCAGGGTAACATTGCATGGTTCAAAATTGGGGAAGGTGTATGCCAGGGATGTGTCCTATCTCCATATCTTTTCAACCTGTATGCAGAACAGATTATCCGAGAGGCTGGGCTCTATGAGGAGAAGTGTAGCGTCAGGATTGGTGGAAGATCTATTAACAATCTGCGTTATGCAGATAACACAACCCTGCTTGCTGAAACTGAGGAGGACCTCATGCACTTGCTGCAGAGGGTCAAGGACTGCAGCCTTCAGTATGGACTGAGGCTCAATGTCAAGAAGACAAAGATTCTCACCACTGGACCAATTGGTAGCATCAGGGTGGATGGCAAAGAGATTGAGATTGTTCACAGCTTCAGTTTGCTTGGCTCCACGGTCAACACTCCTGGCACCAGCAGCCAGGAAATAAAAAAATGTATTGCCATGGGAAAGTCTGCTATTAGGGACCTCTCCAGGGTACTGCAGAGCAATGGTGTCACTCTGGAGACTAAGGTGTGTCTGATACAGGCTATGGTATTTTCATTCACTTGTTATGCCTCGGAGAATTGGACAATGAGTAGAGAGGATAGAAGAAGAATTGATGCCTTTGAGCTGTGGTGCTGGAGAAGAGTATTGAATATACCATGGACTGCCAAGAAAACAAACAGATTTATCCTGGAGAGGGTTAAACCAGATTGCTCCTTAGAGGCAAGGATTCTGGGGCTTCGTCTGACATACTTTGGACATGTTGTAAGGAGGGACAGGTCCTTGGAGAGGGACATCATGCTTGGGAGGGTGGAGGGACGGCGTAGGAGGGGAAGACCGTCTATGAGGTGGATTGATTCAGTGACTGGGGTAATCAGGATGGGTGTGTCAGAGGCAGTGCAATTGGCACAGGATAGAGCAAGGTTTAGGGCTGTTGTACATAAGGTCACTAGGAGTTGCAAGTGACTCGACGGCACATAACAATAACAACAACTGTGGAAGGCTGTATGGCACTTTCTCAAAAAGTTGCAAATAGAAATACCATTTGACCTGGCAATTTCTCTACTGCGAATATACCCTAAAGAGACCATAACTGACATCCATGCAGATATATGCACACCCATGTTTATTGCTGCTTTGTTCACAATAGCAAAAAGCTGGAAACAACCCGAATGCCTATCAACAAACGAATGGCTAGAGAAGCTTTGGTATATTCACACAATGGAATACTGTGCTGCACTGAAAAACCAGGAACTCATGCAATATTATATAAAATGGGTGACCTTAGAGGACATCATGCTGAGTAAAAATATCTCAGTCACAAAAGGACAAATACTGCAGGGTGCCACTGTTGTAAAGTGGGTCTGACATTGGAGTTGGGGGAAACTAAGAGAAGATAAATAATGTACACTGCCTTGAAACAGACGAGGGAGAGAACTGTTTAGGAGGAATAAATGATTAGGTAGTCCAGAATGAAAGCTGCATGGTGGAGTGGACTGGGAGTGGGGAGGGGAGGATTGTATAACAATGAGAGAATTTATTTATTTATTTACTTACTTACTTACTAAAAACGAGAGAGAGAAAAGTGAACTAGGGGGTGAGTGGGCAGGGAAGAAAATGTGCAACAATGAATGAATGGGCAAAACTGAAAATAAATACTGTTGTTATTGTTGTGCCATCGAGTCACTTGCAACTCATAGCAACCCTATGTACAAGAGCTCTAAACACTCTTCTATCCTGTGCCAACCTAGCCATCCCAAACGCACTTATTCCTACTGCTCCAGTCACAGAATCGATCCATCTCACTAAAGGTCTTCCTCTCCTTCGCCGCCCCCCCCCACTCTCCGAAACATGATGTCCCTCTCTAAGGACCAGTCCCTCCTTGCAACATGCCCAAAGTATGTCAGACGAAGCTTCAGAATCCTTGACTCCAAGGAGCACTCTGGCTTCACCTTCTCCAGGACAAACCTGTTTGTTCTCCTTGCAGTCCTTGGTATATTCAATAATACTCTTCTTCAGCACCACAGCTCAAAGGCGTATATATATTTTAAAAATAAGACATTGATAGAGTATCAATTAAGGTGTTTCAATAAAAAAAAAAAACCACCAATGACGTATCATCTCACCCCAGCAATAATTTTAAAAAAAAAACAAAAAAAACCCCAAACATAAAACTTTCTATAAAGGTACTATCCTCAGGAAGACCTACAAACTCCTTTTCAGTTTTCTTTTCTTTTTTAATATAATAGCATTTATGTATTTGATGAATGAGTACGTAGCTACAGCACTGCCCCACTCTCTGTCTGCATGTAAACTGTCCCTTACAATGAGGTTCTAGGGGAATCCCATCCATAGTTTACAGTGGGAATGCTGTCCCCTGGAGGTAGTAATGCAGCAGTGCTACCTCTGTGCAATACCCACTGAAGACTCGTGCAGGGCTGGATGCTCGAGATAAAAATGGGAAAACATAGAAAAGACGGCCCACATCGTCTCATTAACTTTTTTCAAATAACGTTTCTTCAGATTGTTGAAAGAACCATTGTGAAATATGTTTTCTATTATTTTTAAAAATTTAAATAAAGAATATAACAATCTCTAAAAAAAAATAAGTGGGAAAACAAGGTTCTCATTTTTCAGAAGTTTGGAGTCTTTGGGGAGCAGCAGATAGAAACAATTACCATAAAACAAAGAAGTGAGTGTAATACTAACCTATTTACTAGCAGCTGGAAGGAGGAATTGAGTCCATATATAGGGGCAAAGTTCCAAAAGTGTTCACAAATAAGGGCTGGACTCGTGGGTGAGAAGACATAAGGGCCTGTCCGTAGAAGGAAAAAATATTTTGGCAGTATATTCATTTCTTGTGGCTACTGTAACAAATCATCACAAGTCGGTGGCTTCCAACAAACACACATTTGTTCTCTGACAGTTCTAGTGACCAGAAGTCCAAAGTCAGTATTATTGGGCTACAACTAAGGTACAACAGAACTAGAGGTTTCTAAAAGCTCTAGAAAGAGACCTGTCCTTGCCTCCTCCCGTTTCTGGCAGCTGTACGAATTCTTGGGCCTGCAGTCATAAGCACTGTTCAAGACCAGCATCTTCAAATCTCTCTCTGTTCCACCTTGGTAGCTTTCTCTGTGCACGTAAGAGCTCATTGGTCTCCCTCATAGAAGGATACATGTGTTTTTAGGATCCACCTAGGTAATCAAAATAGTCTTCTCATCTCAAAATACTTTTTCTTTCATCTGCAAAGTTCCCCTTTCTTTCTTTCTTGGCCATATACAGGTAATATTCACAGGGACCAGGGATTGGGCATCACTATCTCTGGAGGGATCATTTCACAGCCCACCACAGGCAGGCAGAGTTGGCACCACCCCAGGCAGAGAACATGATGAACAGGCAGGAAACAAGGAAAGGCTGCATATGTTGAGGAGCTGGAAGGGGCCTGGGATGGCCGGGACCAGCTGGACCTCTGGTTAGTGCCAAGTCAAGTGGAGACAGCCTGGGGGCCCTGCCACTAAATGGGTATGAGGGACCACCAGCTTTTCAGAGTAGTGTGTTAGATCAAGGTTGCATTTGAGAAAGTTCTTCTGGCTACTATGTGGAGAACAGACTACAAGAACACAGGTGAAAAGCAGAGACACAGGAAAGACTGGCAGAGACATAGAGGGAAGGGTCGGGATTGGAAAATACAGTGGAGGCAGAATTCAATAAGGCTTGGGAATGAATGACTCAGGAGGTGTGTGGCTTTGAAAATCCTCCGCAGCTAGCCACTTTGGAAAAACACCTTGGTGAGTGGAGAGGTGCTCCAGGCCAGCGCGGTGCTGACATAGAAGGCGTGGGGTAGACCCTTCCCTTGGCAATGACTCAGACCAGGGTGGAGGAGCCGCCTTTGTTGGAGGCTTGGCTGGGGTGCTTCTGGCAGGGATGTGAGCAGATGACAGCCACACCCTCCCAGGTGCAGTTAGATTGATTCACCCTGAGACACTTCCGGGAGTGGGTGCCCTCATCTCTGCCTCCAAGCTGGTCCACATAAAGTGTCAGCAATGACCTGGTGTCTGAGGACCTGACAAGTTCTAGCTTCGTCCTGTTTGGAGAGTAGAGCTGCTGTGATGCTTTTTGGCTAGACGAGCAGGCGAGCTGCAATCCACTCCAAATCACTCAATAAACAGGAAGGGAACTCTGGTGGCCTAGTCCGCAGAGGGCTGCATTTCTACCCCAAAGGCTGCACATCTCTGGTGGTTCAAATCCGCCAGCAGTTTCACTGGAAGAAGATGGGCCTTCTCCTGTGTGATTTCCAGCCTCTGAAACCCAGCTATGGGTTGCTTCTGACTCAATAGCAATGGGTTTCATAAACATGGCACACATGGGTTTACTTGTGCTTACTTGCTAATCTGTAGTGAGCATTTATCATCACCTCTGGCTACAGTCATGTCTACCTCCCCCCACACCCTTTTCAATCACAAAGACCCTGCGTAGATCCAATTTCCTTCTCCAAATTCTGAGAGTTGCCTTAACTCTTTGTGGTAACACACAGACATGCAGCACCTAATCTGGAGAAACATGTATTGTTGACACTCAAGTCCCATGACTTCCCATGGATGGCATTTTCAGCTCTCTTCCCATCTTCCATCGGAAACACCTTGGTATGAAGTGTTGGTAAGGCAGGAAAGGAATTGCTTTAGGTAAGAGGACAGGCTGGGCAAAGATTAGAAAAGGAAATGGTATTTGCTATTGGGGACCCTACTCACTCTGAGGCTGACTAACATACAGGTGGATAGATGCTCACCCAAGATACTAGGCCCAAAAGGTGGGCCAGTTGGGCCAGGTGAGTTCACAGAAGATGGGACCCTCTAGTGACATGTAGAGCTTGTCTGTGTAGAGAAAAGATACTCCAACAAAGGACACATCATGAGCAAAATGGGCAAGGCTGGAAAATGCCAAGGTTATCTGGAAGCCAAATCATTGAAAGTCCAAGAGTGGGCCTGCTCCCAGAAAATCTTGAGTACCAAAATGGAGTGGTGGTCTTGCAACTACAGGTGGTTGGGAAGCCCTTTCTGATGGCAGCAATAAATATCCTAGTTCTTCTCCTGGCCCAGGGGCCTTTGGTGGTCCAGCCTATGGGGAGCTGTGCTGCCAACGCAGAGGCTGTGCTTCTTGCGGGATCAAATCCCGCTGCTCTGTGGAAGGAAGATAGGCAATCTCCTCCCAAGCTATTACAGCCTTGGAAGCCTGGGGGAAGGTCAGCTATGAGTCAGGAGTCAATAGCAATGAATCCGAGTTTTTTGTGTTTTCTTCTGGCCCAGCAAGGAGGGCCCTAGCTGCCTTCCAGTAATATTGTTACGTACAAATACATATGCACAGGAAGGCATTTTCAAGTGTTCATAACTTTTAACAACATTTACACTTGAAGAGTGTAAGGGAAAAGGAATGGTGACATTATTTGAATTTGTTAGGCACAAATATCACTTTTGTCATTAATATAATAGAACTTTATTCTAAGAAAAGTTTTATGAATGAATAAATAAATGACCAAACACAGTAAGGAAAATGAGTAAACTAAGAAATATTGGCAGAGGGTTCAGTGTCTTTCTCCAAATTTTCTCAACCAAGAAAGGCTCTTACAGGGCCAGGAGATAAGCAGGCTAATTGAGTCAGGCATGGCCCAGCCCTGGAGCAGCTTCACACGTGGTGGAGGCACAGCTGGGGAAACATAGAGAGCAACGTTAGGGTGATTCAGGGACCAGGGTGCCCTACAACTGTGGGAAGGCTTCTCCAAGGAGGCCATGTTCAGGCAGAAACCTAGCTTGAGTAGCCGCTGGCCAAGCAGAGAAGTGGAAAAAGACATTCCAGGTGGAGGGAGGCTTGGCCACCTGGGAAAAGAAATGGTATGTTATCTGTGGGCTGATAACTGTGTCTCGTTATGCTCAAGCCCACGGATGTGGGAAGCAGCAGGAGGAGGCGCTGACTGGGAGCTGGAGCCAGATTGTTCATGGGCCCGAGGCAGGCCACAGTAGCGGTGCCTAATTCCTGGAGATGAGCACATGCAGCATGTGATGGAGCCTGAACCTGGACAGTGAGAGGACTCAGGCACTGACAGCTGCTAAGACCCTGCTCCAGGTCCCCCGTGAAAGAGCGGTCTTTATCACTGCTTCTTTCATTTCATCATATACAATTACTCTGTCATTGTAAAGAAAAAGTGAAGGATCAGAGAAAGAGAGAAGAGCCTCGACAAGACAGATTGACACAAGGACTGTAAGAATGGGCTCAGGCCTGTCAGAGATGATGAGGATGGCACAGGATAGGACGAGTTTAGATCTGCTGTTCATGGGGTCGCTATGAGTCGCAGTCAACTTGACGACACATAACAAATACGCCCAAGTTTCATCTTGATCTCCATCCCCAATCTCATACTTACTCCACTTTATTTTACAAATGAAAAAAAGTGTGTCTCTGAGATTTACAAATTTTGCTGTTTAAAGAAAGCAGATTTGAAGGTGAGCTCTGGAGGCCTAGTGATATGAAGATGTCCTACAGTATCCAAAGGGAAATGGTTAAAACCATCAGCTGTTCTGCAGAAGGATGGGCAGCCTCCTCCCATGCAATGAACTGCCTCTGAAAACCCGCTGGAAGGTCAGCTATGGGTTGGTCCTGACGCAGGGGTACACAACAAAGGAAGCATGTGTAAAGGTGTTTGATGGGGGAGTGGGGGTGGCTCAGGTGAGGAAGAGCATGAGGAGTGAATCTTCATGAGCTGGGTTTAGCCTGTGGGCATAGGTGCCTCCATTGGGAGCCATGTCTGATGAGTAAGGCATGACTATAACAGCATGGGTTTTAGGAGTGGTCTGGTAGCCCAGTGGATAAGGAGTTGTGCTGCCAACCCTAAGTCAGGTGGTATGAATTGGCAAGGGAGAAAGATGGGCTATCTCATGCCATGTGATTTACAGCCTCTGAAACCTACTAGAGGGTCACTGTGGGTCTGTTCTGACTTGGCAGTCATATGATCAGCTGCTTACAAAGTGACGAGCGGCTAAGCTGACTCCCAGGGTCTGAGCTTTGGTGGCTGGTAGGAGCTGAATCATCACCCAAGAACAGAACCTGGGAGGAAGTGGCAGAGGAGAGAGGATTATGGTGAGTCCGGAGTTGGGTGATGCAAACAATTAACATGCTTGCTGATAGTGGAAAGGTTGGAGGTGTGAGGCCATCCAGAGCCTCCTCAGAAAAAAAACCTTAAGATCTACTTCTGAAAAATCAGCCACTGAAAATCCTGTGTATGGAGTGCGGTTCTCGTCTGGATGCATGCGGTGTTGGCATGCATCCAGATCTACTTGATGGGAATGGGTTTCAGTCGTCCAGGAAAGAATTCTGTAACTGCGATCTAGTTAGTCTGGGCTTCTTCATAGTGGACCAGGTCAGAGACACAGGATTGAGAGCATCTTGCCATGTTAGCTGAAGCCTTGGGAAGAGAATGTCCAAGCAGAGCTGGCGGAGCGGGGTAGAGCTCACGCATGTACAGGACACAGGCTGAGCACCTGGAGTGTGAAAGGGCAATGCAAGAGGCTAATGGCCGAGGCCCTGAGGAGACCCAACCATACCTGGAAGAAATATCAGAACTGGGACATGCCCACCCATGACAATTACCCAAGTCTCGCAGTTCCCACTAGTTGTGTCTCCCCTACTTTTTAAGTTTGATGAGAGGTTGTTAAGATTATAATGAAGAGAGACTTGTGTAGAAGCCAGGTCAATCTGCTTAAAATATAACAATAGTGATTAGTGTGTGGGAGGTAGAGAGACTTTAAGGGAACTTCCTCATAATAGATCCCTTCTTGTGGTAATCTAGTTGTATATACATTTTCCCAAACCACAGGTTCTGGCTCCTCTAGAGGCTTTGAGGGACCCTGGGGAGTGGGATTGAGGGGGAGAAACAGCCAGTCTAGAAAACAAGGGAGAAATACTTTTTCCCCAGCTCTCTGTGCTGCTGTGCTGGTTAAAGCACTAGGTCTCCCCATTCTATGTCAACTTGGCAGGTTCTGCTGAGTGAGTAAAGAAATAGATATAAAAGAGTAAATAACTTATCAGATAATAATTTCTATTTGTCACTTGGGCCATAAACATCCAAATCATTCATCCACTCAACAAACATTGCCAGACACTGTGAACAAAAGAGCTTACATTCAAAATAGGAGGGAAATAATAACTAAACAAATTAATAAAAGATACAGGGGGAAATAAAGCCAGAAACTAGAATGGTGAGGTGCTGGTAACTCAAAATGGGAAAAAAAACATGGAAAGACCTTTCACAGAGGAAGACATTCAGTTGGCCAATTGACACATGATGAAATGCTCCAAATCACTGGTAAGAAGAGATGCGAAAAAATACAAATGAAATACCATCTCACCTCAGTAGCAGTGGCAAAGTTTAACAGGAAAGCAGATAATAAATGCTAGAGAGCATATGGAAAGATAGGAACTCTCATACACTCTGGAAGGCAGTGTGGCGTTTCCTCAAAAAGCTGAACATAGTCATTCTAAACGACCCAGCTATTCTACTGTTAGGAATATATCCCAAGGAAAACAGAACTGAGACACAAACAGATTTTTACATCGATTTTCATAGCAGCCTTATTCAGAATATAGACACTACCAAAGGTCCATCTGGTGGAAGGGCCAGGGTGCTGAACCAGAGAAGCATCCTTCTCTCCTTATAATGTACATATGTGTTGAAGAAACTGGGTTATACAGCCTGGAAGTATTGTTAAACTTGCTGTTATCTTCTCCGTGCTTCTCATAAAGTGGTCAAATTTAGAGGTCTCATCAATCTCATGTTAGATTCTCCCTCACCTAAGAACAGTTCAGAAATGACACTCCACTGGAAGACACATGGTGTATTTATCTTCTGAAGACATTCACAGTCACTGTTGATTATTACTTTGATCCATTATTTCATTATAGAATACAGGTAGAGGGTGAGATTCCATCTTCCTTTATTAACTTAATTACTTCAATAAAGAGAAACATTCCCTTATTAACTATTTGGTTACCCTAAACCAAGGATTCTGAAGCTCCTTCTGACATACTTTGGGCATGTTGTAAGGAGGGACTAGTCCTGGAGAGTGGCATCATTCTTGGGAGGGTAGAGGGACAATGCAACAGAGTAAGACCCTGGATGAGATTATTTGACTCAGTGACTGAGGTAATGGGGTAGGTGAGTCAGAGACAATGAGGTTGGCTCAGGACAGAGGAAGATTCAGAGCTGTTGTACAGAGGGTCACTATTAGCTGCAGGTGACTCGATGGCACATAACAACAAAACATGGTTGGTATAATGTATATGGCATGATACTCTAGGCTTCTCTTGTACATTTCTTACCCTGTTGTGAATAGCCATTGAGTATGACTCATAGAAATAATAGGGAACAACAGATCTGCACCCTGAACTATCCTGTGCCAATCTCACTCTCTTGACACACTCGAGCCCATTGCTGCGTTCACCGTGTTAATTCATCTGGCTGAGGGGCTTTCTCTAGATCTGTTCCTCTGGAAGAACACTGTTAGGTCCTTGGAGACTAGAGACTGGATTCCTGGAGTGAATTTAATTTAGAAAGAAATGTTACAATATTGAATTTTCCTGTCCAGATATAAGGGGTCCTTGGATGGAACAAATGGTAAAATACTCAACCATTACCCAAAAGATGAGTTGTTCAAACCTACTCAGGGCCACCTCCCTTGGAAGAGATAAGCCTGGCATTTTCCTTCTGAAAGGTCACAGGCTTGTCCACATGGGGCCCAGGAGTAAAAATTTATTCCACACCTATCAACATACAGACATATGGTAACTGTCACCCTTTAGTACGGTCTTCTGAACCATCTTTTGATAATTTTTTTCATGTTGAAAATGTTTTCCATTATTATTTTGTGAGTAAAATAATGTATTTTTTAAAATTTACTACTTCTATTGGAAACAGGAGTGGCATCCACTTCCTAAATAACATGCCTCTGGAAACTCTATGAACTTTGATAAATGTTGATAGATGTAGAGGGGCTTCAGACCAAAGTTCATAGGGTCGCTGTGTCATGCTTGACTCAAAGGCAATCAACAACATTGTACTAAATGTCATAGTCAGTACTCTCATTGCCTTCAATCAGAACCAACTTTTAGTTGGACTGTCCAGGGGGTTTCAGAGGCTGTAAATTCTAAGGGATTGCCCATCTTTCTCTCTGGATTCAGCTGGTAGATTCAAAGCACTTATTTTTTAGTTGGAAGCACAACTCCTTACCCACTGGATCTCCAGACCTCCCTACTTTACACATGTTGTTGTTATGTGTTGTCTAGTCCAACTCAAAGTGACCTATGAAAAAGTTATGAACCCTTTCCTATGATGTGCCCTCACCATCTGACACACTTGAGCCCGCTGCTGCAGTCAGTGTCAGTCCATCTCACTGAGGCTCTTCCTCTTTTGTTGACCTTCCACCTTTCCTAGCATAATGTCCCTTTCCAAGGAATACTCCCTTCCAGCAACATACCCTAAGTATGTGAGATGAAGCTTCACTATCCATGTCTGTAATTGGTATTACATTCTTGTAAATTACATGGATCACAAATGTTTATCCCAAGAGTTCTCTTCATTTTCTTTGATGTATTTTTCATTTTGATAAAACCTCATTTATCTCCTTTGTTATTCATGCTTATGTTGTCATGTGTAAGAATCCATCCTCAAAAGAGTTTTATGCCAGTTTTTCCTTTTTTAAGATATTTATGGTCTTAAGTCATTAATTAATCTTCATTTAATTTTGTATTAGGTGTAAGAATCCAACTTTATTTCTCTGTACATGGAGATCCAGCGTTTCCCACACCATTTATTAAAGATACTATTTTCTTCGGGAATTCTGGTGGCTTAGTCCATAGGAATTTGCACTGCCAACCCAAAAGCCTTATTGTATTGGGGTAACTATTTCTTTTGCATTATTATATTAGTGTGGTATATTATAGCCATGGCTTTTCTTATCTTGAATTATCTTTACAATTCTGCAACAGATTTGACTTGGCCATAGTGTGTAATCCTTTTGCTATGCTGCTGCTTTTGTTGTGTGTCATCAAGCTGGAAATGACTTTTCGCTGACCCTCCAGTGGGTTTTCAAAGGCAATAAATCACATGGAAGGAGATAGCACATCCTTCTGTGGAGCATCTAGTGCATTCAAACCATGTGCCTTTGACATTGCAGAACAGCTTACCAGTTCACCATTGGTTCTGACTTGATGGTTCTATGCTATGTAGTACGATTTACTAGTATTTTTTGAAGATTTTTGCATCTCTGTTCATACGGAATATTGATATATAATTTTCTTTGTGGAGTTTTTGTCTCATTTTAGTATCACAATAGATAATACTGGCCTTGTAAAATGTGCTAAAAGTTTTCTTTTTTTCAGAAGTGTTTGACCAGGATCGTTAATACTTCTTTAAATATTTAGTAGAATGTGCCCTGGTCTTGAACATTACTGAGAGGGTTTTTTTTTTTTATTAATGTCTCGATCTCTTAACATGTTAAATCTTTTAAAGTGAGGAAATATAGTCAATTGTGTAGATTATTTAGTCTTAATTATTATTGTCACATATTTAAATATTCTCTGGATAGTCTATTGTCAGACCCTCCCAGATTTTCCTGTGGAAGTGTCTCACGGTTATTCCACTGGTCATCTCTCAATTTGTCATACCACAGTGGCTCGTTGCTGGAGGCAATGCCTCTTGATTCTTCAAATATCAGGTAGATCACACACACTGGACCCATTTCAGTGGAGTTCTGAAATAACATGCCTTGAAAAATCCGATGAACAGTCAGGGACATTGATTGGAAGAGGAGCTTCCAAGGTTGGGAGGCACTAACAATGGACTTGAGTGTGATGATTAGTAGGATGGCGTAGGATAGGGCAAGCTTTTCATCTATTCTTCATAGAGTTGCTGAGTTGTAGTTGACTCCTTGGCACATAACAACACTTACTAATTTTGAAACTAGCCCCATGACAGTTTATTTCAAATTAAATTAGCTCTTTAGCCTAAGAGTTAGGGTTGTTGTTATGTGTCATCAAGTTGATTCACAGCGACCCTAAATACAATAGCTCTGAAACCTGCCCTGTCCTAAGCCAGTCTCACTGACACACCTGCCCTCTCATTGCTCCAGGTACTCTATCAATCCATTTCATCTGGGGTCTTCCTCTCCTGCGCAGTCCTCCCATCATTCCGAGCATGATGTTCCCCAAAGACCAGTCCCTTCTGGCCACATGTCCAAAGGATGTGAGTCAGAGCTTTAAAATCCTAGCCTCCAAGAAGAAACTTGATTTCACCCTCTCCAAGACAGACCTATTTGTTTTCTTAGTAGTCCAGCTATGTTCAAGACTCTTCTCCAGCACCACAACTTGAAGGCTTCAATTCTTCTTCTATCATCCTTAGTCATTATCCAGCTCTCTGATGCAAAAATACCAAGTAAATGAAAAGATCATGGATTTTAAGTAGGAATTTGCTCCTCTGTTCAAACGTGTAATCCTGCTTAGAAAGATGCCAGGTTCAAAAGGAAAATGCACTTCGGGAGCTTGAGTTTCCTAGGCTGAAACTTGGTTTTGCAAACAAGTAGTATCACCTAGGATGTCTGAAGACTTTACCAACCTCAACTTTCATCAAGTGCAACCTGGGAAGACACACAGGCTCTGGTGTCTCCTTGACTGAGAAGGGCTGGCAGGTCCAGTTAGTTGCCCACAACATCCTGTTGTTACCCCTGTGCGCCAGTGGTTAAGAGTTGTCTCTCTGTGCCTTGTATGTTGGGCAATCTCTTTCCCACCAGGCAGTCCTCCAAACAGCACTACTAGATTAGGTTCAGATGAACAAATTGGTGCTTAGATGACTGAGGAAGGTTGTTTGGGGTTTTTTTTCCCCCAAAGGGATGGGTATAGGGGAAGAGAACAGAGGCAATTAGTCTTTTCCTTTACAAGACCTAAATGGACTTTTCTTAACATTTGTTTTTTAATCCCTAGATGCTTTTTCCATCTTTACAACTTGTACCATCAGAGCACAGCTGTGTACCAATTCTAACACCACCTAGAGCCATAGACAATTGATAATACCTCAAAAAAGAGAGCGAACAATAAAAATACAGGATAATAAAATTCCTTAACCATACATATCTTAAAAGTTCTCATTTTGACATCTTAGTGATTTATTTGCAATTGGAATCAATTGTTTCACTTATTTGTAAAACTACAAATAAAGTCCTAATAAAATACTTTGGGGCTTTTTGTATGCAAATTGGGAAAAGTGTTTTCCCTTACCACAGCTACAACAAAATGTGCACAGGATTCACCTTATTAGCTAACATTTACTGAATACTCAATTTACTATAATACTTTACATATTTCTTTTTTGTATTTTAGGATGGGTGTCATTCATTATCCCTTAAGTGTTTGAGTGGTATAGGGTTTAAGGTGCCTCCGCTAATTGAAAGGCTTGAGGTCTGAATCCACCCAGCCACTGTGGGAGATATGGCAATCTATACCTGAAAGTTTCAAATTGTTAACAGTGTGGAGGGACAGTTCTACTTGAATACACACGACTCAGAATTTTACTTAAATGGCTACTAGTTTCTTATCATCCCTTTGAGAGTAACAAATCTTAAGAACTGAAGTCCTATGTCTAAGCGAGGTGAAGCTTAAATTCAGAGCATTGTTATGTGCTAACAAGCAGAGGACTCATAGCGACCCTAGGATAAACAGAACTGAGCCCTGTCCTATCCTGTGCCATCCTCATCATCTCTAATATAGTCAAACCCACTGCTGTCATCACTGTGTAAATCTCACTCACTGAGGGTCTTCCTTCCTTAGCATAATGTCCCTCTCCAAGGAATAGCCTCTCCTAGCAACATGCCCAAAAATATGAGTCAAAAAGCTTCAGCATTCCTGCCTCCAAAGAGCACTTTGGTTTTAACTTTCTCCAAGACATATCTGTTCATTTTTTTTTTTTTTGGCAGTCTATGGGATATTCTTCTCCAATACAATTCAAAGGCATTAATTCTCCTGTTATCCCTATTCACTGTAACTCTCTCAGATGCAAAGCTAGTGATGGGAAAGACCATGGCCTGAATCCGGAGAACCTTTAATGTTTAAACTGATAACAACATTACTCTAATTTGGAGAAGTGTTCCTGACATGAGACCTTCCCAGTACAATGTCTTGATTGCTGGTACCAAGTGTTGATGGTGGATCCCGGAGACAAAATTATTGACAATTTCAATCATTTCTCCATCTCCTTACTAGAATGGTGTTTCTCAGTCTAGTGGTGAGGATCTTTTGTCTTCTTGAGGGCTGAAATATAATCCGTATTGAAGCCTGTAGTCTGATATTCTGTAGTAAGCGTTTCAAGTCCTCATCTTCAGCAAGCAAGGCTGTCATCTGCATAACGCAGGCTGAGTATTCCTCTGATCCTGATGCCACATTCCTTGTAGAGTCCAGCTTCTCCAATGACTTAAGATACAACCATTAACATGGTCCTTTCTTGATTTCAAACCATGTGCTCCTTTGCGCCATTATTTAACAACTTATAGGTCTAGATACAGGTTTCATATGAACGTAAGTAAATGTTCTGGGATTCCCTTTTCAATGTTAACCATAGTTTCTTATGATCCACATATTCAAAAGCCTTTGCATAGTCAACACAACAAAGAATTCTTCTGATATTCTCTTTCTGTGAAGATCCATCCATGGCCTCTTCTAAACCCAGCTTGGGCTTCTGGCTGTTTTCTGTCAATGGATTGAGCCATTTTTGGATGTACTGTGGCAATGCTGTGCTTGCATGTGATAGTAATTATATTGTACAATAATTTCCATACTCTGTTGGATCACCATATCTCTTCCAGTCACTTTGCCAGATCTTCCAACATAAGACTGGCAAGCACATCCAGGGTTGGATCTATTAGTTGAAGCATATTAACTGGTATTCCATCAATTCGTGGGGCCTTACTTTTTAACCAATCCTTTAAACTTCTTCCTTCTTACCACTGGTTCTTGTTTATAGGCTATTTCCAGAAATACTTCATTGTTGAACAATTCTTTTTAGAACAGTGATTGTGTGTGCCCTTCATCTTCTGGTGATGCTTGCTGCATCTTCCCCTATTTTGCCTATAGAATCCGCAGTATTGCAACTAGAGAATTTTTTCCTTTTCCCTATTTATCAGGAACTTAAACACACAATACACTCCTGTACAGTTTACAGTTTTTTCAAGGGGAAATTGTTTCGATTCAGATTGATTTGAGTGTTCTTAGTCTAATTCCAGAATCTAAGCTATGAGCTATTATTGTACCTTTGAAAGTTAAGAATTCTAAATTCAAATTTGAATCAAGCATACTTAAACAGTAGCTAAGGTAACCCATGACTATTACATTTTAGAGGTTTCACAGATCCCATCAGTCCTCTTTCTGTACTTCTTTGTGGAAAGTGCTATCATAGTATAAACAGAATACTGTGGTGCTGTAGTTAAGCACTGGGCTACTAACCAGGAGGTTGGAGGTTTGAACACACCAAGGAAAAATTTGGCAGAAGAAACCTTATGGAGCAGTTCTACTCTGTCACTGTCAGGTAAGCCGAAATGTATTTGATGGCAGAAGATATGGTTCAAGCTATTTCCATGAGAGAAACACGTAGCAGCAAAGCAGTCTGCTTCTTTAAAGACCACATCACTGAACTAATAAAAAGTATATGAAGATCCAAGGGGGAAGAGAAGGGATCAAGGGAACTAAGGGTAGGAAGAAATAACATGGCCACAGAGTTTGGTGGACAGAAGGAAGAGGGTGAATGAAATGGGAAAGATCCAGTGGATAACTGAAGGAGAAAAAAAAAGACAGGGTAATGGTGGACATAAATCAATAGTGATTAATTGGTATGAAATACAATGTGTATGAACTTTGTATGCAAACCAATATAATAAAAATAACTTAAATCCTTGAAAACCAATAAGGCATGTCTACTCTATCCTAAGAGGTCATTATGAGGTAGAAATGACTTGATGGCTTAATGGGGTTTTAATGACTTAATAGGGTTTCTTTGTAGGTCGTTTTAGGAAACTCAATTGAGTGGATGTAATATGATCTTTTCAGTATTCCTTAATTTCATCATCACCAAGTTTGATGAGGCACTAATTCTAGATGCCAGGGAATTCTACATACGAGGGAAAATTTTTAATTGAAAAGTGTATACAATGGACTCTTAATTCTATGTAGATCTCTACTGGATTCGTTAACATTATCTGGCACACGCTGGAAGGGACAGAAAAATCGTATTAGCATTTGCTAATACCACTGAGAATTTTGTTCTAGGTGCCTTTTGTTATAGTCTCAATTCTTAAAATTTATAAAGTAGTAGGAAGTACTAACCAATGGTTCACATAAAGGCATTGAGACTTAATTCACACAAGGTTTAAAAATGGTAGTACTAAGGTCGATCTCCATAATAGTCTGTGTGTTTCCTGCTGCCAAAGGGGCCCTTTGGAGTGGTGAGAGAAGATCTTCACCCTGAAACCCACAGCGTCCCTTTTCAGCGGGAAGTAGCTAAGAGAATGCGCCGTCCCCTTTTCCTTGTGGCTCAGGGTGAAGTCTCTCTCAGGGAGGAGTGGTGGGGAGTGGCAGGGGATACACTGACAAAGAAGATTGATCGGAACTGGCTTTGACAAGCGCTGTGGCATTTGGACAGGAACGGACTGGGAGGAGGGTAGAGAGAATAGTGCAGCAATGAATGAGTGGAGGCCCAAAATCTCTGTGGATGTTTATGAAAATTAATAAAATATAATTATAGAAAAAAAAAATGGTAGTACTGCCTCCCATCTGTCTATACCTTGTTTGTAAAAGGATATCCTCACAGCAACCCACAATGATGGAGTAAAACTGTTTCAGTTTCATACATCATCAAGACTGCCACATCCTTCTCTCTTTTTTTAAAAATTTTTATTTTATTATTTTGTTTGTGTGTGTGTACCGTCAAATCAGATCCAAGTGGTACAGGAGGAGATGGCCCCTCTTTCTCTGGCAGAGCATCTGGGAGACTCGAACCACGTATCTCCGGGATTGCAGTGCAGCTTCCCGCCACCAGGCCCACCAGAGCTCCCCCACATCCTTCTCTTAACTGAGGCACTAGAGAGTCTGAACCAATAACCTTTCAATTACATTAGCAGTGGTGTGCTTATGTTTGTAAATAACCTAGAACTCAAAGTGATCTCACGTGAGTGCATAAATGTATACAGAAGACTGCCATTTTTCTCCCACAGAGCCAATGATAGATTCAAACTGCATACCTTTTGTTTGGGTAGCAGCAGAAAACACATTACCTCACCAGAGTTCCTCATATTTGTAAATTATGTCAAAACAAACTCACATCTGACCCTTCAGCAGGGTGTAAGGGCTGTAAATCACACTGGTGGATTTCTTTTTTTGTTGGAGTAAATGATGGATTTGAACTCCTTTCCCACTAAGCCACTAAAATTCCCTTTATGTTTGTAAATAATGAGGTAACATTTAAACCCGAATGTAAATTATACTTCTCTTTGGACAATATTGCCTCCTAAAGTACATGTGGAAAGGAAATAGGCACCTAAGAGTACAGTTATGATTTAATTTAATCCTATTATCACCTTTAAGAGTTGTCATCTGTCAGTAAAAAACATGCTAAAAATACTTTATATCATTAAGGAGATCTTGAATATTAATTAACAGATGGGAGTAATACCATCAGAGAGCTAGATCCATAGTCCCAGATCCATGTGATAAAAATACTTGCATTCCTTAAATAAACTTGAACGGGCAATTTGAATTGTAACTGAAGTATAGTGGGATACTTTATCTACAGAAAAACCACAAGACCAGATTTATTTCATACAATGTTATTCACACATTTTTCATTTTCTAATTTATACATAATATACAAAGAAGTGAAGATAACATTATTTCATATGAACCAATAAGAGCCAGAACTTAAACAAACTGGTCCAGAAACAATCCATATTAAGGAGATACTTTAGAGCAAAGTCTAAATGGCTCTGCCCAAATGAAATTCCTTTATTCTAAAATATCATCTTCAGATTTTACCAAAACTCTATGTCAACTTATTAAAATACTGGGAAGACTGGGTTGTCAATATCGGGACACATGGGAACGTAAAGACCCCAAAAAGAGAGTCCAGTTTCCCAATGTAATATTCTCTAGAATTTACTCATGTTCTAATTTTCAGAGATAAATACCTATTTGAACACAGCATAGACATAAAAGAAAACCAGGAATTCAGCTGTGCAAATAAAGGAAAATCATTACCCTTCTCCACCAAGGACAGCTTTGATCCTGAAAACCATGGGCCGACACTGGGAATCAAAGTTCAACATGGGGCCAAGACGCTCAAAGGCTGGTAAAGCAAAGAGAGCAGCTTTGAATGGCAAAAAGCAAACAAAAACACTCCCCTAAACCCAAACCCAAACCCCAAACAAATGCTGCTGCCGTGGCTAGGGCACTCTCATAAACCAGTGTGACTAGGAGACGGGACAACCAACCAAGGACAGGTGGTTGGATTTAATGGCCTCATCAAGGAATTCTGGGTGACAAAATTCAACTTTAAATGTGAAAAAGTATGCATGGCACCCCAAAATTTATGTTTTTAAAAAGGTTCATGATTCAAATAGCTAAATGGTAAAATCTTTATATTCATTATTGTGCTCAGAGAAATGCTTTTCCTCTGTAGATGTCTAATAAAAATTCCTTACATATTCAATCGACTGCAATAACATGTTCATTTTAGTTTTCAGCATTAAACATGAATGGGTCAACATAAATGTTTTATACAAAATACTGATTTCAACAAAATACAAAGCACTTTCTTTATCTTTCAGAAACTGAATATACAAAGCAATTTGTTTTTCCAAAATATTTTCATAGGCAAAGGATTAAAAATGATTTTAATTATTCACATATGGTCACAATTTTGCCTTAAAAAGATTGTTGGGAAATGTACATAAGGCCGCTTGTAAATGTACATCATATGTTACTGTGTCTAATGTCCAGAGAAAAAAATGTTATCATACAGATTTGCTCTTACTTGGGAGTAGGCTATTCAAAAATACAGTACTCTTCTGTACAAAGAAAAAAGTCACATCACATTTAATAAGATGGAAAAAGCATTGGCCTCCATGGTAACCAAATGTCTCAGTCCAATACTTTCTATTATGCACAATACCCTGACTTCAATTGAAAGTGACCAAATTCTAGCACAACCATATTAACAGTCACAACTATGTTATAAAACAAAATTTCTATCACAATAATAAAAAGAAAGCTGGTTCATACCTCTGAAACCATATAAAGATAAAAAATTTTTTAAAAAATCACTCTTGATTTGGAGAAATAAATTTACATTATTCAACACTATATGCCAAGTCAAAGAGGGCAGGGACATAAATGTACACTAAAATGCAAATGTTTCCAAAAGAGATAAAACAAATTCCATTTACAGCATGAAGGTTTACAAATGTACACCTGTACAACCAAGGGTAAGCATCACTACTAAATTAGCAAGGCTTCTAATAAACATTGAAACAAGATTTGCTTTCAAAGTGTAAACTTACATCTATTACTACACACACAATGCATATATTTATAGGAAGCAAAAAAAGCTATCTGAATATGTAATCATGCTTAAATGCTGAGCTATCAAATTCATTTTTCAGTGGCCCCTTTTTACCTCTCTCCAGCTCCTACTTTCTGGGTCAACTATTTGAAAGCAAAATAAAGCTCAACATTTCCTGTCTTTGTAATTCTATAAGCAAAAACAAAATGCAAATTTCCACTCTTTTTCACTGCAAACCAAACTGAAAAGTTAACACGAGACTTAACTTTTCATTTGGTGTACTTAGCTTGATAGAAGTGTCACCATGATTTTGTTTTGTGGGTTTTTTTTTCCTACCTCTTACAACAAATACATATGTAGGTATATACAATACTACAATACTTTACATTGCCAGAGACATCATAGGGCAGTATTTGTATTAAAACCACACCCACTGTAAATAACATAGGTTACTTTCTTCTCACATCATTTAGTTCTTATTTGCTGAGTTTTTATTTGCATGATAGTTTGTGAATTATCAAAATACAACTTAACTTTTTCATTTAAAATATTAGTAATATTTATGCAGTTGATTGCTCATCTGTTATAAAAGGCTTCACACAAAAGAAAAAAAAAATAAGGACTATAATTCTATATACATCTCTATAAACCTGTTGTGCTATGGGGTCATAGACCTACCAGACTGCAAGCCAGTTTATTAAAAGAATACTGTACTTTTCCCTTAAAAACTATTTTTGTGACTTTACAAGGTAAAAATTTACAAAATATGTGACAGGTTTTTTTGTTTTGGTTTTTTTTTGATACAGTTACATCATATACAGGCATTCTGTGCTTTGCCAGCAATCCAATCTGATAGGTCTTCACTTAGGGCTGGATCATATTTTATAATTCACCACCCACCCCCAAATATACACAAGAACCTTAAAAAATTTACAAATGGATGAATAAAGTCAATAAATAGTTTTGCTTTAAAAAAAAACTGAAGATCCATAGTTGAGTTGTGTTTTGATAATTCACAAAAGAACTTTTCACATGGTTAAATCATCTTCTCCTTTTCCTTTAAAGCATTCCATTTGGTGGTCCGCCAATAGGCCCAAGATCTGGGCTATTTTTCAAATAATATTTTTCCAGCTTGGCCAGTATATGCTTTCCGTATGTGTATTTGCGCAAAGTAGTAATGTGAGGTCGAATCTGAAAAACAAATAGTCTATTTAAGTACTAAAATGTATTTTTAATTTCTTAGTACTTTCAAATATGGAGAATATGAGAATAATTACAATTCTAATTAATAAAATCCTAAAATGCTGCTAATTGCAAAAGTATATCTCTTCTACTCATCTATCTAAATCTCTGCTTCCAAATTGGTCAATGACTAAGCTAAAAATATACAAACATAAAGCAGGAATAAGCTACAAAATTGGTAAACTTTTTGAGAAAAATTTTTTACCTTGAGACAAGTTGGGCAAGAATCAAAACCAAAATTATCAGAAGACAACAAACAAGAGGTTCTGATGGCCAATAAACAAATATACTTAACATCATACTAATAAGTTTTAAAATGCAACTAAAAGTACTGTATCATTTGTTTCTTATTTAGATTGGAATCAAATTAATATTAGTAACTATTGATGAAGTGTGGTGTAACAAGCATTTTTCTTATAAATATTGAAGATATATAAACTTGTTGAGATTTTTAATCAATTTAGCAAGATTGAGTAAAATGAAAAATAGCTTTTGGTCTAGCAATTTCAAATGTAGGAATTTATAATTCCAAATTTAGGATTTTCCCTGTCACTACATAATAAACAGAAATCAAAATAAATTCATTGTGACAAAGTACTTCTTATGACAATTAAAAACTAGAAGTACTTCAAATGCCATAAATATGATAGTTATTAAAGAAAATTTGGAACAAATTTAAAGCATGTATTACTTTTTTTGGTTGGTTTTTGTAACAGTAAAGAAAAAAAGATTTTCATTACCTTACGCAGTGGGAAAGGGGAAAAATGCCATCAGAAAAATGCTTACCACTCTCATCCTCAATCACTTTCTAAGCAAAGTATTAGATTAAGAAGTTGGTAAAAACTAAAATCAGTACAGTAAGTTTAAAGTTTAAGAATGTATTCTCAAAGTCAAAGGGTCAAAACGACATTCAGTGTTAAAAAAATTATTTCTATACAGGCATATCACAAAGATATTTCAGATTTGACTTAGGAATACAAGTCACGGTGATTTTCTCAATGCATATAAGAGTTAAATTTATACTGTATTATAGCCTAGTAAGTATGCAATAATAAAGTTTGAAATGTTAAGAATTATATATAGGGACAAAATGCCCACATGAAGTGGGAAAAATGGCACTAATAAAACTTGTATCAATACAAGTTTGCCACAAACTTTAAGTTTGAATAAAAAACATTAACTAAAATGCAACAAAGCTGACAATTAAAACAGACATTCGGGGGGAGGAGGGAGAAGAACGAACTGGGGAGGAGGGTAATGAAAACCCAAAATCTCTGTAAATGTTCATTAAGACCAATAAAATTTAATAATAATAAAAAAAATGCAACAACGCATGATATACCTGTGTAGAAGGTAGTCAAGTAAATAAGCTACTTTGTTCTGTGTTACTTGTATGAATAAACTTTAAAAAGAGTGACTCTTTAAATATTTCTTCTTGCTTTCTCTAAATAATAAGTTTTCTACAGCAATTAATTTTTTATAAAGCAGTATTACATTCTAGAGAATTCAAAGAACAGTTAACAGTTTAAAAGGAAAGTACTTGGAGTTAACTCCTATCTGAAAAACCAATCAAAGAAACATAAATTCTTTCTTCAGTTTAGTGCAAAAAATTTAACTATACTTAAGAATCACAGCACATTAAGTATAATACCGAAAAAAGACACGAAAATAGCTACAGTAAAGTTAGGTAAAGAGATGAAGAATGAATGTCATTATATTGACTTTCAAGAATTTAATACAAGGTGAAACAATATCAACATCTGTCAAGTTATTCACTGATTTTACATTTGTCTATCAATTATATAATATACACAAAGAAAATAATTAAAGTCAAGTGATTGCCCCATGAACAAACTGTAGAGATCTACTTAAGTGCTACATGCTGTATTACCTTGTGCATAATTATCTTTCTCTGAGCAGGTTCAGCCATATCAATCATCTTCTGAACCACGTAATTGGCATACTGGTCCTTCATCATGGTGTATAAGGCACTGTGAGGACCATCATTCTGGCAGCAAACCTCATCAATCAGTAAAGCTCTCTCAGCACGGGAAGCATGAGTAACACATTTTTCTACTACATTGCTAAAAATTAAAGGGTATATGCAAAAATTTATTTTAATATATGTTTCCTTAGAGCTTGGCTTTAAGCTGAATGTGCTCAACTTATTAAAAGATAGAAGAAGAGACACAACACTGGATTCTCTCGTTCTCAAAATAACTTTTATAACAGAAGCCAGGAACATAAGAAAACTCAAGGGTAATCACAGGCCTCTTAGAATTACAAAGCAATTTAAAAATGACAGTAGATCACTAAATGCTCCAGAAGTTCCAACAGTATGTGCATTTTTAAATAGTTCTCTGCATTGTCTCAAAAAAGCCTATTTTGAGAGGGGGACGTCTTAAATACAGATTTTAAAATGTTTCTGCATCTACAAAAAAAGATTATTATTCAATGTTATAGTCACTGTACATTACTGTATGTATATACCAGGACAAGTTATGAAACAAAAACCAAGAAGCTCAAAGAATTGACCGTAGAATTAAAAAATACTGCAATACCTGGCAAATTTGTGTTGACTCAGGGCTAAGACTTTTCCTCTGATCTCGGAAACAATTTTGCTCTTGTCTTCAGGTCGACCATGTTCTAGTACATGCTGAATAACATAATTTCCATACTGATCCTAAGGGTAAATTTAAATATTACTTTTCTTAAGAGAAAGGCAGAGTATATTCCTTTAAAAGATGTTAACCTACTTGTCTAAAAACCCAATTAACACAGCCAGGAGAAAACAAAAGGCTTTTGTCTTACTATGCTATTCTACAGCAAATTAACAATAAATTACACTTCCTTAACAAAAAGTATCATTGGTCCATTTTTAAAAAAATAAAGAAACATTCAAAGTGATTACAAAATCTATTATACCTGTACCAACTGCTCTGTGTGTTGATGAAGTTCTTCTAAGATAGGTAAAGTCTGTTCTGCAGTGCAATGTTCCAGGATGCGCTGAATTACTCTGCAGCCATAAGGATGAGTTGAAAGCACAAATACCTTAAAACAATTAGAAAAATGGTTTTCAATTTTTCTAGAAAAATAAGGAAGTTTCTATTCTCTGACAATTTGAAAAGTACTGAAGTAGGCATGTTTTTGACAATGTGCTGAATTACTTAAAAAGAGAATGATAATAGATTTAAATGTAGTATGACCAACATAACATACCAAAGACTGGAAGTAGGAATGAGAGAGGGCTCAGTTTAGATCTACAGATGCTATGATCAAAAGCAATCCTTTTTTAAAAAAAAAAATTATTATTTTGTGTGTGTGTGTGTGTGTGTATTGTCAAATAGGATCTGACTGCTACAGGGGTAGATTGCCCCTTCTTCTCCAGCAGAGCATCTGGTGGATTCAAACCATGTACTTCTGGTACTTCTTGCCACTAGGCCACCAGAGCTCCCTTTGATCAAAAGCAATTTTAATCAAAAGATTGAAGGCACATAAAACCAGAAATGAATAGATATGGGGGAATGGTGTAGTATAGTAATTAAATGAATTTTAATTAAGTATTACATATTATTTCCCAAAAAGATAATGATAGTAATCTTTTATTACAATCTTGTATTGTAATCTGTATTTTTCTCTTCTTCTCATTTCCCAAGAAATTTAGAAAATAACACTGTTGAGTTTAAACTAATAAGTTACTTCTATGACTTAGTCATTTGCATAAATATTAACTTCTGATAAAACAGACTTCAAGACAAAGGCCAACATGTACAAAAGGAAATAGCATTATGTAATACTCAAAGAATAAAAGAACACAGCTGTAGTTAATATCTACATGTGATGAAAAAGTTACAAGATACAGAAATACAATTTTAATAGAATTAAAGACATAAATAGACAACTCCACAATAATAGTAGGAGACTTTAATATTTAACTACCTTAGATAAAGGACAAGTCAATGAGAAAGAAACAGAGACACCAAAAACACAAAGCAATAAAAAAACCCCATCCTGATCATGCAGACATATGTGACAACAATCCACCCAATGAGCAGAATCAATACACATTTTTCTCCAACATCGATGAAACACTTTCCAGAATAAACTATGTTAGGCCACAAAGCAAGTCTAAATAAATTTTAAAATAATGAAATACTCCAGAGCATGATATAAAATTAGAAATCACCAACCAGAAGCTGGAGAGAAAGAAACCATTAAGAGTTCATGGAAATCAAGTAAAATGTTATTTGCTTGAACTTATTAGGTAGTAGAAAGAAAAAAAAAATAATGCTAAGAACAGAAAGAAATTAAACAGAAAAATAATGGAAAAAACTAACAAGACTAGAAGTTTGGTGATTGAAAGGATTCATAACATTAACAAGCCACTGACAAATCTAACAAAGGAAAAGAATGAAAAGGCACAAAGTTCCCTAGAGCAAAAAGTGAACTCTGAAGAAGAAATAAGAACAACAATACCATTTACAACAGCCATACAAAATGGGAACTGTTTAGGAATAAATCTAACCAGAGATACAAGAGACCTATACAAAGAAAATGGTGAAATACTTAGGATAAGAAACCCAGAGAACTATGTAAATGGGAAAACCGACTATGTTCATGGATAGAACACTGTGAAAATGGATCAAATGTGAAGTAGATCAAAATTTATCCATAGATACAATGTATCTAATCCAACCCAAATTCCATCATCATTCTTCAACAAGTAATAAGTAATCATCAAATTTACATGGAAAGGAAAGAGACTCTGGGTAAGCAAGGTGATTCTGAAAAAGAAAAATAAAGTAGGAGGCCTTACATATCCTATCTACTACATAACCACAGTCATCAAAACCACTTGGTATTGCTATAGGGACAAAGACCAATGGAATTGCACTGAGAACTCAGAAATAAATCCTTTCACCTATAAATCCGTTCACCTGATCTTTGACAAAGACAGGAAATCCATTAAGTGAGGAACCTTTAAGAAATAGTGCTAGCAAAACTGGCTATCTGTATATTTGCAGGAAAATGAAACAGCACTTATTTCTCACCATATAAAAAGCTCGATGGATAAAGAACCTAGTGTAAAAGCAGAAACTGTTATGACCATTGGAAAAACAATTAGGGTCAATTAAGGAGTCAGAATCTCTGACATGAAACAGAATATAATCCACCAGATGCTCTGCTAGAGGAGGGGCAATTTTCTCCTGTGATTTGACTCAACAAAGGAAAAAAAGAAACAGATTACAAATTAGGCCATGATGTATCTGACAAGAAACTGGTCTTTAAACTTACAGAAACCTTCCAGAAATCAGCAAGGGAAAAAACCCACAAAACTCAAACTTGTGGCTTTGAACCACCAGAAGATCTGCCTTTGGGTTAGCAGCACAACTCCTTAAGGACTCTTACCACCAGGGCTCCCCCACAGGGACAAAGACAACCCAAGACAGAAGACACAAAGGTGGTCAATATATTTAAAAAATGCTCAAGATTTGCAAATACTATGCAAATCAAAACAATAATATCATCTCACCTTAGTAATAATAGCAAAGTTCAACAAGACAGCAAATAAGAAATGCTGGCAGGGATGTGCAGCCAATTTCAACTCTCATTCCCTGTTGATGGGACTGTAAAATGGTACAACCCCTATGGAAAGCAGTTTGGTGCTTCCTTAGAAAGTTGGAAATAGAAATAAATTATCATTTTATCCAGTACTGGACTTCTATATATATCTCCCAAAGAAATAAGAGTTATCACACTAATAGATCTGTGATCATTGCAGCACAGCAAAGAGATGCAAACAACCCCAACCCAAGTGTCTATAAATGAACAAATGGATAAAGAAGTTTTGGTACGTGCATGCAATGAAATACTATGCAACTAAGCCTTTATGAAACACTGATTAATATGGATGCATTCAGAGGACATTACACTAAGGAGTCACAAAAGGACAATCATTTTATAAGATCACTAATTAGAATCCTGGGATGGGACTAGAGGGAAAGAGAAGTAAATGTTACTTACTAAACAGATAGCAAAGGAGAAGACAATATACAGTAAGAGACTAAACAGAATTTGTGTTAAAAAAATATACTAATCTACTGTAATGAATGCTATAGTATGTATTGTTAACATTAAAATGTGTATAAAAAACCAATGATTTGCAAATATTTGCCTAAATTAAAGTAAAATAAAATTTCCATCTAAAAAAATATAAAGTACTATATTTAAACTCAGGATAAGTTTTAAAAAACACAATAATCAAGCTCTCCACAAAGTCATCCTATCAAATGGAAATTAATGTACATTATACTCTTTGTCTCCAACTGTTATATGAAGGTTCTGGGAATGATCTTTGGACATAAGAAAATGTGTTAACATATAAATTCTAAAATGATTTCCTACACAGTAATTAGAAGGAAAATTTAAACTTACTTGTCCCTTGAAAGCATCAATGATGAACTGAAGTGACTGTGGCTGAACACATTCAATACATTTTTGTACAACATGGTTTCCATTCTGATCTTTCACACATTTCAGAACATGACCATCAAGTTCCTTTACCATTTCACTCTGAAAAGAAGATGTCATATAATTTCTTTGACAAACAGAATAATATTTACCATTCATAAATTTTTAACATAGTATATTCTTTATAGTTAACAAAGTTGATAATAAAGTCTACAGAATCATAAATTATGCTTACTACAATATAACTTAGTGATACTGAATTTGCTGTAATTATTTTCTGTGTAATTTTCAGAGCTAACTAATATAATTGAAAATATTGCACTTTCACCCTCCTGAACAAGGAAAAAAATTTTAAATATCTGCTTATTGAACAGGCAACTATTATGCCTTACTTTTTCATATGAGAGGGGCTCTGGAGACTTAAGTTGAGAAAGGAGTTGCCCTGTCAACCCAAAGGCGGTTGAAATTCACTAGTTTCTCCATGGGATAAAAATGGGCAATCTCCTCACATGTGATTTACAGCCTCTGAAAACCTACTGGAGTTACAGTGATTGGAACTTGGTGGCAATAAAGTTAAGTTGCTGAATTTTTAATTTTTTAATTAATAAATATGATTAAATTTTTAACTGCATATTCTCTTTCATGAACTCTCATGTCTTTTAACTAACAGCCATAGCAATTTACCCCTCCTGATAAATTTATACAAACTTGCCATAGAAACATAGGAAACCCTCTGGGAAAAATACTGGTAGCTAGTTATGGTAACATATTTGCTGTGAAAGCAAAAAGGTACGGTAGAAAAATGAAATACTGTAAAAGGAGCCAATGCAATGTGGGAGTGGCTGATGCTAACTTTTACCTGCTTCATAAAGGGGAATTATCTCCATCAATAATATCCCTAGCAGCAAAGAGACAGCTGTTTGGTCAGACATGTCACCCCCCGCCCCATGCTCCTATATCTATTTCTACCAATTATTCTGATCTAGTACTCATTGTTGACTCATACACTTAACTACTTGTGTGGGGTTTATTTCGGAAATAAGTTAGAGAATGGAAGAGGCAAAGAATATCAACCAATGCAAGTCCCAAGATTAACAGTAAAACACAATTCCTCAATTAGTCAAAGTCCAGGCTTCAGGTCAGCAGCACAAATGCCAAGAAGCCTTTGGTTTCCTCACCCACTCAGTAAGCTTTATCTGTGAGCAGTGACAAGTCAAATCATCCAGCAAGCAAAACCTTTAACTGTAGTTCCCTCTCCAGGGTTCCTCTTGTCACAGTCTCTTCACAGCAGTGCTATAGTCTCCACCAGTGTCACTGCTATATTTCAAAGTGAGAAAGGTGTTCTCTTATAATGGCCGTACAGATGAGTCAAGTCAATAAACAACAAATATTGGAACCAAAGGAGTGGTAGAAAGAGGTACAGGACCATGAGGGGCAGCATGTCTGACCAAGCAGCTGTCTGTCTTTTGCTATGAATATTACTGTGTGGAACAAAGTTCCCCTTTATGTAGCAAGAAGAAGTCTGATTAGGTCATTAACATGATACATCTGCTCCTTTGCCAACTGATGTCAAAAAGTATGACAGAAAAGTTGAGAAACTGCTTTATAGCCAGAGACCAGAAAAGCAAAGCCAAGATATACTTAAGAGTTTAAGATGAAATTTGTTAAATTTTAAGTGTTTATTTGGATATATTTGGTTTGATTTTTTTCTCTTATACTATAAAATGAAAATTAGAGATATATAATGTTAAGACACACTGTAAAAATAATTATGGTTTTTGTTGATTTAAACTAAACTGGATTTCCTTATATTGAGATATAAAAATTGTGGAAAGTATGACATACGGGGTAATGTAAGCCAGCGGAATATTAATTAGATAGTCAAAAAGGGAGAATTTTCCTTAAAAGAATGCTTATACTAAGTAGTAGAATTTGGTACACAGTGTACAGCTTAGCTGAAGAATGATTAAGCTCCACCCAGTATTCTGAGGAATATTACATCTCAAAGATGACAGAGAGATGCTTTGCTAATAAACTGGGACAAAGTAAAACAGATGCCCATCAGAGCATGGTGAACGCGTGAATCCACTTAATGAGTGGAAGTGGGAGATAGGTAGTAATGAACAGACAGGCTGAGTTTAGACTTGTTACCTAGCATAATAAGTGAAAAAGGACTGCTGTTTGGACAGCAGGGAGTCCTTAGGATCACTGATGTGTTGACTTTGCCCTTGTGGGCCTGAGGTTGAGTAAGGGGACTAGCCTGTCTAAAGCACAGGAAAAAGTGGACACCTGATTCCACAGCTGATGCCCATTAGGATCTAGCCATGGATGGCTGGGAATGTGCAGATCAGAATCCAACCAAGTGAAAAGAAGACATCTGATTCTGTGAGCTAGTATTGATTATGGTTACTTGATGATTTGCCTTTTTAAATATCTTTTTTTATTAATTTTAATGAAAGTTTACAGAGATTTTGGATTTCCATTCATTGTTGCACTTTTCTCCCTGCCCAACCTCCCCCCATACCAGTTCGCTCTTCTCTTTGAAAATTAAAATTCTTTCCTTTTAATACAATCCCTCCCCACAAGTCCACTCAGCTATGTTGCCTTTGTTTTGAAAATTAAAAGAAAAATTCTTTCATGTTATGCAATCCCTCCTACCAAGTCCACTCCACTGTGCAGCCTTCATTCTGGACTCTCGTCATGACAATAGTACCTAATCATATATCCCTTTTAAACCGTTCTCTCCCTCATCCATTTCAATGCAGTATACATAATTTATCCCATCTTTCTCAGTCTCCCTCCAACCCCGATGTCAGTCCCATTTTACAACAGTAGCACTATGCAGTATTTACCCTTTTGTGACTGAGATATTTCACTCAGCATAATGTCCTCCAGGGCCACGCATTTTGTATAATATTTCATGAGTACCTTGCTTTTCAATGCTGCATAGTATTCCATTGTATGAATACACCACAGCTTCCCTATTCATTCATTTGTTGATGGGTTGTTTCCAACTCTTTGCTACTATAAACTCAAGATAAACATGGCTATTTATCTGCTTGGGTGCCAGTTAAGGTCTCTTTGGGGTATATTTCCACTAGTGGAATTAATGGGCCAAATGCTATTTCTATTTGCAACTTTTTGAGAAAGCGCCCTATGGCCTTCCATAGTGGTTGCATCATTTTACACTCCCACCAACAGTGAATAAGGGTTCCAGTTTCCTCACAACTTCACCAGCATTTGTTGCTTGCTGTTCTGTTAACTCTTACTATTCTTACTGAGGTGAGATGATTGTCTCAGAGTTGTTTTGATTTCCATCTCTCTTAGAGCTAGGGATTTTGAACATTTCTTAATGTGCTTGTTGGTCATTTGAATGTCTTCTTTGGAGAAGCGTTCAGTTCATATCCTGTGCTCATTTTTCAACTGGGTTATCTTTATCTTGTTGTGGTGCGAGTATTTTATAAATTCTAGATATAAGTCCCTTATCTGACATGTCATTACCAAATTTTTTTTTCCCCAGTCTGTGGCTTCCCTTTTTACCTTGCTGGAGAAGTTTTTGGATGTGCCTAAGGATTTGATTCTTAAATGGTCCCATTCATCTATTTTATCTTCTTTACTGGACCTTTGTTTACAGATGGGGAGGCTAAGTTTCAACTGTAATAAGATTCTTTGGAGCAAAAGACAAGCTTATTTCTGCAGAGCACTGGTTAGGAAACTGGGCAAATAAACGGATTATCTAAAATGGATGAATTAAAACACAATGAGTAAAGTAGATGGCTTACATATTTCCATGAATACAGATGATGCTAAGGAGAAGGCTGATCCTTCAGATGAGAAATAATGGCTTAGAAAAGTAAGGAGGTGGGTTGTGGTGTTAGTTTAAAAGTTGTCTTTTCTAGCCATTATGTTAGGCTTGGCTGGTCTCCAGCTTTTTTAACTGCAGGCACATGGTCTTGCAAATTATCAACAGCTGCGAAGTGGTGGAGAGACTGGAATTGCTGTGGAGAAACTGGCAAAGTGTTAACCTGCGACTTCTTTCATTTGTGTTGGCCACAGTTAAAGGTTTTGCTTGTTGGATAACTGAAGGAGAAGCTGTCTTACAACTTCTCTGCTCTGAGGCAAACCTTGCTTGATGATTTGAATTTGTGCTACTAAACCAGGACTTTTACTAATTGAAGAATTTTGTTTTGCTATTAATCTGGCTTGAGACTGCTGGAGTAAACAAAGACTTGCATTGTGTGATATTCTTTTCCTTCCCCACTCTCCAATTTATTTCCCTAATATAACCCAGAATTGTGAGTAGTCTGAATCAACAACGAATATCAGAATGGTTGGTAGAAAGATGTACAGGAACATGGGGGTGACATGCCTGACCAAGCAGCTATTTATGTGCTACTATGGCTATTATTGATGGGAACAGTATCCCGTTAGGAAGTGGGAAGAAGTCAGGCTCAACCACCTCTACATTGCAAATTTAAGAGCATTTGTACTTATATCATCTTTAAAACATCTTGGATGATTCAGAGAATTCTCAACCTGGAAAGCTGTTAACTCAAGCTACAACACAGATGCTTAGTTAAGAAACAAAAACTGGCTATATACAAAATAAAATGCATGTAGGCATCCAAATACAGAATACTTAAGATTTATCCCTAATTATTTGTATTTTCAAATGTTGAAGATATTTTAAATATTAACACTAGTTTGAGACTTCTGACAGAAAAGATAATAAGTTTTTGTATAAGCTGTTCATGTGACAACTAATAATGTGACTACCCCCATTATCAAGTCAGTAATTCCTCGCAGCAATCTCCTATTGTGTTTCTGAACCTGTCAATCTTTAAGGAAAGCCCATTTTTTTCTCCTAAAGAACAGCTAGTGAATTTGAACTACTCAGCATTTCAGTTACCAGCCCAACATGTTATGCACTAAGGCTCCTTATAATGTGATACAACTTCAATTATTAAAAAACTCAAGTTTTCCTCCAAAGGACTAAGATTATTTTCTTAAAGACTTCAAAAAATATGATTAATATATGTACATACACATCCATTTATCTGTACGATTATTATCCATTCTAAAATTTATTGTATCTCTATGGCTGGACAAAAGAATTAACATATACATCTTGTATGTTGATCTTGTATCCTGCTACTTTGCTGAATTGGTCAACTACGTCCAATAGTTTTCTTGCTGAGTCTTTAAGGTTTTCTAAGTATACTATCATGTCATCAGCATAGAGGGATTAACATATACATCTTAAAGAAAGTGCAACCAGATATTCCTTAGATGCAAGGATGGCGAAGCTTCATCTCACATACTTTGAGCATGTTGCTAGGAGGAGCTTTTCATGCTAAGGAAAGTGATGTTGTCAAGTACGGCTCATAGCAAGCTTATGAACAAAAGATCTGAATCCTGTTCTATCCTGTGTCATCCTCGTACTTCCTGACACACAAAAGCCCATTACAGCAGTGACCGTGTCAAATCACCTAGTTGGGGGTTTTCCTCTCTTTCATCGACTGTCCACCCTTCCCAGAATCATGTTCCTCTCCAAGGAATAGCCCTTCCTAGCAACATGCGCAAAGGTAGAGGGTCAGTGAAAGGGTGGAAGACCCTCAGCAAAACAGGTTAATACAGTAACTGCAGCAATGGACTCAAGTGTATCAGACGGTATGGATGAAAAGGGATATGACGGTTTAGATCAGTTCTTCATAAGGTTGTTATAAGCTGTACTTGACTTGATGACACCTAACAAAAAGAAATGATGACTTCTCTCACCTATATTATAATTTTGTTAGTAGCTGTATATACTACAATACAAATCTTATAAAACTTTTATCTCTTTGGAGCTATCAATATACTTTTAAAATCTGTTTAATCTTGCTCAAGAACCACAGTAATTAGTAACACAGCACAGTGTATTTTTAAAATTTAGTTGTTAACACTTTTCCTCATGTTCTAGTCTCCTTTATTTTAATTGGCTATAAAAAATTACCATTAAGAAAATGACTGATACACATTAATCCTTTATTTTTTGGTTCAAGAACATATTCTATTTAATAATACTCCTTTTTCTGTTAAAGAACTGTACATTTTATGATTCTTTTTCTGTTGAAATTTAAGAACCATATATATTTATATATAATTAGTATTTGTTGTTGTTGATTGCCTTCAAGTTGAGCATGACTCATAGCGACCCTATGAACAAAAGGCCTAACAACCCTCTATAACTATTGAAATTTATCAAAGTTCATAGAGCTTCCGGAGGAGGCATGTTATTTAGGAAGCAGATGTCATTCCTGCTTCCAAAAGATATTATTTTTTTTTAAAAAAAGTTATTCTCGTAATAGAAATATAAAATATACTCAAATAAATAAGTGGAAGAATAAAACACATTCATTACTATGTTGCTGTTGTTGTTGTTATGTGCCGTCAAGTCGTTTGCGACTCATAGAGACCCTATGCACAACAGCCCTAAACCCTGCACTATCCTGTGCCAACCGCACTGCCTCTGACACACCCATCCCGATTACCCCAGTCACCGAATCAATCCATCTCATAGAGGGACAAGTCAAATAAATAAGTGACAGCAAAAATATAAACCACCTCAACACTCTGCTTACATGTTGGCCTAGTCCTAGTGTCAAGAAGCTGTGTTTCAATCCCAAAAGCACATGATTTGAATCCACCCACTGCTCTGTGGGAGAAGGATGGGTAATCTCCTACTGTGCAATCAACTGCCTCTGAAAAGCCCCCAAGGGTCAGCTATGGATCAGTTCTATCTCAACTTAAAAGTACACAACAACAACAACACTCTGCTTATGACAAGGTATTTTAATGCTTTATTTATTGATAAAAAGATGTTAATCAGAATTAATATTGAAAAAAAGAATTAATATTGAAGGCATATAAAAGATGTGTGAGACAGAATTGTTAATAAGCAATGTGTCATGTGAAAGATTTCGAAAAGATAAGTTAGTGTAACTATAGAAATATTTGTCCTTGTATTTGAAGGTTACTGAAAGACAAAAAAAAAAAGGTGGGGGAAGGAGACAACATTTAAAATGCAGAAGAAAGTAATAAAAAAATTGTCTTAACTTACAATTACCTGCTGATCAGATGAAATAGATTCTAATGCTTTCTGAATAACACGGCAGCCATACATCTGCAAGGCTAAAGGTAGAACATGACCACGAATACGAGTAGCCAGGGCTAATTTTTGATCCAAACTCCCAAACTGACAGAAAAGAAAACAGTATTTTAAAAAAGTGAACTAACAGTACCATGTTTAACTTGAGCAAGACACTGCTAATAATTTGAGTCTGTTCTTAAAATATCGCATTTAGTAATGGGGGAGACCCAAAGAGAAGCCTACAGTCCCCTACTATCTAAAATTTCCTTGTTCTTATTATTACATTAATTATTAATACTCTTTTATTTTCATTTTTAAATAAGAAGCAACAGCATAGAGAGAGATCAGTTGGCCTAGTGGACGGAAAGTGATGCTACCAAGCCAAAGGTGGGTAACTCAAATTTGTGGCCCTCGGGCCTGTCTTTGTTTTTGGGGAAACATTGTTCTAGGTCATATAGCTGTGGTCTGTCCACTTGCTGTACAGAGGTAACTCGTGGTTGCTGTGATTCTAACCACTGTGACACTGATGTGTCAAATGCGAGAATGGTTACCATGGTGGACAGTGTTTGGTGGAGCTTTCCAATTAAAAACAAGCTTGGAAGCAGGAGTGGCATCCACTTCCAAAATAGCTCACCTCTGGAAACCCTATGAACCGAGAAAGGACAAAAGTTACACAAGTGTCCAGGTCTTTAATTCATAGGGTCACTATGAGTCGCCCACGACTCGATGGCACTTAACAACAACAAAGAAACATATTTATTCATTTTTAATATAAATCACCTTAAATATGGACTTCTAAGCCATGCTTACAGGCCCTTAAAATTTCGTAACTCATATTCTTCTCAACTGTAGAGAAAATGTGTTATGTCAAGCTATAACACAGACGTTTAGTTATATATGAAAAAGTAGCTAAATGGGAAAAAAAAACCACAAAACCAGCTAAAACGAAAATACGGACTAAATTACACACTACCTGGTTTGCCTAAGATTCTCAATACTTTCTATTTTCAAATAGTAATCAAGATTAATATTAAATTTCTCATTTGAAATAGGATCATCTATTTTTTATATGAAAATAAATCTTACCAATCAATCTTTCAGAGCACTTCTTAGTATTAAATAGGTATTATAGTTGGGTGATTTACAGAGATGTCTGCATATTTACCTCAAAAAATTTCTGTATGACATAATTGCCAAAAACATCTGTCATTAACTGATAAGCTGCTTGCAGAATTTCATTAAATACCATTTGTCTTTCTGCTGGAGTAGCTCTCTCTAGCTTTTGTTGTATGAATCTGTGTGGAAAAAATTTTAAAGACATGAATATAAGCTGAAATCATACTCTTGTAAAATCTATAATTGAGCATTCACACACATACACACTCATACTCTCAACAAATAACAACATAATCTTTAAAAATACTAATATTTAAACCATAGACATAAAAACTGAAGAAATATGACATTTTCTTATAATATCTTAGTAACTTTCTCTCTTTATATTATCTTAATAACTATGGTTTTAAGGTGCTATTGACTTCATTCCTGCTCTACCAACCTGTGTACAATGGAAGGAAACACTGTCTGGTCTTGTGTCCTACCCACAATCATTGCTATGTTTAAGGGATTATAGCCACTTTGTCAATTCACTGTGCTAAAGGTCTTCCTCCTTTTTCATGGACCCTTTACTAAGCATAAAGACTTACGCACTTAGTACTGAAAATGACATCTTTGCTTAGAACACTTTAAAAATGTACTGTTTGATTTCTGGACTACTGTTTCCATCAGTGTTGACTGTAGATTTGAGTAAACTGAAATTCTGACAACTTTTATAGTTTCTCTTTGTATCAAGATTTTCACTGTTGCAATTGTGAGGCTTGGTTTGTTGTTGTTTCTTTTTCCCAAGTTGAGGCTGTACTCTTTGATCTTCATCAGTAAATGCTTCAAGGTCTCTCTGCTTTCAGCAAGGTTCTAGATAACATCATAAATTGTTAATGAATCTTCCTCTACTCCTAATGTTGTCCTCCTCTTTATCTAATCCAGGTTCTTGGAATCTTTTTGCTCAATACAGGGGTTAAGCAAGGATGGGTTCAACATTACTGCACACTGTTCTAGATTTTAAACTCCACAGTATCACTTTATTTAATGATTGTTTCTTCGTCTATGTACAGATTGCACAGGACGACAAGGAACTGATCTGGAATTTCCATGCTTTTCAGTATTATTCATAATTTGTTATGATCCATACAGTGAAATATCTCTGCATAGTCAATAAAATACAGGTAAAACAAAAACAAAAAACATATTTTAGTGGGTAAGGAGAGTTGCACTGCCAATCCAAAGGTTTGGCTCAAACAGCTGTTCCACAGGAGTAAAACTGGTAAATCTCTCGTACAATTTACAGCTTCTGAAAATCCACTGGAGGGTCAGCTATGGGTTAGTCTCAATTCAATGGCAATGAGTAGTAGTATAATAAACTGCCTGCTATTCTCTCCGTTCAACCAAAAGGCATTTGACATCGGCAATAACATCAATTCCCTGTCAATGAACTGCTGCCACCATAAATGAATAATCTTCAGCACCGTAAATGAATAATCTTCAGCACCATAAATGAATAATCTTCAGCATGATTTTACTTGCATGTGAAATTAATGCCATTGTGTAACAATATTTGCATCCCATTAGATCTCCTTTCTTTAGTGTAAGCATGAATATGGATCTGGTTCAACTGGGGCTCCAGGAAGTTATTTTTCAAACGTCTTGGCTTCTAGTATTTCATGCTTTTTTAAAACTTCTAAACTGGTATTCTGTCAATTCCAGAAGCCTAGTTTTTCTCAATGGCTTCAGTGCAGCTTGAACTTTTCCTTCCATAGTAATGGTCTTTGGTCATATTCTACCTTCTAAAATAGATGAACATTTACCAGGTCTTTTTGGTACACTGACTGTAATTATGTCTTCCATTCTTTGATGATTCTTATGTCATTTAATTTTTCATACATAAATTCTTTTACGTCTGTAACTTTAAAGTTTTTATTTTTTCTTTCCAATAATTCCCTTCTGGTTGGTTGGTTTTTTTGTTTTTTTTTAAGATCTTTGTTCCTTTCTCTTTGTAGCTACATTCAAGAGCAAGTATTTAGGTAAAGTGTTGAGCGGATAACTGAAAAAAGAAGACACTCTGAGAGAAAGAGGATTTAATCTTCCCAACCTCAGAAATCTGATGGAGGGTCACCATGAGTTGGAGACCATTCAACAGCAGTGGGGTTGGTTGGTTTGGCTTTGTTCTGACATTTATTTTGGCCATTTCATTCTTTCCTCTCTTTTTAATGATCTTCCTGCTTTCTTAATGTATGATATCCTTTACAATCTGTCTGGCCTTTCGGTTATTAATGTTCAATGTGTTAAGTCTATTTCTGATAGGTTATTTAAATTCAAACGAGATATATGCACAAGTGTTCTCTGGCTAGTTAGACTGACAAGAATGTGGACATTAAGAGATCTAAAACTGGTAAGGTTCTTTTGGTTACACGATCATCTATTTCTAAACAAAAGTAAAGCCTTTGACTTGAACTAAGCTCCATGTTGGGGCCCTGTATGATTTATTTGCTATTTTCAACTTTCAATTATACTGCTATTGTTGTTAGGTGCCATCAAGTTGGTAGGACCCATAAAGACTCTATGAACAACAGATGTGAACCCTGTTCTATACTGTGCCATCCTCACACTTTCTGACATAGAAATCACTGGGTCAGGGGTCTTGCTCTCTTCTTCACACCCTCCACATTCCCAAGCATGTAGTCCCTCTCCAAGGAATAGCTTCTCCTAGCAAAAAGCTTTTTCATCTTTGCTTTCAAGGTGCACTCTGGCTGCACTTTCTCTAAGATATATTTTTTCTTTTGGTAGACCATGGGGACATCAATTACAAAAATGGGGAAATCTGGCAAATGTCTAATAAAAAATTCTTTGCAAAAATCTCAGTTGTACCTTACAAGTAAAACGTTTCAAATTTAATAAATACATCAGAAGTATTTTCCTTTGTAATCTTTCTTGAGAACACTAATTTGCATTTCTCTCAAGGATTACATTATAAAGGCTACAACTTTCCCTATAAAAAAACTCTTCAATTTAAGCTAATCATATAATCCACAAAGCAACATGTAAATATTTAGTTTTTGAAAAAGAAAAAAAGAAAAAGAAATTCTACATCAGGTATACTTAAGTCCACAGAGGTAATACAGGGCACTATTTTCAAAGATGTATCAAAAACCCAGGTAATAAAAATAAAATAATCTAATATTATCTGATTACTGATAACTCTACTTTTGCATATAAAAATATTTTCACTACAATTTTAGAATATATATAGTCCATAATACTTTTTTTTTAAAAGTTTCTAACTGTATGTTGTACTATATATGTAAGTAAATTAGATGATTCTAGTTAAAAAAAAAGATTAGGTATGCATAAAGTTATAATTTTCAAAGCAATAATGAAATGGAAGTATATCCTGAATCACAATCACTTACCGAGAACCATGCTGGTCTTGAGAAAACTCAACTATGTGTCCAATCAAGTCTCTAAGTTGAAGGTTTGGAAAACGGTTGTTTCTGAAATCTTCCAATAATCTACTGCGGCCAGAAGGCATAATATCAGACCTATTATATCGAAGCCGAGAAGGAGGAAAGAGCTGGCTGCTGGAGCTAAATAAACTGGAAGTACTAGAAGCACTTCTATATTTTGCTTCTGCTCCAGGTGCTGCAGAGATATAGCGACCACTACCATTTGTCAGTCCTCCTACAACAAAGCAGCTGTGGTCAGCAAGTATTTCTGACAAAAATAGAAGTTGCATAAATAAATTACTTAATCTATAAATTCAGTCAATAAAGAAATTGTTCTATCACTAATTCCTCTTTTATTATAAAGGGAAATTAAAACTTGGGGGGTGAGGAATCTCATACACTTATTTGCCATGCTTGGATATATGATAGAGACTAGAAAACTTAAGAGAAAAAGCAATCTGAATTATCAATTATCAGAATATTGTACCCACCAACAACTTTCAGTGGCTTTAATAAGCAAATTATATATAGTCAACTTTTCTTTTAAGCAACTTAAAACAGTTTAAAAATCACTTTTATTATATCTGATGCTAAAATGGATTTTAATAGAAAAGTTCATTAAATTATGTACCTTCAATGTAACAAATCACTCCTTAGTTAACCCACTAATGCTTGCAGTAAAAACATAAAACCATGTAATATTAGATAGTAAATCTAAATGTTCATTTAAAAATATTAATAACTGTATTTTACAGATATAGAAATAATGACATTTATTACTCTTAGATCCTTAATAACGATAAGCTGATAGAAATTAATAAATCATTAACTTATATGAATCCAAAGAAGAAAACTGAAGGGCAGTCAAAAGAAACAAAATTAATAACAGGAAACTGATTTTATTACAATTAATGGCTGAAAAGTACTTGAGAGTGTCCTTTTAAAAAAGAAAATGTATAGAAAATTCCAAGTGCTAATAGTTCAAATAAACAAAATTCACTATCACTTTTATGCTATATCAACTCTACGTTATAACCTGAGGCCACAGGTTATAAATGATCCAAGGACACACTGCCAATGCAACATTATGCAACAGATTAAGGACCAAAAGGAGTTACAGCGGTAGGTAATAGTGATCTATCTGAAGGCTACATTGGGTTGAAGGAATACCCATTTCACTTTCTGTGCCCAAGGTCCTAGCTTCATTTTTCGTCAATGAACTTTCCATCATCTAATGCTTTTATTTATTTGAATCCTTAGCCCTTCCACAAAAGCACATACATCTAGAGATTCCTGATATACAGCAGTGCTTGTGAGACAGTAAGTATGTAATAACTATTTATTTAATGACAACCAGAAAACACAATTATTTCATGTAGTATTAACTACCTAAGACCCAGTTCTACAATCCTTCAAGATAGATAACATATATAATCCATTTTATCCACAAAAATCACTTTTGTTAAGGGGAAAAGGTCAACCAGTTCAATGTTTAATAATACTGTCTCTCTTTACTATCCACCCATCTGTCTATTATTACATCTGACTGCATAACTGCAATCAGATTACACCATAGTAACTGATCACTAGCTCCTTGGTTCTCTTGACGATGCAATTTAGATGAACTGCAACATACTGCTTTAATTGGATCATTATCAAATCTCACCACTGAATTCTTTCAGCTAATGTTCTCGACTTTTTCTTCTGAGTGGCAGGGGTATTTTTCTTATCACTCTAGTCTGTTTATAGCAATTAAAATTTCATTTTATTCTAAAAGCTACAACATTTTATTTGGATACATCCTCTAAACCCTTCAAAATAAATCATTATTCGAAGCTTCTATCTCACACAAATTTTCTATTAGTGCCTTAATTGTCCAATCTTTCATTTTACTATTTTTGTACCATTTCTCCTCATTCTCATAGGTCAGATTATCTTTTATGAAAAAAATTATTTTGAGTTCAAGTTTACAAATGGCATTTTGTTTTTAAAGACAATCATTCATAGGCATTTTAGAGAAACAATGACAGTTATAGAACAGGGTTGAGATCTATTGTTCATAGGGTAGCTAGCTATGAGTCATACTTTCTGACTTGCTTGATGGCACTTAACAACAACATAGGCATTAATCACCACTGATCAATGCAATTAATTTATTATAATGTCAAAGTACATCCTTACTGTACAATATTATTCTCTTTACTCACTTGCACTTCAGATTTTCAAAATCAAATTGAAAATATGTACTTGGTTCAGGAAATCCCTAAAACAATTTTACACAGTGTCTTTCAAGTTGTCTTACCAATCTGCAAACAGGAATCTCTGCCATCAAGGTTAATTCTTTGAATCTATTCTATGAGCTCCTAAGAATCAAAATCTTAATAATATCTTAGAAAAGTTAAAAAGCCTGGTAATACAAAATTGTCCTAAATTTTAAAACTTCTGGACTTTTGAGTTCTAGAAGAGTATTAAGTATTCTCAGTTACGAAGCTGAAAATTCAGTTTACTTAGGGAATGATTCCTCCCTCCTCTTAAAACTTAATCACAATAGCAAGGAGTTGGAAACAACCTAAGTGCCCATCAACAAACAAATGGATAGAGAAGCTATGGTATATTCACACAATAAAAAAAAAAACCCAAACAACAAAAAGCCTTAATCAAAGAAACATTTAAAATTCAATTTATAATATAAACATTTTCAATTTGGTTGTTTAAGGACTAAACACAGGTCAGTTAAAACCTATTTTGGGATTGGATGACATACAATTTTGTACTCTCAAAAAATAAAAAAATCACAAAAGATTGAGAACTAAACTCAAGGTTAAGAATAACGAGTCATAATAAATAAATATATATCATCCTCAATCCCAAATTAACTAATCAACCTACCTTTCTGTGTTATAAAGACATCAGTAAGACAACTAGCAAAATCTGAATAAAGTCTGCTGATGTGACAATTGTATTATAAAAAAGATAATTTCCTGACTTTGACAAATTGTTGTCATTATTATTATTATTTATTTTTTTTTAAAAAGACAGTTCTTTAGGGAAACATACATTAGAGTATTTTGGGAAAATGGGATATAATGGATGCAATTTCCTCTTAGAAGTAACAGAAATATATGTGTGTTTGTGTGCGTGCGTGTATTGGAAGGCAGAATGGTAAAATGGTGAAGCTGGGCGATATAATGCTAAATATCCAAATTTTTACCAAGTCTGAAATTATTTTAAAGTAAGTTAAAAACAAACACATAAAAAAATCAAGTCACCCATATTCATAGTAGTACTACTAACAATCTAAAAGTAGATGTGTTTTCCACAAATTATATTAAAAAATAATAAATATTTCCTTTTGGTTAATCCATGACATCCTATGACATTTACTACTTCAGAATCACTGAACGGTAAGAGTTTATGGGACTTGTATAGCAGTAACCTAATTTCATAGATGAGGTCACTATGGTCCCAGAACCCTCAGAGGCCACAGCTTAGCACAGAAATATGTTAGCTTTTATAAGTTTATTTGATACACTGGTTGGTTATCTTTCAAGTACACTCTCAGACAAGTGAAGGAAAGGTAAAAATAAGATTTTCATTATCCTATTATATAATTTTACAAGTAAAATGCAATTGAGTAGTCTATTTCTCAAACTTTCTTTTAATATCTGCAATCACAAGGATTAAAATACATTGGATGAAAATAATGCAGTAACTGAAACTATGATAAAATAAATGTCTTTACTTTTTCATTACCTGCTCCAACCCCCAATTTAGAATGGCAGCTCCCATACCTGTGTATTACAGTTGTGTTTTAAAATATGCAGACTGCTTAATACTTCCTAAATATTCTTTATTTTATAAAAAGCTCTGCAAAAGGCATTCAGTAATGGAATTTGTGAATAACTCATACTGAAATAATTAAAGCCTTCATTTTATAAAAGTTGTCAACTACTGATTTCAAACTCATTAGCAATTCAAACAGTTCCTGGGTCCTGGGAAAAGGTACAATTACAAACTGGCAAGGCTCGGGAAAGTAAAAGGACCAGGAAGATGATAAAAGAAGATGAATTGGTAGAGCAAAAATCAAATAAAAAAAAAGTTGGGGAAATAGCCTAAAATAAAGATAGTCTATTTTATGACATGAATTATAATTACTTCTAGGCCACAAACGGACCACTTAGTCTTTTTCAGACTTTTTGGAAGTACTTGTGACACTCAGAATGTGTTGCATAGCATCTGTACAACACTCAAAGTTGAAATGAGGGGGGGAAATCCCCAAACATTTTAGAGCAGTACGTCTCTAAGTCAGTATTTTAAAACTGGGCAAGTGTGCTGTGAATCTCGATTTAAGCTGGTCCTCAGGATGGCCTCTAGCATCTTGAGGAGGGACATGTATGGAATGCTCAGGGCTCTTAATAGCTTTCTTTTTATCCCAAGTGGGTGTAAGCAGAGGGGATTTGTCAGATGACTTGGGGGTCTATGGCCCAAAGTCTGCCAGCATTTGGGAATGTTGGAATTTTAAAACACTAAAATGTTTGGCCATGCCTGGAGAAGGCTAAGGGCTAGTGTGTTGTGAATCTTGATTCAAGCTGCACCTTAGGATGGCCTCTCGCGTCTTGAGGCGGAACATGTACGGAACTCTCAGGGCTCTTATGGTTTTTCATTTTTCAAATGTTGGTTTTGGATGAACACTCTTTCTAGTGGTACAGCAGAGGTCTGTCTATAGTTGTGATGACAGCCATAGGTGTGTCAAATACTGTAATACTGTCAAATACCCATCATGAGAAGTTTTTGTTGGAGCTCCCAGATTGATTCAGATTTGGAAGCAGGACTGGCATTCACTTCCTCAACTACATGCCTATGGAAAGTATAAAAACTTGGAGAAATGATGACAGCTATAGAAAGGCCTTTATCTTCTGTTTATATATGTGTACTCAGTCTATATAATGGACAAATCATTAAAGAAGTAAGACTCTATGAAGAAACACTGGCATCAAATAGGAGGAGATTGAAGAAGCAGCAGATTACTCCCAGATGGGAGTTTTGGGGTGGCAAGAGTCAATGAGAAGGCATGACTAGGGAGGAATTTGGAATAACGGAGCTCATGGAGTTTAAACCATGCTCTGGTTCTTAAATTTGGTTGTGTCCTTGGGCCTGCAGCCCTCAGGTCTGTTTTTAATTGTTTTTGGTCAAATGTTCTTCTAGGTCAGATAGCCCTGGTGTGTCCACTTGCCATACAGAGATAACTCATGGTTGCTGTGATGCTGAACATTGTGACAATGATGTGTCAAATGCGAGAATGGTTACCATGGTGGACAGTGTTTGCTGGAGCTCCCTGATTAAAACAAACCTGGAAGCAGGAATGGCATCCACTTACATAATAGCTTGCCTCTGGAAACCCTATGAACCTGGAAAAAGGACAAAAATTATACAAGTGCCCAGGTCTTTCGTTCATAGGGTCACTATGAGTCACCTACGACTTGACAACACTTAACAACAACAACGTCTCTAAGTACATCTAAAACATGCTAGAAGATCTTGCTAAAAATGTACATTCTGAATCTCTAAAAACTTCCTTGTAATGCTGAACCTGCTGGTCTGCAGAGCACACTTTGCTCCGTACTAATAAGTAGTAACCAACACCAACCTGACCCACTCCAGCAGGTTTCTGAGGCTTTAAATAACATAGGAGACTTTCTCCAACAAAGCAGGAGGTGGATTCAAAGCGCCAAAGAGTTACTACCTTTGATTTGAATAAGCAGCATAACTCCCTATAGATTAAGCTACCACACTTCCTCACATTTTGAATCATAAGGTTGAAATTTTTATAAATTTTAGAAACAATGAAAATGTTTTAAAATTTCTATAATTAAAAATTTTCTATTTTCAAAGGACAACAATAATCAGACCTTTGCTCTAAGTTATAGCATCTAATTTTAAAGACTTTATCTGATCAACATAACCAGCATCTTCAGCTATTTTTAGAGTCCATCTAATAACCTGAAAGTCATAGTTTTTATTACTTTCTAAGTCATAAGGTATCATGAAGTAATTTATCATTGGACTGGAAAATTGTAAACTAATTTGGTCTTGTTATCTTTCTGTTCATATTAACTACATAAAATTATTGTTACAGGCTACAAAATATTGAACACATCCTCTTAACAACTGTGTGAGACAAAGAATCTTCAATTTTATTGAGAAAATGATTGTTGTCAGGTACTTGTTGAGTCACGTACAGTTCAAAGCAATCGTATAAAACCTGTCCCATCCTGTTGTCATCCTTATCATCCTTGACACACTTAAGCCCATTGCTGTAGTCACTAAATCAATCCATCTCACCGAAGGAAAACAGAAAACTGAACAACTAATTCAAGGATGTGTAACAAATAATGAAACTAAGCTTTTTAGAGTTTGTTAAACTCTTGTTAGTTTTCATATAAGCAGTCCTGCTGGTGCAGTGTGCAACATACTACTAACAGAAAGGTTGGTGGTTTGTAGCCATTGTTTATTTTGTATAGTCCCCTCCTGCAAAAATCGACAGTTTTATAAAGATTTACCATCTGACAGAGGGTTGCTATGAGTCAGAACTGACTTAAGGCAGTGAGCGGATATATTTTATAGAAAATATTTTACAATAAATGCTATTATTAAGTCTAGGAAATACCTGAAGGAAAACGGGGATTTAAACTATAAAAATTTTTTTCATTATTACTAGTAACTATGTATCCACCATAGCAGCACAAACAAAAATTTTACTGGATAAAGACACTTATGCTACAATGAATTTAAAAACCAAAGTGATTCTTGGTATTTCTCACATTACCTTGATATATTAAAATATTGTATTGGTTCCACATTCAAAATCATGAAAAATCAAAACATATTTCATTGGGCAAATTTGTTGCCAAGCATTTCTTTCAAGTAGAGCAAAGACAACATTTTAAAGATTATGGTATGCCTGACCCAAGTTACAGTATTTTCAATTGCTTCATATGCATGTGAACATTGGACAGTGAATAAGGAAGACTGTAGAATTGATCCCTTCAAACTGGAGTGTTGTTGAAGAGTACAGAATAAAGCACATACTCTTCAAACGATTGACTATAATCAGGGGACTCCTTAAAGGTGAAGATGGTGAGACTTTATCTCACATACTCTAGGTAAGCTGTCAGGAATGGCTAGTCCCTAGAGAAGGACATCATGCTTGGGAAAATTAGAGGTTCAGTGAGAGAGAGACCCTAACAGAGATGGACTGACACAGTTATTGCAACAACAGGCTTACGCACAATGAAGACTGAAAGGGTGGCACAGTATTAGGTAGGGTGGTTAAGAGTCTGAGCCAACTAGACAGTATCTAACAAAAGCATAAAAGGGGTTTAAACTTAATGAAAAGAACCAAAGCAACAAAAAATGGAAGACTGAGACCAAAGAAAATATAAAAGCATATACAGACTGAATTTTTAGTTTAAAATAGTCTTTAAACTAAACACCATATTATTTTGATGAGTAATCTACCTTGTCAAATTATGTCCTCCCCCTAAAAAAGGGTAGTTTCAGCATGACTTAAAATGTCCTAAATCTTATTACACCTTTAGTGAAAACTGGATAGCATATGATTCTTGTTAAAACCTGCCAAAACAAACAAAAAAAAAACCCAAACGAGCAAAAACACCACATTTAAAAAAGGGAGGGACAAAGAAGGGGAAAGCAGAAGGGTGAACTCTACTGGAATGTAGACAAATTTCCCTGCATACTGTAAATCACCTTATACGATCTGGTCTCAAAATTCTTTTCATGTTCTTGATGACAGTTACTAAAACTAATCAATGAAAGCAATCTATCTCTCTGCATTTCCTTTTGAATATTCCTGTCAAGAGATTTCCTGAACACTAGCCTTTCCCAACAGGTTGAAAGAGAACTGTATTAGACAGAATTTTCCTCTTAAATGACCCTTAAGTAAAAAGACTAAATATATTGCCTAAGGTTTACTTCACATATTAAAAATACTGGTAAGACTAATTTTGATCCTACACAACTATTACAAGCATATTTATTTTGTATCTTGATGGAATTATTAAGTTGATAGGAAGGAAAATATTTCAAGAAGTTCCAGTGAAACAGAGGTTAACCCAGATTACCTTAAATAACAGTGAAAACCAAAAAATTCAAACCAAAACTACAAGTTGTCATTTAACTTTTCTAAGAAACTCTCTCACTTACTGCCACTGACTTGCAACTAACTCATATCTGACCCTCAGTGAGCTGTAAAGAGGACATGGGAGGAGAATGCCCATTTTTCTCCTGAGCGGCAAACTTGCCACCAGAGTCGCAGAAAGGGCAATAGTCAAAACTGTAATCCTAAAACATTGTGAACACACTGAATAACAAAAGTCAGTGATGTTGCTTTGATATTGTATGAATTTAAGTAGTGTTGAAAATAGGGGGTTTATTTTTTAAGAACTAGGCAGTATCTCTGATCAAGAATAGATTCATTGAAACAGAAAATAACAAAAAAAAAAAAAAAGGGAAACAGAAAATCACACAAATTAAATTTGCCAAGCACCTGAGATCTGAATATTCTTAAAGGTGTAGAAGAAGGTGTAGGTCTTATTTCTAATTTAGTGGGGATTACAAACTGAGAAGCAACATTAGTATAGCCCTGTCTGTGGTAAATGTAGTACAAAAACCATGAATAAAAAGACAATACTGTCAATGGAGAGAATCTGCTGTTGTGCTGCTTTTCCTCTACCCTCCAGGATGAAAATATAAAGGAAGTACTATAATAGATTTATCATTCTATTTTAACTACGGATTTACTTATAACTTGAGAGTAAGAAAGAATGGTGTTAATGCTTCTCAATATGCAGCTTCAATTCGGTAGAGTATGGTGTACAAGTACTCAATAAACATCAAATGAATTAATAAAATTTAGACCAGATATAAAAATTGCAAAAATGAGGCTATTAAAAGCTACATACAAAGGCAGGCAACAGTAAGCAACTCCACAGATGATAAATTAAGCTTGATATTTACATTCTATTGAAAACACAGCTTTTTAAGAGCCTTATTTGAAAACCAGTATGAGCTATCATCTCACCCCAGCAACAACAGCAAAATTCAACAGAACAAACAACAATACATGATGGCGAGATTGTAGAGAAATTGGAACCCTTAATTCACTGCTGGTGGGAATGCAAAATGGTGCAACCACTACAGAAGGTGGTTTGGTGCTTTCTTTAAAAGTTGGAAATAGAAATACCATTTGACCTAGCAATGCCACTAAAGGAATATACCGTAAAGAAACCATAACTGCCATCCAGATACACACACACACGTTTATTGCTGAGTTATTTAAAATAGCTAAGTGATGGAATCAATCCAAGAGCCCATCAACAAATGAATGCTCCATTACTGGGAACATACCCTTAAAAAACCCCTAACTGCCACCTAGGCAGATATATGCACACCCATGTTTACTGTGGCTTTGTTCACAATTGCAAAGGGTTGGAAACAACCTAAGGGCCCATCAACGAACGAATGGATAGAAAGCTCTGGTATATTCACACAATGGAATACTACACTGCATTGAAAAACAAGGAACTCATACAATATTATTCAAAATGGGAGACCTTGGAGGACATTATGCTGAGTGAAATATCTCAGTCACAAAAGGACAGTTGTTACGTGGTGCCACTATGGTAGAACAGGACTGACATCAGGGTTGGGGTGAGACTGAGAAAAACTGAATAAATTATGAATACTGCATTGAGACAGATAAGGGAGTGAACTGTTTTAAAGTGATATATGACTGGGTATTTTGGTTATGACAGGAGTCCAGAATGAAGGTTGCATAGTGGTGTGTACTCGGGATGGGGTGGAGGTGGATGATTCTAAACCAATGAAATAATTTTTCTTTTACTTCTAAAGAGAAGTGCAAACTGGGGGGAGGGGTGGGCAGGGAGGAAAAATGCAACAATGAATGTACGGTAATCTAAAATCTCTGTAAGCATTCATTAAAATTATTTTCTTAAAAAAGGAATGCTATGGTATATTCATATAATGGAATACTACACAGCACTGAAAAATAATGATCTAGTAAAACATTACACAACATGAGTGACCCTGTAGGACACTGTGTTGAGTGAAATATCTCAGTCACTAAAGGACAAATACTGCATAGTACCACTATTATAAAGCAGGTCTGACATGGGGGTTGGGAGGAGAACAGGGTAAAAGTGAATGGATAATGAACACTGTACTGGAGCAGAAGAAGGAAAGAACTGTTTAAAAGGATTAAATGATTAGGCATCATACGTACAAAAACAGCCAGAATAAGAGGGCTGATGTAAAAGGGGGGGGGGAAGGTAAAATGTGTACCAATGAATGAATGAAAATCTAACTTTTCCATAAACTTTAGTTAATATCATACTTAAAAGAAAAAATTTTATTAAAACAAAAAATCCTTATTTGGCCATTTGCAATTTAAAAATTAATAATAACATGTTTTAGAAATCCTTGAAGTGAAAAAGTTGAACTAAAGGTTAATTTTAGCAGATAAAAAAAACTATACAAAGATACTTCAACACATTCAAACCTCTTTCCTTACTAAAGCATTAGTAATAATAATTTACAATTTTGTAGAAAGTATAAAAAGATTCTAAAACTGCCAAATGCAAAGCTTTAATAAACTGCTATCAAGTTTATTTGATTAAGGCAAGCCTATGGATGTCAGAGTAGAACTGTACTCCACAGCGTTTTCAATGGTTGGTTTCTTACAGAGACTGACAGGTCTTTTCCTCTGAAGTACTCTAAGGTAGACTGAAATTGCAAATCTTTCCTCTAGCAGCTGAGCACACTGGCCCTGTGCACTGCTCAAGAACATCAAGTAATTTATTCTGTTAAATATCAGAGGAAAATAAAAGTATCTTTCTGAGAGGCAAAAAGACATCTTGAAATCAGGCAGATAGACCTGGGTTCAAAATTTTCCTCTGCCCATTACTAACTTCATGACTGTAATAGGTCAGGTAGACCATTTCATTGAGAACAAAGTGTTCAGATATCTGAGAGATATCTGAGTAAAACACAGTATGAAATAAAAGTTAAAGGTTTCTTTCTCTCATTTAGACATCTAATTGTTTAAGTATAATACAGAGAAACTATCTTACCTCCCAAGTTCTACAGCAGCCCCTTTGCAAGAAGTGAGATAAGCTAACTAGCTGGGTTGCTGGATCTTCTATTTCATTGGATTATTTGTCCTTCCTTGTGTTAGTATCTAACACTATATAGCTTTGTAAATTGTAAATTGATAGTATTATTTAATTTGTTCCTTAGTACAGTCTTGAATTTTCTTGTTTTTCTGCTTTTCCATTTATATTTTATAATTAATTTCCTCTAAAAATCTGAAGGATCTGGATTAAAACTGTATGAAACCTAAATAATAGACTGAATTGGTAAATTAAAAAGTCATGTTTTCCCAGAGGCGCACGGTTCGAATCCACCAGATGCTCTGCCGGGGAAGGAGGGACAATCTCCTCCTGTACCAGTCAGATCTGATTTGACGGTACACTCACACAAAAATA
>NW_006399759.1:18022613-18029977 GCF_000299155.1 Elephantulus edwardii | reverse complement strand
TTTATAACAATTTGAAATATACAATGGTAAGCAGAGTGCAGGTCCATGGTGACAAAGGAGGTAGGGATGAAAATCGTCATTAGGAATAAGAAGAGGAGCAAAGTTAAAGGTTCACATGAATACACAATGGGTCCTGTAATACTCCAATAAAGTTGCAAATCAAGTATGAGTTACTGCTGTCCATCAGTGTCTCTCTCCATTTGGGTGCTACTGGAAATCTGAGTGGTACAATCCTGTTTATGTATTGGGTATGAAAATTGGAGCATCGTGCTTAATTCACTAAAATCTCTACAACCATTGTGATAAGCAAAAATTCCTATCACACATTTCCAAATTACTTAAATTCTTTTCAAATACTATGAAGGCATCTGAAACAAATGCAAGTGATTCTGATTCTAAACAGCTAGATAAAACCACCAGATATTTTGTTTCTAGTCTTAAATTTATCTTAATTAACTGGTAAACACAATGTCAGTTATTGGTGCCAGAGAAACAGAGAAAATCTTAAAAAGTAATGAGGAGGGGAAGTAAAGAGTACAAAATAAGAATAAAAATTAGATATTACACAAAATTAGCATAATTAAGAGTATAATTTTTTTTACAAAAGCTCAACATCATAGCTGATTCTCTATTAGGCTTCTGAAGTTTTAAATTAACTGGAGGAAATGGCCAACTTTTCTCTCTCAGAGCCACTGACTGGTGTATCTGAACTATCAGAGGCATGGTCTTTGGGTTAGTAGCACCAACTCTCTCCAGAAATAAAAGATAATAAAACTCCTCCATACGGGTACGAATATCATTTTAGAATGTCTTCAAATTATCTTTTCTATTCGCCAGCAAACAAATGCCTTTAAGACATAATGTTGTGTTATTGTTGTGGTATACCATCAAGTAAGAAATGATGTCACAGCTAACCCTCCAACAGTTTTCAAAGGCAGTTAAAACACACGGCAGGAGATTGCCCATCTTTCTGCTAACTAAAATGGTGCTTAAATTTACTTCACCACATGAACCCATAAATAATACTCATTCAAAACTGAATGTGCTGCCAGTTCCCAAGTTTCTTGCTTAATGAACAACAGTCTCAGATGGTGGAATAGTTAATATGCCTGACTTTTAAAGATGCTTAGAGAAGAGTTTTAGTGGAACTCAAGAATGACTAATAAGAGTTAGAATTCTGTTGATTATATATATATATATATTTCCAAAACAATAGGCTACTGCTTCTAGAGGTAAACATGAGAGGCCAATTAGAGAGCATTACTTACATTCTGCAACATCAATCAGTTCACGACTTAGAGTAGGGATAGCAACAAAAAACTATTCTACTCTCAAGCCTGTTACTTATTACTTTGGTAGAACCTGACCTTTAATTTCATCAATTATCTTAATTGTTTGTTGTTGCCGGGTACTATCAAGTTAAAACCAACTCATAGCTGATCCTCCAATGAGTTTTCAGAGGCAGTAAACAATATAGGAAGGGACTGCCCATCTTTTTCTTATGGAGAAGCTGGTAGATTTGAACCACATGCCTTAATGTTAGCACTGTAATTCCTTACCATTAAGCCTATTTTCAATTAGGGCTTTAAGTTAATTGATTTCTGCTTCCATAAGGCAATATTAAAAAAAACAATGCAAAAGGTCTTCTTTTTCTTTGTTCTTTTCCCCCCCTAATCCCTAGTAATTAAGTGTTGTATTTTAAATTATCAAAATGGGAGTCATAAATGGTATAATTTTAAGATTAACATTGGTATCTCATCAACCTTTCCTGATAAAACCTTTAAATAGAAATATAATGGAAATTCATCAACCCAATTAAGGATACATATGCAAAACCAACATCATCTTAATGGAAAAAGAGCAAGAGGCTTAGCCTTAAAAAAAAGGGGAAAAAAAGCAAAAAAAGATGTCTACCATCACGGACCTTTTGCAATATTATACAATAAGTTCTGGCCAGAATAATTATTTTAAAAAAGAAAAGAAGTACAAGGACTCTAAACCACACAGCAACAGATAAAAATATCCCTATTTGCAGATGAACTGATCCGATACAGAGAAAATCCCAGAGTCCATAAGAAAGCTTTTGGCTCTAACATAAGAGTTTATCAATGCTGCAGGATACAGGATGAATGGTAGATTGCTATATAATGGCATGAAGGACTAGAAAAAGCAAATCAAGAAAGCAGGGTAATTAACAATAGCTCAAAAACTGATTACATACCTAGCAATAAAATGGGCCAGAGACAGAACGTCTACATAATGAACTTCAAAAAGATAATAACAAAATATTTCCTGTTTCTGATTTGAAAACTTGAAAAAGCAAACACTGGCAGGGGGGGGGGGGGGGGGGGGGTGGGGGATTCATGGTTTAAAGTTAAGAAAAGTGTGCAGCAGGGCTGTATCTTTTCTTCATACATATTCCATATATGTGCCAAGCAAATAGTTCTAGAGGCTAGACTTATGAAGTAGAGGGTGGCAAGAGGACTGCAGGAAGACTGACCAAAAACCTGTTATGCAAATGAAATAACTTTGCTTGCAGCAATGAATGATTGGAAGTCCAAAGTCTCTATAAATTTTCATTGAAATTAGTAATTAAAAAAACCATTAAAAATTTTTTTTAAAAAAGAAGTAACTTTGCTTGCCAAAAGTGAAGAGGATTTGACATGCTTGCTGCATAAAATCTATGACTACAGGCTTCAAAACAGACTACATCTCAACATCAAAAAACTAAAATTCTCACCACTGGGCCAATAGGCAATATATCAGATAGATGGAAAGCAGATTAAAGTCGTCAACAATTTCATCTTGCTTGGATCCATAATCATCATCCTTGGTACCAGCAGTCAGGAGACATATTGCATTGGGTAAATCTGCTATAATGGATCTCTCTCAGAGATTAAGAAGCAAAAACGGCAAGTTAAAAACAAAGATGATTATGATTTCAATTACTTGTCATGCATCTAAAAGTTGGAAAGTAAGATAAAGAATAGAAAAAATTGATGCCTTTGAGTTGTGTTGGAGAAGAGCGCTGAATAAAGAAGGATGTCTGTGTTTTACTGACTACACAAAGGCATTTGATCACTATATCACAAGAAATTGTGATAAATTTTGAGAACAATGGGAATCTTAAAACACTTAACTATGCTCCTGTGAACCAATATCTAGACCAAGAAGTTATTGTCTGAACAGAGTTAGGGAATAATGCATGGTTTAAAATAAAGAAATACATGCATCAAGGCTGTATGCTTTCTTCATGGACTTTATGAAAAGAACATGGCAACAGATCGGGGAAGACTTACCAACAATGTGAGTTATGCATAAAGACAACTTGAAGCACTTGCTGCAGAAGATCAAAGACTACAGCTTTCAATAGGGATTACATTTCAACAACAAGGGAAAAAAAAATCTTCACCAATGAACCAACAGGCAACATGGTAAGATAATTGAAAATCAAAATTGTCAACTATTTCATCTTACTTGGATCCACCATCAACCCCCTTTGTCACCAGCAGTCAAGAAATCAAAAGGCACGTTGTTCTCATATGCGGTCAAGTCACATAGTGATCCTATGTACAACAGATCTGAATCTTGCTCTATCCAGAACCAACCTTACTGTCTCTGACACACCTACCCTCGTTATTTCAAACACTGAGTTATTAACCTATCTCATCAAGGATATTCCTCTTTCTTTTTCTATTTCAGGTATTTAATTTATCTTTTTAAATGAAAGTTTATAGAGAACTTGGATTTTCATCTACTCATTGTTATACATTTTTTCCTCTCTGCTCCCCTACCCCCAGGTTCACTTTTCTCTTTGGGGGGGGGGGAAATTCTTCCATTGTTATAGTCGTTGTCCCCCAGTTCACTTTACTATGCAGCTTATTCTGAACTCATATCATGCCAATAATACCTAATCATATATTCCTTTTATATAGTTCTCTCCCTCATCTGTTTCAGTAATGTGTACTTTATTTCCTTTTTTCTTAGTTTCTCCCCAACCTCCGTGTCAGTCTTGTTTTATAACAGTGGCATTATGCAATATTTGATCTTTTGTGACTGAAATACTTCACTCAGCATAATGTCCCTCCAGGGTCATCCATTTTTTCATGAGTTCTCTGTTTTTTTCAGTGCTGCATAATATTCCATTGCATGAATACACCACAGCTTCTCTATCCATTCGTTTGTTGATGGGAACTTAGGTTGTTTCCAACTCTTTGCTATTATTGTGAACAAAGTAGCAATAAACATGGTGTGCATATATCTGCTTGGGTGGCAGTTATGGTTTCATTGGGGTATATTCCCAGTAGTGGAATTGCTAGGTCAAATGGTATTTCTATTTCAAACTTTTTGAGAAAGCGCCATACTGTCTTCCATAGTGGTTGTACGATTTTACACTTCCACCAAAAGTAAATAAGCATTCCAGGTTCTCCACAACCTTGCCAACATTTGTTTGCTACTCTGTTGAATTTTGCTATTTTTTACTGGGGTGAGATGATATCTCATAGTTGTTTTGATTTGCATCTCTCTTAGAGCTAGGGATTTTGAACATTTCTTCATGTGTTCGTTTTCCATCTGAATGTCTTATTTGGGGAAAGTGTCAGTTCACATCCTGTGCCCCATTTTGCAATTGTGTTGTTTACCTTTATCTTGTTGTGGTGGGAGTCTCCCTCTCTTGCGTTGTCCCTCTACCCTCTCAAGCATAATGTCTCTCTCCAAGGACTGCGCCCTCCTTACAACATTACATTGGGAAAATCTGCTGGCAGCGGACCTTCCAAATTCCTGAAGAGCAGCAGTGAAGTCAGTTTAGAAGACTGAAGTATTCTAATTCAAGCCATAGTCTTTTCAGTCATTTGCTATACATGGGAGAGCTGGACAATGACTAAGGATAACTCTGAGTTACGGTACTGGAGAAAAGTTGTAAGTATCCCATGTATTGCCAAAAGAGCAAACAAGCACTGTCTTGCAGAAAGCATAGCCAAGGTGTTCCTCCTTAGAGGCAATAATGATGAAGTTTTGTCTCATTATTGAGGGCATGTTGTTAGGAGGATTCAGTCCTTGGGAAAGGACAGCATGCTTGGAAAGCGCAAGATCAGTGAGAGAAGGATCTCAACAAGACAGACTGACATAGTGACTGTACATGGGCTCAAGTATATCAGAGATAATGAGGATGGAACAAAATAGGGCAGGGTGCACATGAATTGTTCATAGGGTTACTCTGACTTGGAGCTAACTCGATGGTAACTAATCAAAAGGGTGGCAATTCAACTCACCATTTGCTTCATGAGAAAAAAATGTGGCAATCTGCTTTGTAAAGATTAAAGCCTCTGAATCTCTATGACACAGTTCTACTATTTATTCTATAGGGCAAATAAGACCTAGCACCAACAATAGGTGTCAGCTATTCAGGTCAGCAGGTTATTACTTTCAAAATTAGTAAGCAGAAAAGAATTAAATGCTAGCAAGATTTGGTATTTCAGCTGCAACTACAATCCCAAAGGCTCACAGTTCGAATCCACCAGATGCTCTGCCGGGAAAGGAGGGACAATCTCCTCCTGTGCCAGTCAGATCTGATTTGATGGTACACTCACACAAAAATAAAATAAAATAATAAAAAAAAGATTTGGTATTTAAGAGTAGTCAGGCAGATAATGAAGAGAAAATGCTTTTCACTGACAGCTATAGCTAAGAAATAGAGAAGTCATGACAGAACTCTTAACACTCTGCCATCAACTTGGAACTATCTCGTGGCTGGTTTTCAAAGGCTGTAAATTGTAAATCCCTTGGGAAGAGCTTGCCCTCGTTGTCTCATATAACATAATTACAGTATTATAACTTACAAACTCTGAACAGATCTAGGCATAATCAAAGTGTGCTAAAATCATTAAGAAAATCAAGTTTGTCTCAAAGGGTGAGAAAAACAGAAATATGTACATCCTAATATGGTACAACAAGACATATACAGAATCATGCCCTACCAAAACAAACAAACAGACCAAACCTCTAAATCTAATTAATTTATGGCAGATACAGAAGACTGAGAAACATGTTAACCACCATTACACGATGCAATAAGAAAAATCAACAAGGTAGGAAATTAAACAGGACAAAATTTCTTCAACAAATACATGGAAAGCAAAAAAAGAAGGAAAAACTTTTAGACACTAAAAGACTACAACAACTATATTATTGTGCCTGATTTAAAATTACACAAGAAAAAGAGTTTGGATTAACTAATTCCAATCAATTTATCTTTGCACTATGATATTATATTCTTAATGTAAGCTGAAAAATGTCTTTTTAAAAAATTCCATTCTCATTCTCATAGAGATTTTATCATTAAGTACCCTTGATAATTTGATTAAGAAATGCACTTCACAGGTACACAATTTAAAGCGTTTTTAAAATTATAGAGGATGTAAGCCTTGTATCATGATTCAGAGTAAAGGGCAGAATAAATTATTTTCATGACTACTAGGTAAAGATGAAATTTACTAAATATAATGAATTCTTTTAACAGGGCAAGGTCTGTCCATTATTAACACACTGCCAGTGATAACACAACCAAAGCTATACAGAGAGATCACATTTTAAAAAAAATCTACAACTTAGACACATCTCACAGCTTAAAAAGTGAACATATTTCAAGTTGAAGCTATTAAATCAAAGGGTTTAACTATGAAACAAAGAAATTATTATTAAATTATAATGTAGAAATGCCAGCAAAAATTATTTCTCCTAAATGTCTAGAATTCACTAATTAGGTATCTACTGAGCTACACTCCTTAGAGAAAAAGAGGCACATATTTATTTAGAGTGCTTTGTTGTTACTGTTATTGTGTGCCACTGAGTGTGAACTGTATCATGGCTGATCCTCCACCTGACTATTAAGAGGCAATAAACTGCATCAGAGAAGACTTCCCATCCTTTTCCAGCATGGTAGCTGGTGAATTTCAACTGTGTGCCTTTGGGGATGCAGTAGTTTATTATGATAGGCCACCAGGGGCATTTAAAATAATTTACATCCCATTTTTAAGCAAGCTATATAGAATAATAATTAGTATTAAAGAAGCCTGAAAGCATAACACAAGCAATAATGGGTGAATACTGGAAACTTACGTATGAAAAACTGACATGATACGAAAAATTTTAATGGAAAAAAACCCACAAAGCCTATTTTTAGATCTGTTTTGTTTCATGTGTTGTGTCCATTTTGAAAGTTTCCAAGACATATGTTAGAGAAGGGAAAGTAGTCTCTAAGCAGTAATAGAAAGCTGACACTGAGTAACTCCTGTGACTATGAATTAAAGATTATCAATGAAAGGTGTTAGGCTAAAAAAAAAAAAAAAAAGGTGTTAGGCTAAAAA
>NW_006399759.1:17933205-18022513 GCF_000299155.1 Elephantulus edwardii | reverse complement strand
ATTTACAGACGCAGAGCTGTAAAGGAGACCCAAGAACCCCACCCCAATAAACTAAATTAAGGTATGTATTCAAGAAACAAATTCTCAAAAGAACAAAGAACAAGAATTTGGGGGAGAGGACCAAGGTATTTAAAAAAGAAAATTCAGCATACTTTGAAATAACAAATTTAAATGATAATCACTTTAATGGATATTTCTGTTACGAAGGAAATTTACTGTTATCAATGCGAGTTTGTAAAATTGATCAATGTTTTAAGGGAAAACAGCAACACATATAATTAGTAGTCAAAACACAATCACTAAACGATAGTGTTAAGAATGGCATTATTTTTAAAAATCACAAGCTGATTAAAATGATTCTGAGCACCAACATCAGCATTAAAATCCCTCAGTATCAGCTGAGGAGCTAGGATTCCAAAATACAGGCTCTAAATTTAAAAATGTATTTGAGGAGAAAGGACTATTGCACAGCCTCTGTATCTTAAAATTCTCTCAAAATAAATAGAACCCCAACAACTACAAAAAAAACCCTCAACAAAACTAACATACTATTATCAATGTCGTTATCATACCCAAGAGAGCAAAAGTAAGTCACTAAGAATGTAAATAATCTTAGAAATGTGGAATTTTCATGTATAAATTTTATTTAAAAAAAAAAAAGGCAACACAACAAATCTAAATGCTCCATTAACAGGGATACTTTCATTCTAAAATATCTTTTTCTTAAATTAATACCACATTAAAAAACTAAAGAAATACAGGGACCAAACCCACAAGCTTCTCTAACCACAAATATACTAATCTCAATTTCCTTTGGGTTAAATGGCCAGGTATTATTAATTCAAAAGACAGAGCTAAACCAGTGTTTTAAACTAAATAACTTAAGCTCAGTAACTGTGTGAATCTTGTTTTCTTTAGATGTGCAAAAAATTTGAGAGCAAAATTCCTCTTTCACTATCATGTATCAGTAGTTGACTTTTTAGATGATCTAAAACACACACAAATCAAAAAGCACAGACAAGAAAAAAAACACACCATTGCATTTCATAAAAGGAACATAAAGTACAATATGGGGTCTTTACCTTACTGTACATCAGACCCTCACTTTGAATTTTCAGAAAAGTAGAACCTTTTCAAAAGGTTAACATCTAAAAGCAAAAGCAATTTGGCATGTTTTATCCAACATTAAATATTTTACATATATTATAAACACACACATACACACAAACACACATACATGTATACATACAAATAAAAAGGGTTTTGGGTTGTTTTTTTTTTTTACCTAAATGCAAACTGGATGAGGATCCATGTGATGAAAGTGATGGCGGTGGCGTAAGTGAATGTCCTGGAGTTTGGCTTGGCAGAGGCATGCCTATTGGACTTGGAGAGGAGGAAAATCCCAGACTATTGTAAAATGGTTGCCCTATGGGTGCTAGGCTGCTACTAGATCTTTTGTACAAGTCAGAGCTAGTAGATAGAGACTCTCTCCTTGTGGCACTACTACTTGCAGAACTGCCAACTGAAGAAGAAATAAAAAAAACCCTAATTACATACAGTGTTAACTGAATAAAACCTATTCCCAACTCTTGCTGGGTAATCAAAGAAGTGATCACAATAATTACTTTTAGAAACACCAAGGGGAAGATAATTACTGTGATAACTATAAAAGCTAACTTATTAATCATAAAAGGGTATAAATGCACCCCAATACAGTAACTAAAATACTTAACAGAGCAGTAATATGGTCCATTATTTCACACATATTTACCACTGACACATAGAATTACTGTGCTTTAATACCCTGATATGATTATAAACCCTGCAATTACAAGTGATCTCCTTTAGGATATAGGTGGTTAAATTCTAGTAGTGTTCTAATCTCTAGAATTTAGTTCTTAGACTTCAACTCAATGTCAAAAAAAGATTATGCTGAGAAATTGAATATTAATCAATTTCCCTCACAATTCACATTTAGTTTGGCTTCTGGCTTGCGTTCAAACCACAACTCATTAAGTTCATATTGGCCCGAATATTAGGCAGTTGTGAAATATACATGGTAAATTCAAACTTTTCACACTACAAATTACAAAAATATTCTTGAAAATTCAAAATTTTCTTTTAGAAAATGCCTCTCATGACATCAAAAGATGTGCTTTTACTTACCCCTCAGGATTTTTCCATTCCTATGATTCTATTTGCATATTCTTGACTTTCCCTCAACTGAAAACATTTATGTTCCTCACTGCACTACCTACACAATCCTTTTCACACATTAATTAATTAATCTCTTTTACTTTCCTGTAAAGGAGAAGGGAGCACAGAAGAAGAGTACAATTGCATTACCATAAGGACCATGATGAGAAACGTGCTATTATTTATCAGAATAATAAAATTCTTTACTTTGGGTCTATATGGACTGACTACAAGTATCAACTCTTAAGTCTCACTTGGAGCCTGTATCTTCAAGGATGTTTCTTTCTTATTTTTAAGCACTGAGCTCCTTTACCCATTCATTGCCTATTTTCCCCCCTTCTTTCTTTCTTTTTTTTTTCCTAAAAATTTTTCTCTTATTTCACTAATTTTTGTGTGTACCATCAAATCAGATCTGACTGGTACAGGAGGAGATTGCTCCTCCTTCTCTAGCAGAGCATCTGGTGGATTTGAACTGTGCACCTCTGAGCTTATAGTTGCAGCTTCTTGCCAGTAGATCACAAGAGCTCGCCGATTCATTGCCTTTTAAAGTTAAGAAAGTTTATTTCATTTCCTGTCAAACATATTTTTTAAAAGACAAGCTCTATATTCGGACCAATATGGCAATTCTGTTTGAAAGAATTTTAAAGCTTCTATGAAGTCTCGGTTTTCGAACAACAAATCTATTATAATTAGGTTTAATTAGGTTATCAGGCAATATGCAAAAAAAGAAAAACTATGGAGAACATGTGGGTAGCCCAAATTAAGTCTAATAGGACAGATAAAAACTTGATCACATTGGCTTTACAAAATTCAAAATTCTACTTTAAAAAACCCAAACCAAAACTAAACAGGCTCATACTATTGTATCAGACAAAAGATAATGCTATTCAACTTTTGAACCAGTCAGTGCCATTTCTGAGATTATCAGACCTTACTGACAATCTCACATTTTAAAATACTATGTAATAGGAGATTTTTAAGTAGCTATATGCATTTTAGTAGCAAAACCAAATTAGACATTAATAAGCATTTCTGAGTTGGTTTTGCCAAATTCTCAAAGTATGCCATATTAACTGTGCTAATTTAAAAGGACACTGTCAAAGTTTTTTCTTTTAAAAAAATGGCAATTAAAATTCCTATTTATTTAGAATGTGAACACCAAAAAACAATGACATTAGATTTCTAATAAAATTAGCAGTGCAAGTCTGCTCTGGAAATTAACCAAAGAAATGATAGTTTTTGATATGTGCAATATTATTTTCCTCCAAAAGGAAAAATTCAAGTAAAATATTTAAAAATTCAGCAATAGCTTTACTTTACCGCTATGAAATATGACACAAAGTTAGCTAATATCTGGAGCTAGACTACTGAGTCAACTAATTATCATGTATAAAATTTTAAATTAAAAATTTTCAATTGTGAATGGCATTTTCTAAGTGGAGTGTAAAAAGGAAGATTTCAATGGCTAGCTTTCCTAGTCAATTGTGTTAAATTAAGGATTTTTCACAATTAAACACTAAAAAAATCTCACGATAAAGTAAATAAAATAATGATGTAGGTATGTACATATTCACACAATTATATTGTTTTTAGATTTCACATAGGTACATAATTGCCATAGTGTGAAAGGGCAAAGGGTAGATTTGTTCTAAGAGTACATACATGCAGAATTTGAATGAATTCTCACAAATTGTCCAAGAGGACAGAGAAGATCATAAGCTATTTCTTGCTGTTTAGGGATGCAATAACTACCACTCTTTGAAGCAAGGTAAAACAGAGGTACCCTAGACTGGAAATCAGAAGTGAGTAAGAGACACTTAAAAATAAGGTAAGCATAAGGAAATAAAGAGCAACTTTTGGGGAGAAAGCACAGCAGAGGATATTTTTAAGGGACAAAATAAATAATCACATCACTTAGAATGTAGGAAGGGTCTTATCAGCTAAGAGACAAATGAAAATGGAGAAGAACCAAGTAGGGGGTCTAGAAAGCTAGACCAGAAAAATCATCGATATAATATTATTAAGAAAAAAGAATATGGACATTATTTTGCCTGACTTACTTAGGGACTAAAATCTAAAACTTCAAAACTATTTCCTTTAAAAAAAAATATAAATTCATTATAAAATGGTTTTACTCTGAAGATTTCAGTAAAATGGTTATGCCAATTGTGGTTGAAACAAACAAAAAAATATGAATCCTGCACGAGTCCTTGAATTGGAGAAAAAAAAATACTGAATTCCAAAAAAATACCCTTTTTAAAAAATATTTTTGGAATTTAAAAAACAAACAAACAAAAAACCCACCACCAAACCTCAAGCAGGAAAATTAAAGACTAAATAGTCTCTGCTCACAATTTTCCCTTACCTCAAACTTTTTACGTTTATTCTTTAGATTATTTTCCATTAGACAACTATGGTTATCTTTTAATTTACATTTCATTTCATTTCGTTAACAAAAAAATTCTACATCTAAAAGTTTACAGTATGAGTGCAGCAGCTCCTTCAATTAAAAACCACAGCATATTTAATAATGACTGGTTTATGTTAGATTTTCCACATCAGGAAAGACTACAACTTGATAGTGTGGAAAAACAGGTAAGAAGTAAACATTAAAGATTGTAGGATATAGAAAATCTCTTGAGGCGTGAACACAGCCCTCACGAACAGAAAGCTATTAAATGTACCAAAAAAGAGGGTAAGTCAATAAGGGTCTTTTTTATTGTTGTTGTTTGGTAAATACTCATTGTAAATACTGTGCTGAAAACCTAGGGGAATTCACACACATGTATCAGTGCAACCTGTTTCTAGTCTTCACCTACTCCATTCAGTTAAAAAATCTAAGAGACAGTTTGAAAGGGTATATTATTTTGTGAAGCTATAGAAAATCTGGATTCTTAATCATGCCAGACTATGAAAGAAACATCCTTTCACCTGTATAATTTTCTTAAGTGCTAAGTGTTGAATATGTTTAAATGGGGGAGGAAGTGATGGGAGGCAAACTGAGGGGCTTCTGTTTAGGACATTTTATTATATATTAATACTATGATGTAAAATTAAAAATCAAAATGAACAACTAGCACTGTGTAAGAACTGACAAGCAAACATCATTTTAGAATACAAATTTAAAATGGCAAAATATTTAGCTCCTTATCTATTAACCTAAGGGATAGAGTAAGGAAGAGCTAGTATCATACAATATACTTCTCTAAAAAAAAAAAAAAAAAGACAGAACATAAGTCTAAAGCAAGTGGAAAAAGGAAACCTACTATATATGAATAACAGAATGGAATGTTTGAAATTATGAATATCTATAAATGCTTAAAGGTTGTCAGGAGGTATGTTTTCTTTTAAAAAATTAAAAGCAACATTATCCCTGACTTTCTTATACTATACACTATACCTGCTTATTTTGACTTAAAAGCAAACATACACTTCATGTCCACTTAGCAAAGTATACTCATCTTCAGTACAAACTTACCTGATGAGCCAAATCCACTGAGCGCTGAACCTATGGCGGCACCCAAAGAGCTACTACTTCCAAAGCCAAGAGATGCACTTCCAGGTTGACCAGGTCCATGAGAAAATAAAGAAGTGCTCTGGGAGCTATTACTTAAAGAACTGCTCCCATAAAATGAGCTAGACTGCAGGTTAGTGCTTGGCTGCTGCTGTTGTTGCTGCTGCTGAGGGGGCTGAGTGCCAATTGGCCGAAAGAGACCATTTGTGGTGCCTGTAAGACTATTTGCACTTCCTCCAGCTGCTGCTGCCGCGGCTGTAAAATATAAATTTCAAATATTTCTATAAGGTACCCAGAAAACTACTCTGCTTTACAAACAAACAAAAGAATATTATCCCTGAAAATCGTCAGTTATACTTACCAGCCTGTGCTGCTGCTGAACTAATTAAAACAGGTGTTGGAGCCATTAATCGAACTGGAGCTCCAAGACCAGTTCTTGCTCCAGGGCCCACCACTAAGGCACCAGTCTGATCATAATAGGCAGTTGGAGCTAGTACTTGATAGCCTGAGTAACATGAAAATAAATGTTTACAGATTAAAACATTACAGAAAACATGTTTCTTATAGGTGTACTTGTGCAACATGTGATGCGCTATATCACCAAAACACTTTATAAGCAGAATTTACCAAATATAATTTCAGTAAAAATTTTGAAGGCAATGTTTTATTTATTCCTTAGCACAAGGTAGGAAGCAATCTGCATTATTCAAAACTGTAGGAGAGTTACATTTATTTTCCTCTTAGCAGTGTTTCTCAAAGGAGAATCCTAACTAGAACATAGAAACCTGTTCCACAGGACACAGAAAATGATTCCAGTAATTGTTTTTCCAATTCTCCAGTTGGTACATAACTAGAACCATCCGTGATAAATACAAGAGAAGAAAACTAGATGGTAGAGAGCACCCACTAACTCACACACTGCCATTGAATTGGAACCAAATCATAGTTGACTCTCCAGGGGGCTTTCAGAGGTTGTAAATCACACAGGAAGTAATCGACCATCTTTCTCTTGTGAAGCTTCTAGTATATCTGAATCACCAAAGAAGTGTCTGTCACCTTTGGGTTTACAGTACAACTCCCTACCCAATACCCTGGTCTAGGACAAGAGAGTTTAATCCCCTCTCTCAAATTCAGGTTGGAAAAGGCTGTGTGTGCTAGGGTAACAAGGACTCACACTGAATTTGCCTGACAACTACCTGGATAAATGTTAAAGTAACTTCTGGCACTTTATAAAGTGTGTGAAAATACAATATAATAAACTGTACTTAAATTTCAATTGTGTGTGTGTGTGTGTCAAGAAAAAGCTAAAAACAGCTCATAAACAGTAAAAAAATTTCACTGCTTTTTAAATAACACAGCAGGCTAAAGTCAGACCAAGCATAACAAAGAGTTCTTGGATAAATACACACTATCATGAAACTAAAAATTTCATATGCTAAGACTGTTTAAGAATATACAGTCATGTTGCTAATGAAATACCCACATTACTGGAAAACCTCAATGTATATCTATCCTATTTTAACTATTGTGTACATAACAGTCCTAAATTAAACGCATACAGAAAATACTAGTTGAAAGCATTATGATCTAGTATCTAAATATAAATCTAAGAATAAAAAGTTAAATCATATGGATATTTGTCTGCAGATAGCCTACTGAGGAGTCAAACTACTTAGATGAGTCACATGCATATACTCCCAGAATGAGTAATCAATCAATTCATATTCCAAGATCTATTCATTCACAGTTCTAAATATTTTACCAATCTATCCATTCTCTTGAACATCACTATACCAGTGCAACAAAATCAAAACAGTCTGTCCACATTTCATCCTGTCCAACTCCTTTGTCTGTTTTTTGGTTGGCTTTTTTTTTTGCGTGTGTGTGGAGGGTGATTTGGACGAAAATTTACAAAGCTTATTATTTTCTCATCAATCATTAATGTACACTTTATTCTATAATAAATTTTTTTCCACCCAGCTCCTCATAGTCCTTTGTCTCAGCGTTTGAGGATAGAACCAGTGGACAGGAAGCCACCGCCACTGAAGACTTGACGCTGAGGGAGCTAGAGCCCTCTCCCTTTGCCTCCATACATAACAGGCATAATAATCTTATAATTTATTTTTTACAGTGGTATTTTAAAATACAGTTTAGTAACAACCATGCTCAAAATCTTACACCTCAATTTTGTTCTTTAAAAGCTGCTAATCTTGCACACCCAGGTTTATCGTGGCTTTGTTCACAATAGCAAGGAGGTGGAAACAACCTAAGTGCCCATCAACAAATGAATGGGTAGAGAAGCTGTGGTATATTCACACAATGGAATACTACTCTGCGTTGAAAAACAAGGAACTCATGAAATATTCAAAATGGGTGACCCTGGAAGACATTATACTGAGTGAAATATCTCAGTTACAAAAGGACAAATACCACATATGCCACTGTTGTAAAACAGGACTGACATTGGGCTTGGGTGGAGACTGAGAAAAAAATGGGATAAATAATGTATACTTCATTGAAGCAGATGAGGGAGAAAACTGTTTAAAAGGGATATGTGATTAGGTATTACTATCATGACAGGAGTCCAGAACAAAGGCTGCATAGAGGAGTGGACCTGAGGGGGAGGAATTGTAAAACAATGAAAGAATTTTTCCTTTACTTTTCAAAGAGTGTACTGGGTGGAAGGGGAGGGCAGGGAGAAAAGTGCAACAATGAATGAATGGAAATCCAAAGTCTCTGTAAATTTTCATTTAAATGAATTTTTTAAAAAGTCACTAAAATTAAAAAGCACATTCCCATGGGAAGTCTGCTGTTAGGGCCCTCTCCAAAGTACTGAAGAGCAGTGGTGTCTCTCTAGAAACTAAGGTGCGTCTGATACAGGCCATGGTCTTTGTTATCACTTGTTATACATCAGAGAGTTGGACAATGACCAAGGAGGCTAGAAGGGGAACTGATGCCTTTGAACTGTGGTGCTGGAGAAGAGTACTGAGAATACCATGGACTGCTAGGAAAACAAACAGATTCACCCTGGAAAGGGTTAAACAGAGAGACTCCTTGTAGGCAAGGATTCTGAGGCTCCGTCTAACATACTTTGGACATGTTGTAAAGAGGGACCGGTCCTTGGTGAAGGGCATCATGCTTGGGAGGGTGGAGGGAAAGCACAGGAGGGCAAGGCCCTCTATGACGTGGATTGATTCAGTGACTGGCTTAACTGGGATGGGCGTGTCAGAGACAGTGTGATAGGCACAGGACAGAGCAGAGTTTAGGGCTGTTGGACAAAGGGTGGCGATGAGTCACAAGAGACTCGACGGCACAAAACAACAACAATCTTGTCTATAAGGGAGCTCTGGTAGCTTAGTAGTAATAAACGGCACTGCCAACCTAAAGGTATGTGATTTAAATCTACTAGCTGGAGAGTCATCTGTGTTGGTGGATTAGAAAATAAGTACATCACCACCACTGCCATATTAACACTCTTGTCTACACTCACACCACCTTGAACAAGTCTGATCTCCTCTAAAAGTAGCCAACCTTTACCCTCTGTATTTTCATTTAAATTTCAGCTTCAACTATCAAAAAGAACTAACTGGGACTTTTTACTAGATAAATTTGCAAAGAACAAATTTGTTTCAAATACTAAATTATCTCAAAGTTCACTAGTGGTTACCAGGAGTTGGAAGAAATAAGGAGGAATGGGGAAGTTATAGGTACAATGTTTCCAGTGAGGTGACTGTTGAACATGATTTTAACAATATTACCAACCATACACTTAAAATTGAGTAAATTCTGGTTCTACTGACCTCATGCAACTGAAAAGAACTAACTAATAAGATTTTCTTGGCTTTAACCTCCATAAACTCTAGTTCCATAGTGGGTAAGTTGTGCTGCCAATCCAAAGTCGCATCCTCTGTGGTAGTTCAATAACCAGTTATTCCTGGGAGAAAGATAGGCAGTCTCCTCTGATGCAATTCATAGCCTCCTGAAAATTGGCTGGAGGGTCAACTATACATCAGTTTCAATTCCACAGCAATGATTTTGACCTCTTTTTTAAAATTTTACTTTATAATCCTTATAGGAGCAGATTGCTAGGTATTTCTCCCACAGAGGTAATGAGTGGTTCCCAATTCCATTAGCAGTCCAGAGCTTAAATGATGTTTAACATCTAATTAAAACTGTATTATCATTTTACCCTCAGAAATCATGCACAATTTCCCTAGTTTATTTATAGATATATTTCTAGCAACCTGTTATGAGGATTGGTGCTTTATGTGTTATGCTTCTGGTGGTTCAATTTCACTGGCTGATCTGTGGAAAAAAGATAAGCAGTTCTCCTTCCATAAAGATTTACAGCCTCAGCAATGTGACAGAGGACTGTTACTAGTCAGAATCAACTTAATGGCAGTGTGTTAGGCTTTGGTGATACTATTGCAAACAATATCTTTAAAGTTTTCCTTTTCAATTGTAAAATCTTCAAGTTTTTAGACAGCTATGATGTAAGCATCATAAAGTGTGTTAGGGAGTATATGTATTCTCTTCTACCACTGAAATAGCTTACTCGAGATTCAAATTATTTATGTCCTTGGATGTTATCATTCATCACTAAAACTATTAGCATGGTCCTGGAGTTTGGTGGGAAGATTTTTAGATTATATAATGGATTTCTTTGATAGTACTTAACTCACGGCCATAGAGGCAGAGAAGACCAGCGCTGATCCTCTAGCAGGTTTTCAGGGTATAAAGTGCACTGGAAAATACTGCTCATCTTTCTTCCATGGAGCAGTATTTGGATTTCAATCACTGGCTTTGGGATTGGCATCACAACTCCCTACCAACTAGGACACTAGAATGCCACTTAATAGTAAAGGTGTTAATATTTACAGTTAAGTCAGAAGTGATCCTTAGCTGATACCCTGGTAGGTTTTGAGAGGCAGTAATTCGCCCAAGAAGAGATTTTCTAACTTTCTTTTGCAAAGCAGCTGGTGGATTTAAACTGGATACCTTAGTTTTGGCAGGCCAACACTTACTATTAAGCCACTTCTTATTTTCTATATACTCTTTTATATTTTAAGACAACACACATTTATTGTCTCAAACATTTGCATTTAGAAGTCCGAGGTAAGTTTTAAGGGGCTAAAACCAAGTGTCAGCTGTTTCTTCTGCAGGCTTCAGGAGAACTATTTGCTTATCTTTCCCAATTTTCAGGACTGCCTGCCTGCCTCTAGACTCGTCATTGAGGGGCTGAGTCTGGATCACATTAGGGAAACTTGTTCATGCTCTTGGGAGAAGACTGGGGCTGGACAGGAGGGGATGTGGCTTCTAGGGTGTGCTGGGCTGTTGTGTAGGGGTGCCAGGAGGTGCTGAGGCAGGAGAACGCAGGCTCTGTCAAGGCCTGCTGGGGTACTCATGCTGCCATTCTCCGGTACATGAGCCATGCTTGCTGAAGGCGGTGCTGGATCTGCCGCTGGTGCAGCCAATGCTTGATCTTAAGGCAGAAAGATACAGGGCATTTGCTCTCACAACAGTGTTTAGCATGATAGCAGCAGAGGGCGATCAATTGTTTGTAGATGAGGCAGCCACCACTGATCCTGTGCCTGCAGACCCTGAAGTGCTGCACGACCTGCTTCATCTTCTGGCAGGATGGCAGCAAGCAGTGGGTGCTGTAGCACTGGCTGATGTGCACCAGTGAGTCCAGGCACTGCTGGATGCTCAGGCACACTGACGGGGGGGGGGGGGGGGGGGCTCCTGACTGTGCCTCATTCTGGCTGCTGCCATTATCACCCATCTTTTGGCTGTTGATATGCTGCTGTCAAAGGCTGTCACTCTCGCGGAGACCAAAAAGCAACAAGGAGAGTGAGAGATGAGCTCAGCCAGCCAGGGCTTCAGGCCTATTTTGTACATATTCTTTAAGTTACATGCTTCTAGTTATTTGTCTATATATTCTAGTTTATTAATATGAAATTAATAAAGGGAGCTTGGTAGACTAGTGGCAAGAAGCCATGCTGCAATTGCCATGGCACACAGTTTGAGGCCACCAGCTGCTTCACAGAAAAAGGATGGATAATCTCCTCCTGTTCGATTAACTGCCTCTGAAAACCCGCCTGAGGGTCAGCAATGGGTCAATTCTGACTCTATAGAACACAATAACATGATTATTTAATTTTCCAAATACTGATTTTGCTATGATTGTGAGCTTTGTTAAAATGTCAACAGTTCTAGAAAGGCTTCAGGTCTTTTGTTCACATGGTTGCTATGAGTTGTGCTTGACTTGAAGGCAATCAACACCACCACCAACAATAATGATTACTTATGTCTTCTCTCTCATTCTTGTGACAAATATCTCTAAGAAGTCTATAAATTTTATTAGTCCTTTGATAAAAATAAATTGTAAGATAATTATTCCTTAACTTCTGAATTTTGTTTTCTAAAGTAGGACTTTAAATCTTGGTATACACCACTCCTTTTGTCATTCTGCTGTACTGTGGGGGCTTCTGTGTTACTGTGACATTGACAGTTACGTCACAGGTGTTTCAAATACTAGCAGATGATCCACAGAGGGCAAATTCCAAAGTAAGAGTGACCAAAAAGTGCTCGCTTCGGCAGCACATATACTAAAATTGGAATGATACGGAGAAGATTAGCATGGCCCCTGTGCAAGGATGGCACGCAAATTCGTGAAGCGTTCCATATTTTCAACCCTGAAATTAACCAGTCTGTAATGAAGGCTAACTCCTTTCACCTACAAATTTCGTCTTTGGATACAAACCTAAGTGGATAGTCCTTACGGAGGGACTGTTTAAAAAGAGGCAAGGAAAAGAAAAGGAGAAAAAAAAAAGATTGACTAAAAAGCAGGACTAGTCACCACTCCTGAAAGAACAGGGCTATGAAAACCTTATGCGATACTGTATGATACAGTGTTTTGAAACACTGAACAATACATTTGGAAGGGTTTGAGTATTGAAGATGCAACCAAGGAAGAGCTGCCTCCTCAAAGTAGACTCTACATGACTGGATGAAGTAAATATTTCATACAATGAGAAACTTTCAGTTGTTGATGTCACAAGACTAAAAATGAAGAGAAACAGCTGGAAATAGCATATATTAATAATTAAAATGTGGGATGTACTAAGTGTCAATCTAGGAAAGTTATAAAAATATTAAATGGAACACAGAAAGATAGACAAGTTAGGTATTACTGAGCTGAGATGACTAGTCATTTTGAATCCAATAATCATATATCCGCTACGCCAGGAATGACAAATTTAAGAGGAATAAATGGTGTCATAGCCATCGTCAAAAAGAACATTTACGATTTTGCTTAACTAGCCTCCAATATGGATTGAAGCTCAATGTCAAGAAGACAAAGATTCTCACCACTGGAACAACTGGCAGCATCAGGATGGATGGTGAAGAGATTGAGATTGTTCACAGCTTTAGTTTGCTTGGCTCCACAGTCAACAGTCTTGGCACCAGTAGCCAGGAAATTAAAAGGTGCATTGCCATGGGAAAGTCTGCTGTTAGGGACCTCTCCAAAGTACTGAAGAGCAATGGTGTCTCTCTGGAGACTAAGGTGCGTCTGATACAGACCATGGTCTTTGCTATCGCTTGTTATGCATCAGAGAGTTGGACAATGACCAAGGAGGACAGAAGGGGAATTGATGCCTTTGAGCTGTGGTGCTGGAGAAGAGTACTAAATGTACCATGGACTGGCAAAAAAACAAACAGATTCATCCTAGAGAGCGTTAAACTAGGCGGTTCCTTGGAGGCAAGGATTCTGAGGCTCCGTCTGACATACTTTGAACATGTTGTAAGGAGAGACTGGTCCTTGGAGAAGGACATCATGCTTGGGAGGGTGGAGGGTCAGTGCAGAAGGGGAAGGCCCTCTATGAGGTGGATTGAATCAGTGACTGGGATAATCGGGATGGGTGTGTCAGAGACAGTGCGACTGGCACAGCACAGAGCAGAGTTTAGGGCTGTTGCACAATGGGTCGCTATGAGTCACAAGTGACACATAACAACAGCAACAACAACAACAATAGCTTCAATTAATCAACTACATACCTGGCATTCCAGTAGCAAGACCCTGACCAAAAGCCAAAGTTGGGTTTGCTGCTGCAGCTGCTGCAAGTGATTCAGCCTGCTGCCCTTGCTGACTCTGATTGGGAGTAAGAGGGCGCTGAGTTGCTCCAGCACGGAGAACCTAAAACAAGAATACAAAACAAAAAAACCCCAAACAAACAAATGAACAAAAACCACAAAAAAGAAAATAAAACCAACCCAAATGATATTCAGTGAAACTGCAAAACAGGATAAATAAATTTATCTTGGAAAACTTTTCACATATTCTTTAAATTTTTTTGTGTATACTGAAATGCAAGTTTAGATGAAAAAATACAAAATGTGTCAGCAACTGAAAACTCAGTAAGTTCACTTGGCTATTAACAATTATAAAAATGTGAAAAGTAACATAGAGGACCTACAAAACTTGTAGAGGAAAAAATTATTTCTGACCTTTGTACTCAATTTACAAATCCACTGCCAGTGGTCGATTCTGATTCATAGCAAATCCCGTGACATAGGTGAGCTACCCTAAAGGGTCTATGAGGCTATTACTCTTTTTGGAGGCATAATGTTCCATCTTTCTCGTATGAAATGGCTGGTGGCTTGGAACAACCATTTTTTTTTTCAGTTCACCCAATGTTTAACCCACCGTGGGTTCGTTAATTTAACAAAAGAGTATTAAAAAGAGATATTGGGGGGGGGGAATTTTTCTTTGAAATTGAAATCATCAAAGTTATTTTCTAAGACTGAAAACAGAAACAACGTTCAATTCATTTGTTCTGAGACTAGGCTACAGAAGACAACGGACAAAACAAAGTAAAAACTTCTCTAGGCTGGTCATATTTTACTCCTCTAAGATGCAATGTTATGTAGTAATTACACAAAACCAAAACAACTATTAATTTCATAAAGGCAAAATGCTGGATTAGGTATAAGTTCCACCCATATACAATATTAAGATTTTTTTAAGTTTACTCAAAGAAAATATAGGTTTAAAACTCTATCAAATACTACCATGGGGCAAAGTATCCAAACATTGAGGAAGGCTAAAAGAAAAACCAGCTCTAACAGAAAACATGCTAGGCTAAAGGAAATTTAAAATAAAACATCATTGCCAAGTAATACCATATTCAGTAAGCTGAGCTGCTTCTCTGATATAACACTGGATAAATTTAACAGCATGAATTTTAACTGTATAGTAGTAATGTTCTCACATTACCCAGGTAAATTTTTTATTAATTTTAATGAAAATTTACAGAGACTTAGGGTTTCTAGTCATTCACTGTTGTCCTTTTCTCCCTGCCCACCCCCTCCCCCCATTCACTCTTCTCCTTGAAAAGTAAAATAAATACTCTTTCATTGTTATGCAAGCCCTTTAAGAAAAGGGGGTTCAGTTTCCACTGCAGTAGCCACAGAAGTAGAGCAGCCATGGCTGTGTACTATCCCATGGCTAGAGACCTCAGCAAAGGCCAGAATGTAACCAAGAAAACATGAGCAAGCCAGGGCCCAGCTGCCACGATGGGTGCCTCACCAAGCACACCAAGTTTGTGCAGGACATGATCCTGGAGGTGTGTGGCTTTGCGCCCTACAAACATCGTGCCATAGAGTGGCTCCAGGTATCCAGGGGCAAGTGGGTTTGTTCATCAAGAAATGGATGGGGATATACACCCATGCCGCGGGCTACCATGAGTGCACCCCAATGTCCCACAAAGCCCCCTCACCCGTCTGACATAATAAAAAAATTGAGGGAGTTCAAATAATAAAATAAAAAACAGACACCTTTTCTAATAATTTTCTAAGAGAATATACAATATAAACAATTAATCTTTTCTTGCTTAAAAATGTAAACACACAGCAATCTTTTTAATTTTGGTTATAAATTTATAAAGTGAATAACTAAAATAGTACTTTTAAAATATCTAGGAGAAAATGCAGTAACAATTTATAGAAACAATACTGGCCATTTTTTCAGAACTATTAGAGATTTCGAAAGAGCAAACAGAACTTAAAAAATGGACTAAAACCAAAACCTGGGAAGTTCTTAAGGCACGGATCTAGCTCTGTGCTACACATAAAGGAAACAAAAAACCCCAAATCTCAAAATCACGTAATTTCTAAGGTTCAATCTTCAGATATTATTTAATGTACCTGTTGCTGTCCAGGCTGGGCTTGTGACGCTGCCTGCTGACTTGCTGTGTTGTTTGCTACTGCTGCAGCCTGTTGCTGAAATAAATTAGCTGGATACACCCCCCATGGAACACCATAATACTGATGTGGAACCACTGCTGGACCTAAACCCCACCAGACACAGAAGAAGATGGGGAAATAAGTTACTAGATTCTATGATATATGAGGTCACTTACCATTAGCTTATAAAAGAATACTTAGCAGATGTTCTTTTAATCATGTACCTGTTAATACCAGCTAAAGGGTAGATATGAAGTTTAAGACAATCAATTCAATATTTACTGAATGAGAATTTATAGCTCTTGGACAAATACACACAGTTGGTGTATTTCTTGAATAGATTCAAGAAATATTAGAAACAATAAGGTTCCCTATGTTCAAGTTCAATTAATTATTTCTTTGAAAATAGCCTTTTTCTAAAAACAAACAAAAAAAACACATAAAAAAGAAAATAGCCTTTTTCTGACAACTAAAAATAATTAAAAAAATAATTTCTACATAGTTATGTTATTCTTACTACAAAAGATGAGAACAGCCTGGTACTTAACCATCTAGATTGAAAGCTACTAGTTTTAAAATAGTCTTCATAATTGAAATAGAATTAGTCAAGAAAGTACAAATAAAAATAAAAATAATTGCTCCTGTTTACTTCATTCAAGATATTTCATCCCTGTGAGTATAAACATTATTAATTAGCTCTATCACTAAACTAATGAACAAAATGCATTTAGTTCCAATACAACGATATGCTCTAAAATACCCTAAATATGATCTTAGTATATTTAACGTGCATACTGTTAAAATCTTGGTTTCACTTTTTTCTGAAAGCAAAGGAAGCCCATTATAATGTACTGGATTACAAAAATAACATTAAAAAAGTTAAAAGGTAGACTACTATGTTACTCAAAACATGTGATGGGGTTCTGATAACAGAATGGTTAGAGTGCTTGGCTGCTGGCCTTTTGAATGCCCTAGTAACTTCATGAGTTCTGGTGCCTTAATGGAAAGGAATGAAAGGGTACGCAGTTTGAATCCACCATCGCTGTGTGGAAAAAAGATGGGCAATCTCCTCCCATGTGATTTAAGGCCTCTGAAAACCTGCTCGAGAGTCAGCTACGAGGCAGTTCTGACTCAATGGTATACAACAGTCACTCCATGGAAGAAAGATGTGCAAGTCTGCTCAGAGCCTTGCAAACCTAGGGAGTAGTTGCACTCTGTCCTTTAAGGAGGTGGAAGCAACTTGATGGGAGTAAATTCAGTTTGTGGTTTAAAGACAGGTAAGCATAATCTAACAGTAAGGTTTGTCAATATGATGAAAAAGGTTTATAAAGAAAGGATGAAGTAATCTATTTAGAACTGCACCGTCTGATAGTCAGGAGCCGTATAAGTCGCCCCTACTGAGATATGCTGTAAGTACATAAATATCCAAATTTGAAGATCTAGCATAGAAATAAGAATTTAAATATTATTAATTTTTAAAATACTCATTACATATAGAAATAAAGAATATTCTGAATTAAATGAAATCTAGAAATTTAATCTGCAATTTTTAGAAGGTGCCTTCTATGTTGTTTTTGTTACGTACTTTTGTGCCAGAACCACTCATAGTTGACCCTCCAGTGGGTTTCCAGAGGCAATAAATCACATGGGAGGAGACTTGCTCCTTTTTTCTACTGAGGAGCACCTAGTGGATTTGAACCTTGTGCCTTTGGGTTGGTGGTATGACTCCTTAGCACTAAACCACCAGAGCTCCCTAAATGACTACTAGCAAATTTAAAACTGCATATACAGCTCACATTACATTTTTACTGTACAGCATTGGCTTAGAACATATATATCCTGAATGCCTAAAATGCTTAACCCAAAATGAAATATTCTCATACAGCCATTTTTCTCAATGTCATTGGTTAATAATTATCTGTACGGCTAATATACAAGCACTTTAAATATTAACATCCTTTAACACAGCAGAACTTTTCTAGATCCATATGGAATCACATATATGGCAGATTTATATAACCAAAAGCAACTGAGTATGTTAAATAATCTATCTTCACAATAGCAAAAAAAATTTAAATTTAAAATTAGTACTTTTTTTTACTTCTTAAAAAATTAAAGTTTCTTAAATATTAAGGAATAATTTGTTTAACTGGTTGATAACAACTCACTTTAATGAACATATCTCTTAAAGGAAAATATTTATGATAATCTTGAGATTTAAGTCAGTGAATTAGCAGCTCAAGCAATGAAACTCCTACTCTGGCTGACTGATCTCAACTCATGCCTCTGTAACCAATCATGAACCAACCATGTTTAAGACGAACTCTCAAGGGAGCTCTGGTGGCCTAGTGGCAAGAAGCTGCATTACAATCCCAGAGGCACAAAGTTCAAATCCACAAGATGCTCTGCTGGAGAAGGAGGAGCAATCTCCTCCTGGACCAGTCAGACCCGATTTGACAGTACACACACAAAATATAATAAAATAAAATAAAAAAGACTAACTCTCATTCCTGTTTCTATAATCAAAGCCAACCTAAAACAAACTCTTTGCAAAACCCTCCGTAAGATCAGCAAATTGCTCTGCTCAGTGAGACTATGCATTTAGCAACAAGAGATTGCCCTAGCAGGCGTTGAACTAACATTTTTCTTAAGTCATAAAGTCAGAGAAACGTACAAGTTAGGTAACTGCCCATCAGATCTCGAGAGCATTGTCTTCAAATCAAGAATAGATACCAATGTCTCGAAGAAAGCAAACTATCCCACACAATATAGAAGAGCAAAGCAAGATGTCACTCGCAAAGGGCGATGCAAGAGCAGCAGATACCCTGAAACTAGAAAGTCTCATGGAACTTTCTGACACAGAATTTAAAAGAGGAGCGACTGAATATATCCAATGGATGAAAGACAAACTTGATGAATTACAGGATGCTACAAGCAAAGACCAGGAGGAGTTCAAAAAAACAAGGCAAAACATTGCAGAGAAAACAAATAAGGCATTAGCGGCACTGGAAAAACAAGAATCCACCATTCAAAATATAAGATCCAATGTTTCAGAGGCTGTCAACATGATGGAGGGACCTATGAGCAGAGTTGATGAGATGGAACACAGAATCAGTGAAATTGAAGACAAAATTGTCACCACTGATCTGCTAGAGCAAAAAGCAGACTCAAAAAAGAAGGAAAAAGAAGAAAACCTAAGAATAATGTCAGATAACATCAAGAAAAATAACATGCGCATCATTGGAATCCCAGAAAAGGAAGAAGCAAGTAAAAGCACTGAAAAAGTTGTAGAAGAATTACTAGAGGAAAACTTCCCAGACATAATGAAGAATGAGAGAATATATATTCAGGAAGCTCAGCGAACACCATATAGATTCGACCCCAAAAAGAAAAACATCAAGGCATATCATAGTTAAATTTGCCAGAACTAAGGATAAGGAGAGAATCCTGAAAGCAGCAAGGGAGAAACAAAGAGTAACCTATAAGGGAGAACAGATAAGATTAAGTGCCGATTTCTCAGCAGAAACCATGCAGGCAAGAAGGGAATGGAAGGACATATATCAAACACTCAAAGAATACAACTGTCAACCAAGTATACTATACCCAGCAAAATTATCCATCAAATATGAAGGACAGATCAAGATATTCCCAGAAAAGCAAAACCTAAGAGAGTTTGTAAAAACAAGACCAGCACTGCAGGAGAGACTCAGAGATGTCCTTCTTACAGATATACCACAGAAAGCTCCATGGTCTAAAGTAACTAGCAACAACACCAAAAAGAACTCAACACAATGATAGCAATAAAACCTAACCTTTCAATAGTCACACTGAACGTGAATGGTTTAAATGCAACCCTGAAGAGAAAGAGAGTAGCAGACTGGATAAAAAAACAAAATCCATCAATATGTTGTCTACAAGAGACACACCTGAAAAATGAAGACAAAGACAGGCTAAAAGTAAAAGGGTGGGGAAAAATATACCAAACAAATGGCAACCAGAGAAAAGCAGGAGTAGCCATATTAATCTCTGATAAAATAAATATCAATGTAAAAACCATCACGGAAGATAAGGAAGGTCACTACATAATGCTGAAAGGGTCAATAGAACAAGAGGACATAACAATAATAAATATCTATGCACCAAATAAAAGACCAGCAAAATACATAAAACAAACATTAACAAAACTGAAAAAGGAAATCAACAACACTACTATAGTGCTGGGAGATTTCAATACACCCCTCTCAAGAAAAGATAGAACTACCAGAAAAAAACTCAACAAAGATCCTGAAGAATTAAATCACACAATAAACCAACTTGACCTCATAGGTATCTATAGACTAATGCACCCCAAAAAAGCACAGTATGCCTTCTTCTCCAAAGTGCATGGAACATTCTCTAGAATAGATCACATTCTAGGTCACAAGGCAAGCATCAGTAGATTAAAAAACATAGAAATAATACAAACCAGTGAGACTATGCACAATCAGCACAACCTCCCTTAAATGCAGATTCCATCTTAGCTTGTACTTCAGATTTTGTATAGTGGTCTTAACTTTTGAGAGCCTTTAAATTCATTTAATGAGTTCTTTCTAACTATATTCAATCTTTTTTGTCCCTCAGCTTACTTGTACCTCCTATTATTATGAAACAAATTTTACTTTTTCATTACTTGTTCTTTCAAGATTGCTGAAGCTGTTTTCTTGTACACTTATCCTTAAATTGAGTGTTTACACAATCTATTTCCAATCTATTTTCTGAGATGTAATTTTATTTCAAATTCTAATTAATGCACTTGGTCATATGAATAGAAATTTGTGGTCGATAGTTAAGATTCTCAAAACTACAAAAATGAAAGTAAACACAAGGGAAAGAGTTATTGCTCAAGCTTCCTCCAGCGGCACTGTAGTATTACACTGAAAAAAATAAACTAATGTCCTAGAAACTTTAGGTCATTTTGTAGAAATGTTTCCATTTTCCCTAGGAATCTCAAATTGCTCAGACAAAAAACAAAGCTTATACCCAAATTAAAGTTAAATCCCTAACATGCAACAACAAGGAACAGTAAATTACCTGCTAATGTTGCTGCTGCAGCCAATCCTGCTGCAGTATATGGATCGGTCCCTGGAGGAGCAGCACTAATAATATATGGATTTGGCACAAATGCAGCTGGAGCAAGGCCGGCTGAAAATACACCTGCTGTTTTTAGAGAGGGGGGGGGATGAGAAATAATAAATAAAGATATAAAGTATGGTTTTCTTTCCTAGATAAAAATATCTCTAACAAGTATGTATAATGGTATAAATCTAACTAGTTAAGAAACTCTGAGCATCTTATATCATTCGAACTTAAGGTTTCCCACTTACAAAAGAGGCACATTATTCATGATCTTGGAGGATTCTCATGACAAGGAAATTTGATATTGAATATGAAATGACTATTTAATACTAGCACATAAAGGTAAATAATATATGTTAGGGTTTTTTTATCCCATGCTTAAGTACACTGTATATATTCTGAAGATGCATCATAAGGCATTCTTCAGAATTCAGAAAATCTTAACAAAAAAATACCAATCAAAAGTTCCTAAGATCTAAAGACAAAAAAAGTAAAGACCTGGAGATATAAAAACAAGACAGATACAAGCAGGTCAAAGAGACTATCTTCATAACTGTGCATAGGTGTGGTAAAAGATTTTTCTATGTGTATTTGTATGTACTATAAATATATCTAAGGGAGCTCTGGTGGTCTACTGTTAAGGAGGTGCACAGTCAACCCAAAGGCACACAATTCAAATCCACCAGCTGCTCCTGCACTTTACTGCCTCTGAAAATCTACTGCAGAGTCAACTATGGATCAGTTTCAACTCTACAGTATCAACAAAATAAATTTATATACTAACAGAGAAAATACAGGGCAAGGTAGACTTAACCATAATCAAAGCTACCAAGGGAAGGAGTCTTGCTGTATTAAGAGCTTCAGGATTGTACTTTTAGGGGACACACAGTGAATTTAATGATAGCCTACAGAACCAATATCCTCATTGACTAAGTAGTGACTGGGGTTTTAGAAGCTTTTGAGAACCATCTACTACAGTGCCACTACTGGTTTCTCCCTGTCAGGAGCCGAGATGAGTAAAAAAAAGCAAAGACATCTGGATTCAAGGGGCTAATGGATCACATGAACCTCAGTCTCCCCAACTCTGAAGGCAGCTACTACCATTGATGATGGCCCTGAAAGGGATCATAGCAGAAGATTCAAGACAGAGAAAATGAAGAACAAAATTCAAAATCCCCAAAATACTCAGGCTTGCTGGTCTGTTAAATATTGATGAGACCCCTGAAACTATGATTGTTGATCATCCTTTGAGCCTACAACTGAACTCAGCCTCATTGTTCAGCTTTGGCCAAACAGTAAATAGGCATGTAAGATGACAGATGATGCTAGGGAGATACTTATTCTTAGAGAATAGTGAACTATACAATATCAAAAAGCCAGCATCTGCCCAAGGACAAAACTCAGAAGGAAGAAAGAGATAAGATAGAAAGGTGAATAGAAATGAGAATCACAGCTAAGAAATGAGAAGAGTACTATTATAATGTAAGGATTCTAATTAGGGAATAACCAAAGTATATTAATGGGAAACCAATGATTACTTAAAAACAAACAAAATTAAATTTAAAATTAGCCTGTAAATAAGTAACTATTCATTCAATCTTTATTAAAATATACTATGTAAAAGGTATCCAATAATGAAAGCAGAGTTTATCTGTTCTGACAAGAATACCCCATTTAAAAAAAAATTAAATTGGCAATTGCAATATAGAATAAAAATGATGGGGGCATTTGGAAGGAGTAGGATACACAAATTTAAGCAGTTAACAAATTGACAGAATGATACAGACTGCATCAATATCATATTCCTAGCTTTTGACACTGTAATAGAAAATATAATCACAGCAGAGAAGCTGGGTAAAGGTCATAGGGAGTTTATTTATTCAACTTCATGTGGATCTCTACTTCAAAACAAGTGAAAAAACACTCCACTAACTAACTCATTTTACTCTATATTCTACTATAAGAAGAGGTAGAATCAAAATAAAACTGTTGAGGGGGGGGAAGAACATAATAAAGGTAATCATGAAATAGATACCTGAGATTTTCTATTAATAAATAGTAAAAATTTTTACATGCTTGGAAAAAACCATAAATCATCACCAGTACTATCCCCCCCCCCCGCAAAAAAGAGCAAAACTGATATACTTTATGACTCTAGAAATTGCTCTAAAAGTCACATTATAGTAATGACTAAATTACAGGCCACAGATCACATAAATTAATAAAGTAAGAAAATAATTAAGAATCATAGAAGTCTTATTTTAAGTAATTTTTATAATAAATGCTCTAATTTTATACTGGACACAGGTAATTACATTTGCATTTTCAAGTACTTAATTCTCTTGAACTTACAAATTTACACTACATTAAGGGAACTTATATTTTGAGACCTTTTTCCAAATTACAGATTTTTATTTAACCAATGAATTAACAATCTGAAACAATTCTTCCTTGCCACGTAATCTATTCTACTTCAATAAGCTGTTTCCAGTCAATAAATAACAATATTTTGATATATCTATTATTTTCTTACTTTTTGTTGCAAATATTACAACCTAACATTTTTTAACAGTCCAGTCAGAAGGGCAAATTATAAATACTCACCTATATGTGGCTGCTGAGCTGCAGCTAATGCATACTGCTGCTGTTGAGCTGCAGTTAACTGCTGGACTGTTAATGCATTAGTCCTCTGAAAGAGCTATTTGAAAAATATTAAAGATTAGCCTTTACATTATTTTGTTTTTAAGTAGATAATATTTTAAGCACCCGTTTTAATCACTTTTTCAAATATAAAGGGACACTACTCAATAAATAAATAACGAATGAACAAACGACCGACTGACCGACCGACCAAACAAACTTAAGAGAAACTTCTTAAAGAAGGGGTATACATTACCTGCTGCTGGGAATTGTAGTCAAAAAGGCCTACAGTAGCTCCTGAAGAGTCCATTGGTACCTGATTACCAGGATAGTCAAACTGTAAAGAATCCAGACCAACTTGTTCCATGGCATCCAGATTCTGAGTTTCAGGATTTGAAAATTCTTCAACAAGTGGTTTATTAGTTGTAGGATTAGGAAGAGGCCCTAGTCCTTCTGGAGGATTAGTATTGGGGCCTAAGCGTTCAACTTCAGTTGGAGAGGCTTGACGACTTCCAGGAGTACGACTATATAAAGAAAACAGGCAAATGTTATAGCATAATTATGTAACTCAGTATTACATATTTAAAAAATGGCTGATATCACAATTTAAGCTCCTATTAGTAAAACCTTTGTCTCACATCAAAGATAACATGAAAAGCAGATTAATTGCCAAGTGGCAAATACAAAAAAGGCACAAAACCACAAACCACCATCACCGTACTCCTGTCCTATACAGCAGCATTTAAACTATTCAACTCTAACATCTTGCTTAATTACGCTGTTGTGCATAGTTAAGTCAGAACCGATTCATAGCTGGCCCTCCAGCAGGTTTTCAAGAACATTAAACCTCACGGGAAGAGATTGGCCATCCTCTCACAGAGCAGCTGGTGGATTCAAACTGCACCAACATAAACTGCTACCACTAAGAAGCTACATTGTAATCCCAAAGACATGTGGTTCAAAACTTCTCTGGAGAAGAAGGATGGGCAATCTCCTCCCCTTCAATTAACTGCCTCTGAAAACCTGCTGGAGGGTCAGCTATGTGTCAATTCTGACTTGATGGTACACAACAACAATATGAAGCAACTAAAACGTACTTGCTTGCTTACTTACAGTTTTTTAAAAAAATTTGCCACAAGAGGTCACTGTGGTCTTCAAAGGGGTAAGAAGTGTGTGATACACCAAAAAAGGCATTGAACTAAAAACATTTGACTCTTGGCTTGGTGCTTTTTGGTAAATATACTGATAACAAAAATATTTGCAATGACAACAATCTTTGCACATATAACACAAAGACATTAAGTTCATCATCTGGTTCTCTTTTAAATACAATGCTTTTAAAATCCAATTTCATCTTTTATGCCCTCTCATTTCTTTACCAAGGAGATCTGGTGGTTTTAATTAGCAAATGAAACTATTTGTAAAAAAATTGTTAAAGCATTCTAAAGACAGTCTTTTTATTATACTAAGTGGTTTCCAATTTAACCAGATGGAAATGTGGAATACTTTTATAAAACGAAATGTAATTCTACATAAAAAATGGGAAAAACAACTTCTATCACACATCATAAAATTTACAAGAAATTAATTAACACTTGACTAAATCTAAGTATCAACTTTTTTTTTTAACCAACATCTTTCATGGTCTAAACTTTATTTCTAGACATAAGCAATTTCTAGTCTTATTTCAAGACTTAGGTAATCCTTGTTTACAGTTCATTCTTCCATTTTACATAAATGTTTCTATACATCTATACTTTTTCTGATCAGAAAGTAGTTCACTGTTTTAAAGGAAAAAAGGAATGCATTCCAACATCCTGTAAGCCAGAGTTGGCTCCAACTCACAACAATCTCATGAATCCCAGAATGAAACCCTAAACCCTGCTCAATCCTGCATCATTTTCACAATCTGTGCTATGTTTAAATCCACTGTTGCAGTCAATGTCTCAATCCACCTCACTGAGTCTTCCTCTCTGCTGACCCTTCATTCTTTCAAGCATGATGTCCTTTGCCAAGGACTTGTTCTTCCTGAAAACATTACCCAAAATATGTTGGAAGTCTCAATACCAACGCCTTAATGAGCACTCTAGCTATACTTCTTCCAAGATAGATATTTTTGGCCATCCACGATATCCACTATTCTTCATCAACACCATACTTCAAAGGCATCCATTCTTCTCTTCGGTCTTCATTTACTGTCCAACAGTCACATAAGTATGAAACAACTGGAAATATCATGGCTTGGATCTTCTAAACAGACAACACTCCTCTTTAGCACATTAATGTCATCTAATTTCTTGAATGCTATCAATTTGTTTGATTGTAGATCCAAGGTAAATTAAATCCTTGACAACCTCAATCTTTTCTTCATTATTATGGTGTTGCTAACTGGTACAGTTACAGAGATTTTTGGTTTTTATTGAGTTGTATATTAAATACATGGCAGTAATTTTGTTCCACCTAGCTTTTAATATAGTTGTTATATAGCTAAATGGTCTGTGACTCAGTTCTGAAATTGAATTCTGAGATTGAGATACCTTACATTGGGATAAATTCACATTTATATATATAAAAAAAAATTTTACAAAGCACTTTAGACATGTGACTTAACATCTTATTTAAAAATTAATGACTGTCTTTTCAACATTAGAAGATATTTTTTAAGGGGCGCTCTGGTGGCCTAGTGGCAAGGAGCTGCAACTACAATCCCAGAGGCAAACGGTTCAAATCCACCAGATGCTCTGCCAGGGAAGGAGGGACAATCTCCTCCTGTACCAGTCAGATCTGATTTGACGGTACACGCACACAAAAATAATAAAATAAAATAAAATTTTTAAAAAAAGATATTTTTATTCTCCTTTATCATATTTTGTTTCCTATGGGACATTTCAAAAGTTCATTTTTCACTTAGAAAGTATCTCATAAACTCTGTCGTCAAGTCAAAACCAACTCACAGCTGATTTTCCAATGGGTTTCTGAGGCTTTAAGTGCAATGGGAGGAGGAGCCTGTCCATCTTCTCCCTGTAGAGTGACTGGTGGATTCAAACTATCACAGGATATACCAGAAGGGTGTATAAAACTGATCATCTTGAAAATTAGCCAATTAAAAACCTAAATAATAAGCCTATCATTCATACACTCCTTCCAGTCCTACTCCAATAATGTATGTATTGACAATGTATTCATTAATGTACATATTAAAGATATGCTGACGAAGTGGCCATATGGCCATAAACATTCTTTTGAAACTTTAATACACTGGCAGACAGTAATAACTATTATACCTAAAATAAGTAATTCAAGTATAACCTAAAATTAGTAAAAAAAATAGTTTTACAGGTCCTATTTTAATGGGATAAGTATAATCTTTCACATACAATAATTCTACTACAGAAAAAAGTAAACAGTGCCATAGGAAAAAAATCATTATGCTAGGAGTGGTGCTATTTTCTTGCTATAGTTAATGGTGTATTAACACTTCAATTATAAATGTGTAATCTGAAGGGTTTAAAATAAATTCATGTTTGAATGTATGTCCTTGACGGAACACATAAGATTAGATAATAGCAGAAGCACACAATCATAAGGTTCTAAAACAAAACAGAATAGTATTCAATTTCTTTCTCGTCAAAAGAGGTTTACTGGTTCTGGATGCTTTTTTGCACTTAAAAATAATTAAAATGGCATTTTTTAAAAAAGAAATACATTCTGCTTTTGATATATAAAGGCAATACATGTAAGAGTATACCACCCAGCATGTAACTATACTCTGTTGACTGAGATTTGACAGTTCGTAAGATCCCAAATAGCTAATTTCCAGGTATAGGCTTCAAAGCATTTGACTATCGAAGTATAACATACAGGAAATAGGTATGAAGAAACAACCCCCTATATTTACAAGTATCATACACAAACAACTAATCTATAAAGCTAAAACTAAGAATTCATAGTTCTTTGAAGCCTCAAATATGATCTCTGCTTCCTATAATGGCATGAATAAGTGGTAGCATCACAAATTCATGTAATATTAAAATGGACTCTAGTACTAGCCTAATTATGTCTCTTCATTTTCTAAGTTTGCATGTTATATGGAGGTGCACATGGACAGGAAAGATAGGCAGATAAGGAAAAGAACTCAACAGAAAGGCGATCAAAGCAACTCCAAGAAATGTCTGCTAAGCAATCAGATATCCTTACAAAAAAAGAAAATCTTAGACCAGATTCATACAAAGTACAAAAGGAAATAAACCTAAACTGGACAAATGTCTAAAAGCAGTCATATCAGCTGGTTGTAATAATCTCTAAAAAAGAGAAACTTTTTCTTCTTGGAGAAAGTTAAAATCTTACTTAAAATCTTTGCAATCGGCATCCATTCCATTTGGCAAACCTCTGCCATTTATTTTAGAATCATCATCATCTCCTTGTTTAAGCTCTCTGTTTTGGTCCTCCTCAAATGGAGAAGCCTTGCCTTTTTGATCTCCTTTCTCAGGTCCATCTGTTTCAGCATCTCTAGTGCCCTGAGGAAAAAGAATCTGTTTGATTCTGAGTATTTAATAGAACACAAAAAAGGCACCATAAGGTGGCCAAAAACTACACTAAAGTGCATGTAAACAATAAAAACAATGAGTCTTATTTTAATTTTGTACTTTACTAATTTATTAAAGGCTAAAATTTTAGTATAATCCAGTGATTTATAACAGAAGGGCTAAGGCAACCTTAACTATAGCGGTGCTGAAAAGCTTTAACACCACAAATTACAGAACTCTATTTGGTGCACAGATGAGTTTGTACATTTTCCAGAACTTCAAAGTTATGTTTAGTAACTTACAGATCAACCATAAGTATAAATAAGCCTTTTCAACCTTGCAAAATAATTTTCATTAATATTTTACTTTTATAACATAGTTATTATAAATAGCACCAATGGCTCTATTCATCTCATTTATTTAAGAAGTGGCCAAATGAAGAATCTAGAGATAGTAATAGCTCAAAATTTTCCTTTAGAAAGGACAGGGAAAGTAAACTGATTGAAATAATGAACAAATAACAATCAAGTGAATAATATTTCTTTAATAAAAATACTTACAAAAGTTCCCTTCCTAAATCGAGAATCCAATTTATCAGCAGGAGAGGAACTTAATACATATTCTACCATGCTCACACCAAGGCCTCCACTTTCTGATCGCGGAGACAATATTGCATTTACTTCACTGTTTCCAGAAAAACTCTGTCCAGATCTTCTCTGTACCGTAATAGGCTGGGACACAGGATGGTCTATTTGGAAGAAAGAATACAGTTATATTATTATACTTTTAAGCTAAACAGAAATGCTTTTAAACATTAAAACAGAATGGAAATTTTAAAAATCATACAATTTTATTTCAAATGTTAATATTATCTTTATAAAAAGCTCATCATTCTTTCGAGCCTCAAGAGCTTAAGCATTATCTTTTAAAAACAGACAGCAAGAATCATGTATTAGCAAAAAGGTAAAAGCTGGTGTGAAAAATATAAAAAAAAAAATGTACAACAAAATTTTCTGTTACTCTTCAATTTTTAAGTTGTGATTGTAATGAAAGTTTACAGAAAAGCTGGATTTTCATTCATTCATGGTTGCATTTTCCACCCTACCCAACTCAGTTCATGTTTTGTTTAGTTTTTTTAAAAAAAGGCATTCGGGGGGCAGGGGGGAGAATGAACTGGGGAGGAGGGTAGAGAAAACAGTGCAACAATGAATGAATGAAAGCCCCAAATCTCTGTAAATGTTCATTAAAACTAATAAAATTTCATAATAATTTAAAAAAAAAAAACCCACAAAGAAGGAAAATGGGGGGGGAGGCATTCATTGTTTCATAATTCCCCCCCCCCAGTCATCCCAGTTCACTTTGCTATACACCTCTTACTTTGGACTTCTGTCATACAAATAATGCCTAATCATATATTCCTTTTAAATAGTTCTTCCCTTTATCTTTTCCAAAGTAGTGTTTGTAATTTACTCCCTCTCTTCTTAGTTTCTCTCCCACTTCCATGTCAGTACTAACAGTGATGTTATACAGTATTTGTCGTTGTGATGGAGATATTTTACTTAATATAATGTCCTCCAGGGTCACCCATGTTGTGTAATATTTAATAAGTTCCTTGTTTTTCAGTGCTGTGTAGTATTCCATTGCATGACTATACCATAATTTTCCTAAACATTTACTTGTTGATGAGTTAAATAAAGTTTCATCTACTATGAATACCTTTCCTCACTTATTTCACTTATTGACAGCATTTTTATATAAAGCTTCCAAAAAAAAGTTCCTACAGAAGTCATTAAGTTACTAGTTGCCTCCAATTCAGGTACAATACTCTAAGGGGCTATAATAAAAGTGTTAAGCCATCAGTTTATTTACTATCATACTACTTAGATTTGTTACTTTTATGAGACTCTAATTAAAAAACAACTAAAACTCACTGTTGCCAAGTCAATTCTGATTCCTTGGTGGTAGGGGTATTACAAGAAATCCTCCACTAAGTTCCTGAAGCTGTAAACTATAGCAGGAGATTATCACTCTTTCTCCCAAGGAGCTGGTAGATTTGAACTAGTTAAGACTCACAATCTTAGGGTAAGCAGCTCAATTTACTACAAGCTATCTTCAAACCATATTAAGACATTCCCATTCCAGCACCTCTAAAAGTCCTGGTGCCAAAAGATTGGTAGTCTGAATTCAACTGCAGTCTGAATTCAAAGTCTTGTTGGTTTATGTGATGTCATGACTCATGACAACTCTATGTATGAAAAGGAAATCTGAATCTGGCCCTATCTTGTGTCATACTCACCATATATGACGTGCTTGAGCTGATTGTTAAAGTTACTGAGTCAATATTACCTTGTTGAGGGTCTTCCTATTCTATATTGACCCTACACCTTTCCAAGAATGATGTTCTTTGCCAAGGAAAGACTTTCCTAACAAAATGCCCAAAGTATGTGAGACAAAGCTTCACCACCCTTGCCACCTTGGTCGCTCTTTCGCAAACACGTATTTATTCTTTTGGTAGTCTGTGGTATATTCAGTACTGTTCTCCAACACCACAACTCAAAGGTCTCAAAGTATTCTTCTATTATCCTTAGTTATTGTCCAATTTTCAGAGGATGTTGTTGTTGTTATGTGCCATCAAGATGCCTGCGACTCAGTGACCCTAAAAACAATAGCCCTAAGAGCTGCTCTATCCTGTGCTAATCTGATACACCTACCCCAGTACCCTAGTCACTGAATCAATCCATCTCACTGACGACCTTCCTCTCCTGCGCTGTCCCTCAGCAACCAAGGTTGTGTCATCTGTATAATGCAGACTGTTGATATCTCTACCTCCAATCCTGATGCCACACGTTCCTCCTCATGGAGCCTAGTCTCCTGGATAATCTGTTCCACATATAGATTGAATAGATATGAAGATAGGATACATCCTTGGTGTGCACTCTTCCCAATTTTGAACATGCAATGTTTCCTCCCTCTGTTCTGATGACTGCCTCCTGGTCCAAGCATAGGTTTCGCATACGCACAATTAAGTATTCTGGGATTCCCATTCTTCTGAGTTAACCACAGTTTGTTGTAATCCACACAGTCAAATGCTTTTGCAGAGTCAATGAAACACAGATAGACATTCCTCTGGTACTCTCTGCTTTCAGCCAAAATCCATCTGATATTAGCTATAATATCCCTAGTACCACAACCTCTTCTAAACCCAGCCTGCACTTCAGTTCTCTGTTGATGTACTGTTCCAGTTGTTTATGGCATAGTAAATAATCATAAACATCGGGCACGACTTAGTCTTTAATTGATGTCCTTGCTCTTCAGCACTATGGAGTACAGTAGATTTTCCTAATGTGATACATCTTCTGATTTCTTGACTCTGGTACCAAGGGTGTTGATATAGGGCTGCTACAAGTTGAGGTTTAACAGCATTTAACAATCTATAAAATTAATTTAGTTATTAACTACAATTCTTAGAATTATAATTCCATTTGGACAAGGAATATGTTGTTCATATTTGCACATGTCCACTACTCAAAGTGTTTTATTTACAAAGTTAGGAAAGGGAGTGATATAAAAATTGACTAGACTGAAATATAAAAATCATGATCAGGGAGCACTGGTGGTCGAGTGACAGTAAGCTACACTGCAATCCAAAGGCACATGGTTTGAATCCACAAACAGCTATGCAGGAGAAGGATAGACAATCTCCTCCTATGCAATTAAATGCCTTTGAAAATCCACTAGAGCATCAGCTACAGGTCAGTTCTGACTCAGTGGTACACAACAACATAGTCCATCAGAGGTAATATATAAAAAATATTACCTAAATATCCATCTTGAAAATAATTTCCCATTAACAAGAGAGTTAACTCTTGGGGGAGGAGGGTACTCCAGAGTAGCACAACTAACACAAAGCTGGCACCTCTCAGGTAGTTCAAATCTATCTTGGGAAAAAAGATGGGCAATCTCTCCTAAGGGATATACTGCTTTAGAAAGCTATAGAAAGGTCAACTAGGAGTTAGAACTGGTTCAAAGACAATATTTTTTTTTTTTTAGTTTAGAAAACATTTATGGTGATAAATACAATGCCTACTTATCCTTCAAAATTAAATCCAAGTATGTCGATCTATCAAAAGTTATCAAATACACACATTTAATAGTAAGCAAATTCTAAAACGAAAATGAAAGATCTTGATAGTCATGATCATATCTCACTTATCTTGGTAGCTTCTAATCTGTTCCATGTTATTATTTTGCTCAAATTCTCAATATTTTAAGGAAATTTTGGTCAAATGTAGTTGTTATCAACATTTCAATCTATTTTGACTGTAAATAAATACTAAACAAGATCTTACTAAGTTTTTCAGTTTTAGCTTTTGTTGTTAATTGCTTCAGTTTAACAAGTTTAAAACTACAAAAGTACTTAAAATGTTTCAATATATTTTAATGATTTGGAGAATAAAGAAATACCTGGGAATTTTTATTCAACATAAAAGATTGGTTATTAGGTAGCTACTGTCAGGCTGAGTTCCACTGACAGTAATCCTATGTATATAACAGAATGAAATGCTATGTAGCTCCGTATTACCCTCATAATGGTAGCATGCTTTTGACCTCATCCTTGTGACCACTGTGCTGAGCCTTATCACAGTAGGTTTTGTGCAGCCTTGCTGGTCCTGTATTTAAGAGAAAGAGTGTAGTCCTCTATCTAGGTCGTGGTCTTCACGATTATTTGTTATGCACCAAATATCTGGACAATGACTAGGGATGATAGAAAAAAAATCGATGCCTATGAGCTGTGGTGCTGGAGAAGAGTACTGAATACACCATAAACTACTAAGAGAACAAACAAGTTAGTCCTAGGAATGGAGAAACCAGGCTGTGTCTTGGAGACAAGAATTTTGATACTTCGTGTGACATACTCTGGGCTTGCTGCAAGTAAGGAACAGTCTTTGGAGAGGGACATCATGCTTGGACATGTAAGAGAAGACAACCCTGCATGAGATGGACTGACTCAGTGACTAAGGTAATGGAGGAAGGCGTGTCAGAGACAATGAGGTTGGCTCAGGATAGTGCAGAGTTCAGGGCTGTTGTACATAAGGTTTGATATGAGTCCCAAGTAACTTGATGGCATTTGGCAATAACAACAACAGTAGCACCCTGTTGTGTTGTGATTCAAAAAATTTTCATTACTTTTGGGGATAAGGTTGTCAGGCATTCATACTTCATCTGAAGTTCCATTGTCATGTATCCATCATGGATGATACATCAAAAGCATAGCTTTAAGGATAAGAGTCAAAAAGCAGACCACAGCAGGTCAGTACAACTGACAGGTAGGTGAAATTGGTTATTATCATCCTTTAATATATGTTTTATAGTAGTCTGATCATTTGAAATAGATCAAGTTGCTTAAACTTAAGTTATAAAAGAGAAAATTTATAAAATATCAGGTGTCATCTTATAAATTTTGACACATGGAGATCACAGGTGTGTCAAAATAAAATTACACATGATTTTCCATGTTTAATATTCATAATTATTATGCTAAGTGAACTTACTCGGTCCCAAAAGGAAAAATATTGTGTAAGACCATTGTTGTAGAAATAGAAAGATAACTTTTTCAGAAGCAGGTGACCAGGCCTATCTTCTGAAGTGCTTCTGGGTAAAACGGAACCTCTAACATAAACTTCCAATCTTTCAATAAGGTGTAGGACATTTTAATTGTTTGTACCACACAAGGACTTCATTTATAAAATACACTGGAATAAATGAGCACCTCTATCAGAAACATATGAAACCAAATAAAGGGACTGTTGTGTGGATCGCAACAATAAGTGACGGACACTGAGGAGAACAGGAATCCCAGAACACTTGATCATGCTTATGCGAACCCTATACTTGGACCAGGATGCAGTCATCAGATCAGAGAGATGAAAACAGTGCATGGTTCAAACTCAGGAAGAGTGTAGGCCAGGGATGTGTCCTATCTCCATACCCTTTATGCAGATCACCCAAGAGGCTGGGCTCTATGAGGACGAATGTGGCATGAGGTTTTGAGGAAGACTCATTAACAAACTACATTATGCAGAAGACACAACTCGGCTTGCTGAAACTGAGAAGGACCTGAAGGGCTTGCTGCAGAGGGTCAAAGGCTGCAGCCTTTAATATGAATTGAAGCTCAACATCAAGAAACCAAAAATTCTCACCACTGGGCCAATTGGCAGCCATCATGATAGATGGTGAAGAGATTGAGATTGTTAACAACTTTAGTTTGCTTGGCTCCACAATCAACACTCTTGGTACCAGAAGCCAGGAAATCGAAAGATGAATTGCACTGGGAAAGTCTGCTGTCAGGGACCTCTCCCAAGCAGTGAAGAGCAATGACATCAGTCTGGAGACTAAGGTGCAAGGTGATCCAAGCCACAGACTTTGTAATTGCTTGCTATACGTCAGAAAGCTAGACAATGGCTAGGGATGATAGAAAGAGAACCGATGCCTTTGAGCTGCTGTGGGGGAGAAGAGTACTGAATATGTCATGAACTGAAAGGAGAACAGGTTTATCCTGGAGAAGGTAAAGGCAGGCAGCTCCTTGGAGGCAAGGATTCTGAGGCTTTGTTTTATATACTTTGGGCATGATGCAAGGAGGGACCAGTTCTTGGAGAGTGACATCATGCATGAAAATCTAAAATAAAATATTTAATACTACATAATGATGCTCTTTAACAATATAGTCACATTTATATATCATACATATGTTTGGGGACTTTGGTGGCACAGATGATAACAAATTATGCTGCTAACCCATAAGTCATGGTTATCTAGCACTCTGAAGACATTATAGCTCTATGGAAGACAGGCGATCTCTTCCTATTATGATGTTACTACAATTCACCGCCAATCCAACAGCAGTGAAAAAGACACACGTGTTTATCTTGCCTCACCAATTTCTTGGACCTAAGTCTTGACTTACTATTTATGAAGGTAGTTGTGTGCCACTGAGTCAGAAGCAACCCACAGCTGACCCTCCAGAGTGTTACCAGAGGCAGTAAATCACACAGAAGGAGACTTCCCATCCTTCTCCCTCAGAGCAGCAGCTGCTCATTTTCAACTGTGTGCCTTTGGGGCTCCAGTGCAGTTTCTTAAGACTAGGCCACCAGAACTCACTAAAAGATATATTACTCTGGGAAAATATGCTGTCAAAGACTTTAAATGAAAGAGCAAGGATATCAGTGTAAAGAATAAAGCAAGCCTTACTTAAGTCATGGTATATTCAATTGTCATATGCATATGAAAAGTTAGACAAACAACAAAAAAACACCTGATAACTCTGAATTACACTGGCATAAAACACTGAACATGCAATAGATGGCCAAAGAAACATACAACTCTGTCTTGGAAGAAGTGCAGAGTGCCCTTTAGAAACAAAAACTGTGTATTTATGGAGTATCACAAACTTTCAAAGCTCTGTTACCATTCTGGGACTTCTAAATTACTGAGGAAGTTATTTTCTTTCTGAATGTAGCTAAAGTCTAATAAAGTTGCAGTAAACGGCATTTAGAGAACAGCAATCATTGTAATCTAAGACTGAAAATTGTTAAGTACTATCAGTTGGAATCAACTAATAGCTGACTCTCTAGTAGGTTTTCAGATGCAATCAAGTGCAAGGTAGGAGAATGTCCATCTTTCTCTCATGGAGCAGCTGGTGGATTAGAACCTTGTGTCTCTGTACGGCAGCGCAATTCCCTTACCACTAAACCACCAGTAGTAAATTTATCCGTCTTCTATTTAATGGAATATCAGAATTTTTATTCAGATTTTTTATTCAGATTATTTTAGATAAAACCTTATTGTGACAAAACCTTTTGGTTGGCAGGCTATCACATAAGGACTAAATGACCTAAGAAAAGGGTACATTATCCCAATAGATAGATAGATATAGATATATAGATATATATATAGATTGTTATCTTTGTTAAGGATGAAATTCTCAACAGTTTCAGTCTTTGATTAAGTCTTCAGCAAAAATATCACAAAATTACCCCAAAATCATGGGGGGTTGTAGACAGGGTTTTGAATAAGCTCCTGATAAAAATATACCAAAATAACTTACGAGATGTTCCCCATGCAGTCTCTCTCCATTCATCATCCCCAAGAAATATGCCTTTTTGTCCATCTTTTGTTGAATCATCAGGTTCCCAAAACTTTTTGGTAGGCAAAAGCTATTAAGGAAAAAAGGAAAATAATATTTAAATTTTATTCCAATTATAAAGAACCAATATATAGGAGAAAGCAAATATATCAGTGATGTATGTAAAAGTTAATTTTATGTTGATGAAAATTCCACCACCTATTTCATAACCTAGTCCATGATAACTTGACCTATATTTAGATATAGCTCTAATAATTACAAATCTGAAAATAAATCAAAGTCTATTTCTGACATTCCTGTAAGTTTTAAAATTTTTTATGTTATTTTTCTTTACATGTAAATTTCTTCCCAAGACTTACTAAATTTACTTTAAAACAGGCTATAAAATAAAATTGTCTTCAGGAATGATAAAAATTTTCCTTACTTTCAAGTACTGCTCCTTTCTGTTGATAATTCTTCAGTCTCTAACACAAAATATTTTTTCATTCTTAGTTCACCTACTAAATGGGAGTGACCACTGTAATTTTTACTAGCTCTTGAATACTAGCAACATGTCAACTACTAATCAGAACACTCTGGAACACATATAAATGCCTCCACATATTTTAAGATAACAATCTCACACCTCTGTTGTTTTCTTTTATAGTGTCACCTACATAATTCACAAAATCTGTGAGGATATAACTATTCACTAGTTACTTAAAATATTCAATTAGTTAATTCTTACTTATGTTTTAATATTCTTTGAAGTTCCCTGACCACTTAGAGGAGATGAACTAAGGATATACATGCTAGTAAAGAGTAAACTGGTTTAGTGGGACATGTATTTCTTACATAAACCATCTGTCAAGATTCTTACCATTTTTAGCCCACAATCAGTGCTCATTATACTTCCATTACTGCCCTGGTAATACGTTGGTTGGCTCACCAAAAGGCCGTGGCTCAATTTTACCAGTTGTTCTGAGGGAGAGAGTTGAGCAGTCTCCATCCATCAAGATTTACAGCCTCAGAAATCTGATGGAGGACTGCTAGGAGAGTATACTGACTTGATGGCAAGCAGGGTGAGGTTTTGTTTTTATTACTATACTGATCCTACCCAGATTACCAGTTTGTCTCCTCGATGGCAACATGATCTCATTTTCAGAGAGTTTAAAATGTATACACGAACTATAACAGAATGTAACTTAGAAAACCCTGAACTGGGTCTGACAGATAAATGAGTGACAGAAACAAAGAAAGAGAGTGAGAGAAAGAAAGGGTGAGTGATTTGAGTGTGCAATTGCACAGGAAGACAAAAACAAAAACAACACTTACGAAAATACAGTGTGAAACAAAGAATAAGCAGGAGAAACATAAATAAAGGTCATAAGTCGGTGCTAGTAAAGCTATGGCTTAAGAAGAAGCTTAAAGGTCGGCTAAGAATATTGGATATTATACTGATAGCAAAAGAAATCAGCAAAGGTTAGTAACAGTGATTCCACTAGGTTTAAAAACTCAAACCAAGGGGCATTAATATACAGAATAAGAAAGGGAGAAAGAACACAGGAAAGGAGTCCATTTAAGAGAATGACAGTAAGTCCAAAGTAAAAATAATACAGTACTGACAGAAAGAATAAAAAAATACTTTATTTGAAGAGTCAATATATTGAGTCAAAATTTATTTGAAGGATCTAGGTATAAATATGGGGATGTATAGGCAAGAAGACTAAAACTTCAAAACTGGAGAGTGAAGTAGATGGCACTGGTGCTGACCAACACAGAAAAAACAAACAGAAAAACAGAGAAGCAGCAGGCTGTTCTACTTCGAGTTTTAGGAAGAGAAATGAGCAGAGTTCCAATTCTGTCATGCTCCTAATTTATATCTCAATTTTGAAAAAAGATGAACTTTTGATATTTTAGAAGTTTTTGCAGATTAAGATCTTTCCAGGCTGCAAATGATTTAAAGTAGAGACACTGAAACATCATCATCTGCTTTAACATAAATCCCAACTAAGTAAAATGCATCCTCAGTATTTGAGGGCTTTTTAAAAAAAATTCACTATAAAAATTCATGTAACTATTCAGATCAAATGTAAAGCTGGTAATACACTATTAAAGCATCATACTCTATATAGTTAGGGAGCTCTGGTGGCTCTGTGGTAAAGAACTGCACTGCTAACACTAATGTATGTATATCAAATACACCAGCTCCTCCACAGGATAAAGATGAACAATCTCTGGAGCAATTTACTGCCTCTGAAAACCTGCTGGAGGGTCAGCCACAGGTTAGTTCTAACTTTATGGTACACAACTAACAACTATATACTTATAACTGAACATTCATTTACAATAAAATGTGTAAACATATAATCCCTTTAGGATACTACATTAAAATAATAGATATGCTTTTCACAAATACTTCATGAAAAAAATTTCAATATCAAAATAAGAGTAACAATGAATCTAAAACAATATACTTAATAGAACAACTAACAGAATAATTCATGACAAATAGAGAAGTGTGTGAAACTCTTCTGAGGCAACGAAAAGATAGTTTTTTGCACTCATCAGTCCAACGACTGTTTTGGGACAAGATTTTACACGATACTTATAGAGCACTGTTTAAAATGCAACACATACAACTCAAAACAACAATGTCAAGCACTTACCAACTTTGCTTACTTTTTGTTAGCATTGTTCTATGAGTATCTCCTCATTTTGCAAATATGCATAAATTATCATGCAGAGAAACAGAATTTAGATGTTAATAAAATCAACACCTCTCCTATCAAAGGTCTTCATCCAACACAACTTTCTGTGACAGTGTGAATATGCATTTCAAGTAATTTTAGATAAACTACTAGCTTATGATGAAAAGTATGTTAAAATGGATTAAATAAAGGGCAGAACAGGAATTAAATAGAACAGTCAATGAATGATGCATCACATAGAACAGCAATGAAAATAAATACTTGTCCTTAAGACTCTTCAGTATAAATGGGAAGAGCATTACAGAAGAGTGGAAGAGTATTTATAAATAAATGATCTAGTATCACTTCACAATAGTTTCCTAATTCACAAAAGTCCTAATGTAAGGTGAGGCAAATCAGTATTCGTCAACCTGCTCCACTGTGCTTCCAAATCAGAAATTACTGAGTGGATGTACAAATTTATCCACAACTGTCCTCTGCCTTCTAAGTTCTTTCCTTCAAAAAGAATTAATGGCTTGCTCTATCCATCTCCATAAATAAATCAGTCAAGACCTGACTTGCAAAAACTGTCTTTAAAAATGAGAGAGGAGGAATCTCCAATTAAAGATATGTTTTAAGTTGTGCTTACACTTTAAAATAGTTTTCTATTATGTGAAGTTCTTAAAACCACCAAGTCCAAAAAGATGTAAAGTTGAAATGATCATGTTTTAAACTGAGGTGTTCATCAATCAAAACTGAACACTTTTCAGAAGTAGGCTATCAGGTCATATTATTAACTGTAAGTGAACAAATAAAAGATAGGCATAGATAAGCTAGAACTAGGATGTAAAAAGATCAAAAGAACAAGGTTAATTTTCTAGAAATCTAGACTATTATCTTTTCTGTTAATAGTTGGTTTGTTTTTTTTTCAACTCAAGCTACGTCCCCCAAACCTTCTCCCTTTCAAATATCCCTTACTAACATAAACTGACAGTATTAATGTTGTCAAGTCCAATGAGAATAGTATTGGAAATAGTTAAGTCGCTCATCAGGTCATACTGCTGTCCAAGCACCACTCTGTCACTTAAACATTAATTACATTTTCTAAGCTTCTGTTTCCTTGCCAGAAAAATTGATAATAAAGTAACTGTTACAAGAATTATCATGAGGTTAGAATAAAATACATCAACTCCTTGCCACAGCATAAGGAGACACATAAATATTAGGCATCTTTATCACTACCCAACACATGAGTCCTTTAATATTATAAACATTAATGACACAATGGCTAAGCAATAGTTAGCTGGCTAGTTATAACAAAGAATTCCAATATTATTTACCGCAGAGATTGCATCTATAGCTGTTTGCCTTTTTTTTCTCCTTTGAGTTAATTTGGGTATTCTAGGGGGATCATGAAATCCAGTTACTGAACACTTAAAACAAACAGCTGCCTGAGTAGTCGTATTTTGAATTGGGAAAAATAATAATATAGTCATATATTGCACTGAAGAAAAAAAATCAGAGGTCAAAAAAAAATTGACCAAGTTTACTGTATAATTAGCAAGCAACAGAACTGAATTTGAATCTCTTTATTTCTGAGGCCAATGTGCTGTAGTTAACTATTTAAAAAGATGGTTCATCAATATTTTGGGAATTTACCAGTATTAAAATATTGTTAGGATTCATTTAATTGCTATAATTTGATTTTTAAACCTGTTTTTGTTTTTATGACTTTTTAAAAATGTGAAACTCCCTTTGGCAATCTCTCCCCAATTAAGTGGGAGATTTTTTAGGTTTTTTTGTTTTTTACTCTTGGTGTGTCTTGTTTTGACTGAATTTTATTCTTTTCTTACTCACTGATTTGTGTCTGTGCACTACTAATAAACTAAAATGCAGCCATTAAAAACAAAAACACAACCCTATTAGGAAAACAGCCCCAGATAAATAAAAGTTTAAATAATATTACAATATTCTTGCCATATAATGAGTCCATTCATTCTGGTAGATAAACCAAAATAAGATTACATACACATTAAGGTATGGTCAGTAACACTGTTACTTTAAACAGTTGATTTCCATGCCATTTATCCCTAAACTCAGATCAGAATTAAAGTATTTAAGAGGCATACATATAAAAGGTTATTTTTACTACTATATGTAAAAAAGTCTTATTAAAATTCATACTACTCATGACTGATCTAAAGGGGAGTGGAAGAGCATCTTATTTCCCTATTTAGTTATGTTTTACTTTTCACTTTACAAATACTTTGGGATCTTGTGGGGTTTTTTGTTAGCTGCCACGATTCTGACTCACAACAATCCTACATGTTAAAAGTAGAAAAGAGCTTAGTACACATTACTTTAAGTGTTATAAAAGGAATATTATTTACCACACTCAATCTATATAATAAATAATCCCCAAATTAAACACACCAGCTCGGTAATTTAAATTCTGGGTTCTATGAAGAATCTCAAATTGGGTTTGTCTTAAAGAAGAAACAGTTACTTATCTATGTACGTATCCAATAACTTAAAGATAACAGATATGTACCTTTATAATATAGTTGATTAAACTATTATCCTAATGAAGTAGATTTCAACCTCCTGGATTAGCTTTGCTCCTTTTAAGCCACAGGACATAAGTCAGATGATCTTTTGATAAAAGCAGAACCACTATTATTTTTTTTTTTTTTTAAAAAAAGGAAAGGATGAGTTTACAAATGGACAAATGCAAAATGCTTCTCATTTCTGGATGAAAAATTAGATGAGATTGTTCTCTGCTGGTAGGTCAGTAAAGTTAATTACGAGTTACAAAAAGCAGTACACTGGCAATTAGCCCTAGCCGAAAATGCAGTGATTTGTACATTAGAAAACCACATAAACGTAAAACATAATAAACAAAACTTTAAAGGAAAAGTCAAGACTAGGGCAATCTAATAAAAAAAGGATTTTACATTTAAAAAAAAAATACAAGCAGTTTTAGAAACCTAAGGCTGCTTTTAATTTATGCCAATGAATAAATTCTGGGATAAAACAAAACCAAAAAACCTCACCTGTCAGGAAAGGAGGAGAAGACTGGTGAGAGAGAGACAGGCAAAGAAGGAAATCCCAGAAGGTTCCCTGCTGCCTGTGAGATGAGGAAAGATAGAAAGGCTTGTGGGAGAGAGAACCCAGAGGCAGAAATCTGAGGTTTCTTATCTATCTCTTAAAGATAACAATAATATTAGTGATTAACAGCTTATTTCAAAAGTACATTTTTATTGAATGAAGGTTACTGATGAATTATAACCTGCTATCATCCACCAAGCAGCAGCCAGTCTAAGCCCTCAACAATTACTGAATATATCCAACATTTCAATGAAGAAAGCCTGGACTTAGTTTAACATACTATTCAACCCTGCTCCTCTTTTCAAAAAACCTCACATGCTCTTCTCTTCCAACCTAAATTACTAACCCCCTTTAATAATTGTTTCTGATAACATTTTTTAAACTGCAAAGCATTGGAGTTGTCAAATGTTACATTAGAAAGAAACAGAACCAATTAGTAAATTTATATATAGTGTGGATTGAGGAAATAAAGTGTGGGAACTCTAACTATAATAAAGTAAGGACATGACTATTCTTAAGAGTCAACAAATTCAAATTTGTCACAGATTGGAAGGTTGAAATGGTTTAAGTCTGCTTTTTAAGATATGTTATTCTGCTTTCTAAAAACTAAAGGAAGCAGGTGACAGGAAAAGAATGAAAGCCTGTTATTCCCACATAATATAAATAATGCCTAAGGAGCCACTGTAATGCAGTGAAGCTGAAGTTCTGAATGAAAAAATTATTTCTTCTCTCAAATTTCTCTTAGGGCCCAGAATTTTACCTTATGCACTGGACTAACAAGTTTATTTTGGCAATACTTAAGCTTAAGCACCTTAACTCACCCTTAAATCAGTCCTCTGAAAATGACAAACTCTTTGGAAAACGCTGTTCTGGAGAAGGGGAGGGTTAGCTAGCTGCAGAGTGCCCTCTTGTGGCCCAGAGGAGTGACTGGACTCTTTTTCTGCATCTGAAGAGCACAGCATTGGATGGAGTGAGTCTCATGAAGGTCTAATCTACCAAAGTAAAATAATCTCCAGGAGCAAATGGTTAATTACATGACTCAGATCTGTCCACTGTTATTTTCCATTACCGAAGTCCACACTACATTAAGTACTATAGAACTTGACAATGATGCAATTGTGACCACAGGGGTTTTCATAATAAAAATTTTCTAAATATTCATTAGGTAGACGGAAAGTATTTGCTATCTTAAATATATAATGGTGAGGTTAAATGTGTGTATAATGAAAATTATGGATTAATAATATTGATAAAATTCATTTAAAAATTTCAGAGTACCTACTGTGTGTATGCTAGATATTAAAGATAACAACCTCCAAGAGAGACAGACGAATACAAAACAAAACTATAGCCAGTAACATAAGTACAAATTTAAAAAAAAAAATCACAAGTCATATAAAGAAATCATTCCTTGTACTGCAGATAGTAATAGAACAACAGGGAAAATATTTTTTCCGTAATTTTATGGAGAATTAGAAATTTATTAAGCAAAAATCCATGCGTGAATAAGACAGATTTGAGAAGAAAGCATAGTGAACAGTCAAGTGTGGCTAAAGCAAAAGTAGCACATACAAAAACAGCAGAAAAAGGGTACGGAAAGTGTTCTCGTAGCAAAAATTATGCTTCGTTAACAAAATAGAAGATATTCTTTAAAGAACACAAATAATTATATATAATCAGACTAACAATAACTGCTAAAAGTGAAAAACAAAACTCAAAATCTTAAAATCACTACAACTACAGAAATAGGTGATCTAAGATTAAACCAAATACCATTTGAGAGACATGACCATCATTTTTAAGGCGACTAACAGTTTAAACAGTTCTCACTAGTTCAAATACTCTAACATAAGATAATCTTTAGTATTCATAAATATTTACCTCTCCCATTCCCCGAGATTCTAATGCAAGAGCTTGAAAATCATGATTCATTTCATCCACAGATCAAACCTGTTGAATAATTAAAAAAAAAATTAGTAAAAGATTATTTTTAAATAACAGACTACATCAATTAGTTTTATAGTATCCTGTTGCTATTACTGATATTAAGTCATCTGAGATAAGCAAGAAGCACATTTACATTAAAATCTGTGGGGAAAAACCTTGACAAAATTGTCATTGAATTATTCTGTGTGCCAACAAAAACCTGTACAAATTCCTGAACAATGGAATAGGTGGATAAAGAGTGGAAGAAGTTATTTCTATCATCCATTACAAATTATTATTTTACTTAAAATGTCATCTCAGTATCTCAACATACTGCAGAGCCCAACATAAAAATAAGTATTTATAAGCGATTTTGAGGTAGGAGTAAGTACACTTTATTGAAACAAAATGTGTTGGGAGAAACTGAGGATTTAGGAACAAACACTGGTTGACGAAATTTAAAAAAAAAAAAATCAAGGGAGATTCTGGTTCTGAGAAGTAAAGTGGAAGACAGATAGAAAAGGTTCAATAACAATAACAAGTTTGGTCTACAGAGGGAGGGAGCCAATGTGCTTCCCCACACCTCAGTCTCAAAGTCCTCCCTTCCAATCACTGTCCTGAAGTGGACCTCAAACATATATCACCTGCCTCTTCACAACATGATCACTAGTACCAAACTGTGGCGTGCTGGGGATGCGATATGGTAGTCAATGAAACTCAGTTTTGTCACTTTGTGCACATTTGTGTTTTACGCTATTATAGACTAAACTCTGCTGTCCTTTCACAAAAGTATTTAAATCCTAACCTCTACATCTGTGGTATAATTTCAATTTGGGAAATTAGTTTTGTTACATTAAATACATGAGAAAGTGCACAAGAGTAACACATAACAAAGATAAACATTATTATAGACACAATCCTAACAATAACAGGAACAAAAATATATGCAGATGTGGCATACATTATTTCTATATAAGCATGTTGTTGTATACCATTACATTAGAACTAACTCACAGTTGACCTTCAAATGGGTTTTTAGAGGCAGTCAATCATACAGGAGAAGACTGCCCATTCTTCTCCCACAGAAACGCTAGTGGATTCAAGTCATAACTTTGGGTTGCCAGCACAACTCATCTGTCAGCTTCCAGAGCACCCTATGTAAGCCAGTGTACTACAAAGTATATCTTTGTTTACAGAAGAGCAAATGTGACAAAATTATGAAAACATCACAGCCAAAACCTTGAGCAATGGGATAGGATCACAGTCTCAAAAAAACCACCTAAGTCAATTAGCATTTTAAAAAGCTCACAATGTTTTATATCCTACTGTTTGAGTAATGAGTAAAACCTTAACAGCTAGTAAGGGGCCATATTAAGATGGAACTATTGGTCTCTAGCCAGGGGAAAGAAGAGTGAAGAAAATTACACTGAGGAAGCAATCAGTCCAAAAGACTAATGAACCACATGAAACTTAACTTCCACTACTCTGAGATCAGAACTGATCACTTCTCTGATCGGAACCATAAAAGGCTCTGGATGGGATGAGAGAAAAACACAGAAAATCCAAAATCATAAAAAAGACTAGATTTACTAGTCAGAAAACTGGTGAACCACAAGACTCTGGTCTTCAAACATCATTCAAACCTGAAATTAACTTAGACTGAAGCCAAACAATAGAAAGATTATAATATGAACAATAATAACTGAGAAATAAATTCCTTCAAATAATCAACCATACAAGACCAAAAAGACATTTATGCAAAACTAAAAAGTTCAGACAGTAGAAGAGGGACCACAGGGAAGCAGTTCATCTTTCTCTGCAGAAGCGGATTCAAATCAATTGTATCAAAAGTAAAAGTCTATCCATTAGGCTACCAGTTGTTGTAGTTGTTAGGTGCCATCAAGTCAGCGATCTTTTGAACAACAGATCTGCATCCTGTCCTATACTGTGCTATCTTCAGTCTCTGACAAACAGCCCACTGCTGCAGTCAGTGTGTCAATACATCTGGTTAAGGGTCTTCCTCTCTTTCTAAGCATGAGTCCTTCCTTCAAAGAATAGCTAATCCAAACAACACACAAAAAGTATGAGACAAAGTTTTTTCATCTTTGCATTTTGGCACTCTGGCTGCAGCTTCTTCAAGATATAACTATTTGATCTCTTGGCAGTCCATGGGATATTCAGTACTCTTCCAACACCACAGCTCACAGGCATCAATTCTTTTGGCATCCTTATATACTTACTGTTCAGATATCAGCAGCACAGCTAGTGATTGAAAAGACCATGCCTCAATCAGGAACAAGTTAGTCCTCAAACTGGCATCCCATCCCTGCTGCTCAATAATTTGGAGAGGTACCTGACTGCAGACTTTTCCAGTAAAATATGTCTTCTGATCTCCTGACTGCTAATACAAGGGCTATTGTTGACACTTTCAATCTTTTCTCCATCTACCATGATGTTGCCTAGCAGTCCAGTGGTAAACATTTTTTGTATTCTTGATGCTGAGATGTAATCCTTATTGAAGGCTGTATTCTTTGATCATCTGCAAGTGCTTCAAGTCCTCCTGACCTTCAGAAAGTAAGGTGTAACATCTGCTTAATGTAGGTTTTTGATGAGTCTTTCTCAGATTCTGATGCTACATTCTTCTTCATAGAATCCAGCTTCTCAAATAATTTGCTCAGCATACAGATCAAGCTGTCAGAGCTCCTTCTAAAACACCACCGCATCTGACATTATGAAGCACCTATTCTTTTTAATTCACTGATTGTTGCACATTGTTCTCCCTCCTCTAGTCCACAGAGCAATGCACCCCTTGTTCTAGGTTGTTGTCATACATATAATGCCTAATAATATTATTCCTTTTGGACAGTTTTTCCCCTGATGTGTTCCAATGCAGTGTTAACATTATCTAGCCACTCTTCCTATTCTTCCTCCAACCCCCTATTGTTAGTCCTCTAACAGTGGTGTTATGCAGTATTTGTCCTTTCGTTACTGAAATAATTCATTCAGCATAATTTCTTCCAGACTCACCCAAGCTGTATGTTTTACAAACTCACTGTTTTTTAATGCTGAGTAATACTCCATTATATGAATATTTTGATCAGGCGATCTGGTGCTTTCTCAAAAAGCTGGAAACAGAAATATCATTTGATTCAGCAATTCCACTACTGTGAGTATATCCCTAAAGACACCAAAGCTGCGACTTAGACAGATGTATGCACATCCATGTTTATTGCTGCATTATTCACAACAGCAAAGACATGGAAGCAACCCAAGTGCCCATTTAATCTTATTGAAATATAATTTGCACTGTTACTGGTTTACCCAAAAATTCTTTTTTCTTTTCTTCTGATTTCTTTACAGATTCCAACTTCTCTTTTACTCTAAATCTCAGTGTTCCTTAGAACTCTGGCCAATCAAACTCAGTCCCATTGTTCTGAGTACTACTACCTGCTCAGGGTCTTATACATTTGTATTTACAAATCAAATCTCTTCACTCTCCAAAATTCCAAACTATCTCCTTCCCTTTCCTATTACCCAAGTAACACAGGAACCTCCAAATATTTCTTTCTCCTTGACTTTCACTTCTAACCTTCTTATACCTAATATCCATTTGCTTACCAAGTCTGTCATGGTTAACTTCCTATCTCACCCTTTCATTCAACTGTGTTGTTCAGACTACACTGAAATACTGTTTCCTATTATCCCAGTCTATAATCTAATATGCAAAATATAATCAATCACAAGTATCTTTCTGAATCATATACTTGATTGTATGACTTCTATACATCTTGCCATCAGACTTACTGACAAAGATTAAATGCCTTAATATGGTGTGTGGTTTTTTTTAAATTTTTATTGTATTATTTTTTACATGTACCGTCAAATCAGATCTGACAGGTACAGGAGGAGATTGCCCCCTCCTTCTCCAGCAGAGCATCTGGTGGATTTGAACCACATACCTCTGGGATTGCAGGCAGTGTCTTGCTACTAGGCCACCAGAGCTCCCTAATATGGTTTATTTAATAAATAAATATATATATATTATATGTATATATGTTCAAATTAGTGTTCTGGCACTAACTGTGGAAAACTAACTTAAACCTTCTCAATTTCCTTACCTGACAATAATGTGAGCATCTGCCCCAAGGACGTGCTATGAGAACTGAATTCACTCTCCCTCACTGCCATCCAAATAATTCTGACTCATAGTGACCACTATTTTTTGGGTTTCTGAGGCTGTAAATCTTATTGGTAGGAGACTGTTCGTTGTGTCTCTTGGAGCTGCTGGGACAACATGCTACACACTATGCCATTAGAGTTCCTTGTGAAAACTGAATTTGATAACTTAAAACCACCACCTAGAACAAAAGAATTCTGAACTATTAAAAATTTCTTCAGTGCCTTTATGAAATGGGGTTGGAAAAATTAGATGTCCATATGCAAAAGCAAGTAAAAAAGCATTATAATACAACTCAAAATAAGTATTAACTAAAAATAGACCATGAACATAAAAGGAAAACTTAAAATAGAGAAGAAAATACCTTTCACCTTACATTTTAGAATATATTTATAGACCGACAGTGTGCGCTCTGGCAGCCTAGTGGTAAACAGTTGCACTACAACCCAAAAGCTGGAGGTTCAAATCTATCTATAGCTTTAAAGAGAAAACTTAAGGAAGAAAGAAGAGTAATTCCCTCACATGCAATTTACTGTCTCTGAAAACCTGCCGGAGCATCAGCTATAAGTCAGTTCTGACTCAACGGCACATAACAACAATACCAAAAAGCAAAATTATAAAGGAAAAACAGGCCTTTGTGCAAATGAATCACTCTTCTTGGTAAGATACTATTAAAGAGAATGAGAAAACAAACCAGAAACTAGGGTGAAATACTTATCAAATAGCTGAAATGGACTTGTATTCAGAATATATAAAGAGCTCTTAACAAAAAAGAGAAAGACCAATTTGTCTAATTTTTTAAAAATAAAAAAGCAAAATACCTAAACACTAATATCAAAAAAACATATACACACATGAAAAGATGAGAATTTCTGTAGGAAAATACAAATTACAGACTATAATTAGATGCAACTAGTATCAGTTAGAAATACCTAAGCTAGGTATAGATCCCAAAATGCTGACACCCCACCCCACCACCTTTACTGTAGCATTATTTATAGCAATAGCGAGCTGGAATTAACCCAAGTATGGTACCAAAGGGCAAATGCTTAAAGAAACTCTGGTACGTTCACACAATATTCTAAAAAATTAAGAATTTGTTAAATATGGCACGTGAATAAATCTAGAACAGATTATGCTGAAAAACATAAGCCAGCCACAAAAGATTACGATGATGTTAACATTTGTTGTTGTTGTTGTTGTTAAGTACCCTCGAGCCACACAGACTTACAAAACACTGTACATCATGGGGAACCATTATCACATTTGACACATCAGTGTCACAGTGTATAGCTTTACAGCAACCACTATTTACCTCTATACAGCAAAGGGATAGACCACTGCTATACCACTTAGAAGAATGTTTGATTAAAAACAATTAAAACCAGGCCTGAGGGCAGCAGATTAAAATCACTCACCTTTGGCTTGGTAGCATCACTTTCTGTCTACTAGGCCAAAAGAGCTCTCTCTTTGTTGCTGTTGTTAAGTGTGAACAACCACTACTATTGTTAAAAAGCTAAGGAAAAGTTTACACATAGAATCAATGTTTGAAGGTATGCATGTTTGGGGTTTGTTTGGTTTTTGGTGGTGGTGGTGTTTTTTTTTCTAATCCATGGGATATTATAGAAGCCTACTCTACAGTATAAATAGGCTGGCAAATATAGTCTGAAATGCACAACCAGGAGAGGATAACACCGATGAATGGGACCTTCTAAAGATTAAGTCTCTGTGCACATCAAAAACTTCTTCCATTGGGACACAGAGCCACAACCATGGGAAAGACTTCCTTAGCTTTCTCAATTGGCATGTTGAGCTGCAAAAGGAGTTGACTTGAAACCCTCCTGGATAAAAACTGCTCAAGTTGAGCACCTGGTCACAGACAACGTGGACACTCCATAAATAAAGGACTACTATGAAGTCTGGGGCAGGAGAGTACATTAAAGTGAGATTCTTGGAGGGCTGCTGTGCAGAACAGAGAGAACTTAAAGGACCTTGTTGTTATGTGCCATCGAGTCACTTGCGACTCATAGCAACCCTGTGTACAACAGCCCTAAACTCTGATCCTGTACCAATCGCACTGTCTCTGACACTCCCATCCCGATTATCACAGTCACTGAATCTATCCTAGTCACTGAATCAATCCACCTCACAGAGGTCTTTCCCCTCCTGCGCTGTCCCTCCACCCTCCCCAGCATGATGTCCTTCTCCAAGGACCAGTCCCTCTTTACAACATGTGCAAAGTATGTTAAACGAAGCCTCAGAATCCTTGCCTCCAAGGAGCCGCCTGGTTTAACCCTTTCCAGGATGAATCTGTTTATTTTCCTAGCAGTCCATGGTATTCTCAATATTCTTCTCCAGCACCACAGCTCAAAGGCATCAATTCTCCTTCTATCCTCCATAGTAACTGTCCAACTCTCTGATGCATAACAAGTGATAGCAAAGACCATGGCCTGTATCAGACACACCTTAGTCTCCAGAGAGACACCACTGCTCTTCAGAACTTTGGAAAGGTCCCTAACAGCAAACTTTCCCATGGCAATACGCCTTTTAATTTCCTGGCTTCTGGTGCCAAGAGTGTTGACTGTGGAGCCAAGCAAACTAAACCTGTGAACAATCTCAATCTCTTCACCATCCATCCTGATACTGCCAATTGGCCCAGTAGTGAGAATCTTTGTCTTCTTGACAATGAGCCTCAGTCCATACTGAAGTCTGCAGTCCTTGACCCTATGCAGCAAGCACTTCAGGTCCTCCTCAGTTTCAGCAAGCAGGGTTGTGTCATCTGCATAACACAGGCTGTTGATAGATCTTCCACCAATTCTGACCCAACATTTCTCCTCATAGGGCCCAGCCTCCCGGATAATCTGTTCTGCACACAGGGTGAAAAGGTATGGAGACAGGACACATCCCTGACAGACCCCCTTCTTGATTTTGAACCGTGCAGTGTTTACTTGCTCCGTTCTGACGACTGCCTCTTGGTCAAAGTATAGGTTTCTCATTAGCACGATCAAGTGTTCTGTGATTCCCATTCTTCTCAGATTCAGCCACAGTTTGTTATGATGCACACTGTCAGATACCTTTGCATAATCAACAAAACACAGGATAGACATTCCTCTGACATTCCCTGCTTTCAGCCAAGATTCATCTTATATTAGCTACAATATCCCTAGTACCACAAACTTTTCTAAACCTAGCCTGGACTTCTTAGAAAAGGCAAATTGTCCCAGAAAGAACTTTCAGTAGAGTGAGTGGATTACTCTCATAGACTGAACATTTTAACCTAATAACTCATCAATAACATCATAAAGACAAAAAAAATTACCAAAAACTTATACAGACACAATAAAAACAGCCTAAAACTTATCAAGAATACCTTCACATAATGTCTAAAATGCAGCAGACAGCGTCAAACACTATGAGAAAACAAATTAAGCCTTCTGGAAAAAAAAAAAGCAGAGAATATTGCAGACTCAATGAATACTGTAGCAGCAAGAAGGCAGGTGATATGTTGATGTGGAGAGAAAGTACAAATGATGGAAGAAACAATGGAAGCCACAAATAAATACCCTAGAGGTAGAGAAACAGAAGAAATATATTGATGAGGAGTTATCTGAACAGCTAGTGAGAAAGGTGCAAATGATGGGAGAAACAATGGAAACCACTAAGAAAACAAACACTCCACAGAAATGGAGCCAAAGAAATATACCGATGAAGAACAACTTGCACAACTACAGAAGAAAATGCAAAAGATGGAAGACGTGAAACTATAAATAAAGAGGTATAAGAACTTAAATAATTGCAAGATAGAGAGGGTACAACCAATACAGTCCTGGAAACAACAAAAATACATGAAAATGGAATCCAGAATATTATTAAGATAGAAATGACAGAAGTGTCCAACATACTGAAGGAACAAAAAAAGTAGAACGTAAGAAATGGAGCAGAGTCAGTGAGCTGGAAAATAAGAGCCTCAACTGAAACATACTAGAAGAAAAATGAGTGATGAGACAAAGAAAATAATGAAAACATAAGCAGCATGTGGGATGACATCAAAAGGAATAACATATGCATGACTGGAATTTAAGAATATGAGAGAGACAGGGAAATCACTGAAAAAACTGTGAAAGAGGTTTTAGAAGAAAACTTCTCAGGTACAATGAAGAATGAGGAATTCCACATTCAAGAAGCTCAGGGAACACCAAAGAGCCTAGACCCAACTCTTCAAAATAAAAGACAAGGAAAGAATACTAAAAGCAGCATGAGAAAAGCAAAGAGTCAGTCACCTGCAAAGGAAAAAGCAATTAAGATTAAGTTTCTGATTTTTCAGCAGACACCATACAAAAAGACAATGGTTTGGTATGTGAGTATACACACACACACACACACACACACACACACACAAAGAAATATGAAAGAAAACGATTGCCAACGAAAGATCCTGTACCCAACAAAGCTCTCCATCAAATATGAAGGAGAAAGCAAACCCTTTGCAAAAAAGACGGAACTTAAGGAATCTGTGAAAACAAGACCAAATCTACAAGAACTTTTAAGGGAAATCCTTCACACAGAGACACCAAAGGAAAATGGATGGGCCCTAGTAACAAGAAACAACAAAAAAGCAGCACAGAAAAATGGCAATGATAACATCTAGGCTATCAATAAACATACTTAAAGTGACTGGATTAAATACACCAACTAAAAGAAAGAGTAGAAGAATGTATAAAAAAACAAAGCCCATCAATATGTTGTCTACAAGAGACATATCTAACTAATGAAAAGAAAGACTCAAAATCAAAAGCTGGGGGAAAAGATACCAAGCAAATGGCACCCACAAAAAAAGCCAGAGTGGCAATACTAATCTCTGAAAAATAAAGACTTCAAAATGAAAACCACCATAAAAGATAAGGAAGGGCATTATATAATGATAAATGGAATTGCAGATAAAGAAGACATAACACTGGCCAACATCTATGCACCACTGACAGACAATTGTTAACAGAATTACAGACAAACAGCACCAAAATAGTGGTGGTGGTTGTTGTTATGTACCATCAAATCACCTGGGACTCATAGCAACCCTATATACAACAGCTCTAAACCCTGCTCCATCCTATGTCAATCTTATTGTCTCTGACACACCCACTCCCATTACCCCAGTCACTGATCAATCCATCTAACTGAGGGTCTTCCTCTCCTGCGCTGTCCCTCTATCCTCCCAAGAATGACTTCCCTCTTCAAGGATTAGCCCTGCCTTGCAACATGTCCAAAGTGTCAGATGAGGCTTAACAATCCTTGCCTCCAAGGAGTAGCCTGGCTTCACCCTCTCTAGGATGAACTTGTTTGTTCTCCTAGCAGTCCATGGTATATTCAATACTTTTCTCCAAGACCACAAAATCATCAAATGTATCATCTATAGTCATTATCCAGCTTTCTGACACATAACTAGTAATTGCAAAGACCGTGGCTTGTATCAGGTGCACCTTAGTCTCCGGACTGACATCACTGCTCTTCCATACTTTGGAGAGGTCTCTGATAGCAGACTTTCCCAACGCAATTCATCTTTTAATTTCCTGGTTGCTGGTACCAAGAGTGTTGATTGTAGTGCCAAGCAAACTGAAGCTGTTAATCGCAATCTCTTCACCATCTATCATGATACTGCCAATAGATGGGTCCAGTGATGAGAATCTTTGTTTTCTTGATGTTGATCTTTAATCCATATTGAGAGCTAAAGTCCTTGACCCTCTACAGCAAGCACTGCAAGTCTTCCTCAGTTTCAGCAAGGAAGGTTGTGTCATCTGCCTAACACATATTGTTGATGAGACTTTAACACACAACTCTCACCAAAGGATAAGTCAACTCAAAAGAAATTTAACAAGATTCAGAGACTCTAAACTACACATTCAGCCGACTCGGCCTTGTGAATGTATTCAGGGTACTGTACCCAACTAAATCTTAATTCACTTTCTTCTTAAATACACATGGAACATTTTTCAGAATTGAACACATATTAGGGCAAAAGCAATCCTCAACAAAATAAAAAACACAAAGTATCTTCTCAGACCACAATATTATAAAACTAGAAATGAACCACAAGAGAATAAAGCTTATAAAGCCACCAAGGTGGATGCTAAATACCACCCGCTAGAACATGATTGGGTTATAGAAGAAGTAAAGATTGAAATTTAAAGTTCCTTAAAACAAATGGTAATAAAAATACAATGTATCAAAACCACTGGGATGCAGCTGAGGCAGTCTCCAGCATCAGTTCATTAGCAATAGGTAAATAAATAAACCACCAACAAAACCAGGAGTTGGGTTTTTGCAAGGGTCAATAAAATTGACAAACCACTGGCTAATTTACCAAAGGGGAAAAAGGAAGAGACACAAATAACTTAAGGATTAATACAGGTGAAATGACAACAGAACCAAAGGAAATTAAATCTATAATATTGGAATGTTATTAGAAAACTATTATTGTTATGTGCTGTCGAGTCACCTGTGACCATAGTGACCCAATGTACAGCAGCTCTGAACCCTGTTCTGTCCTGAGCCAGTCTTACTAATTTCAACACACCAGCCTCCTTTGCCCCCTAGTCACTGTATCAATCCATCTCATCTGGGGTCTTCCTCTCCTGCACTCTCCCTCCACACTTCCAAGCATGATGTCCTTCTTCAAGAAGCAGTCTCTCCTGGCCATGTGCCCAAAGTGAGACACAGCTTCAAAATCCTAGCCTCCAAGGAGAGCCTTGGTTTCACACTCTCCAAGACAGACCTTAGTTGTCCTGGCAGCCCATATATGTTCAAGACTCTTCTCCAGCACCACAACTAGAAAGCATCTATTCTTCTGTCCTATTTCATCACTGTCCAGCTCTCTGATGCATAGCAAATAATTGCTAAGACACTTGTCTGGAATAGGCACACCTTAGTCTCTCGAATGACACTGTTGCTTTTCAGCAGTCTGGAGAGGTCCCTGACCACAGATTTTTCTCAATGCAGTATGTTTTGCCTTTTGATTTCCTGACTGTTGTTCGTGGAGCCGAGCAAACTGTAATTATTAACAATTTCAATCTCTTCTCCATCTATCATGGTGCTGCCAATTGGCCCAGTGGTGAGAATCTTTGTTTTCTTAACGTTAAGCTTCATTCTATATTGAGGATACTGTAGTCCTTGACCTTTCTGCAGCAAGTGCTTCGGATCCTCGTCAGTTTCAAAAAGCAAGGTGTGTCATCTACACAACGTAGGTTGTGGATGAATTTACCCCCAATCTTGATGTAATATTCCTCCTCATAAAGCCCTGCTTCCCAAATGATCTGTTCTGCACAGAGACTGAAAAGGTATGGAAATGGGATGCATCCCTGACACACTCCTTTCCTGATTTTGAACCATGCAGTGTTTCCCTGCTCTGTTCTGAGGCCTGCTTCCTGGTCCAACTGTAGTTTTCAAATAAGCACAACCAAGTGTTCTGGGATTCCCATCTTCCTCAAGATTACCTACAATTTGTTGTGATCTACACAGTCAAATGTCTGTGCATACTCAATGAAACAAATTCCTTAAAACTCATGCCCTACCCAGAAAGACACGATCCTATGTAGAACACTTGAACAGACCCATCACAAAAAAAGAAATTGAGCTGGTCATAAAAAGACTCTCCACAAAAACAGTCCTTCACTGCTGAATTCTACCAAACATTCAGAGATTTTTCACCAAGTCTACTTAAATTATTTCAAAAGACAGAAAAAGAAGAGGCATTCTATGAAGCAAGCATGAACCTAATACCAAAACCAGGCAGAGAAAGTGCCAAAAAAGAAACTACAGACCAGTATCCCTCATGAACATCAATGCAAAAATCCTTACCAAAATCCTAGCCAACAGAATCCAAAAGCACATCAAACAAATAATTCATGACCAAATGGAATTCAAAAGAGGTATGCAAGGATGGTTCAGCATAAGAAAAACAACTTAATTCACCACATTAACAAAGCAAATAACAAGAACTATATGATCCTAGCAACTGATGAAGAAAAATATTTGAAAAAATTCAACATCTCATCCTGATTAAGATACTCAGCAAAACTGGAATTGAAGGGAATTTCCTCAACATAGTGAAAAATATATATTCAAAAACAAGAGCCAGTATCATTCTCAATGGAGAAAGACTAAAGGCATGCTCTTTGTGAACAGGCTAGGATGCCCCCTGTCATCACTTCTATTCAATATTGTATTGGAAGTATTTACTAGAGCAATATGACAAGAGAAGGATATAAAAGGCATCCACACTGGCAAAGAGATGGTTAAACTGTCGCTATATGCAGATGATATGATAGTGTACACAGAAAACCTCAAGGACTCAACAAAAAAACTGTCAGAGCTGGTAAACCAATTTAATAGAGTGGCAGGATATAAGATCAATATCCAAAAATCAGTGGGATTCCTCTACGGTAACAAAGAGAACTCAGAGAAGGAAACCAAGAAAGCAATACTATTTACAATAGCCAACCATAAATTCAGATACTTGGGAGAGAACCTATCTAGAGATAGGGACCTGAAAAGACTGGGCTATGATGGGCAAGATCCAATGATGATTGAATAAAACACAATATGAATGAAGAACAGTGTGAAACACAATGTATATGAACTTTGTGAGCAAACCAATACAAAGAATCAACATTTGAGGAATAAGAGGGATGAGAGGGAAAGAGGCGTGAAAAAATTACAATAATTGAGCAAAGGGAAAGACAATACAATATCTTAAAAGGGGGCTGATTAGATATCATAATTTTATTAATTAGTGAAAATTAATGCTATAAAACAAAATGTCTATGAATGACTATATGGGGAAGTTTTATAAACTTTCATTCTAATAAAAATAAATTTATGTAAGTGAAGAAATAAAAAAGAAGATGCTTAGTAGAACAAATAGTCAAAATAAGTGTTTGACTATTAGGTGGAAGGTTGGCAGTTCAAACTCATTTAGAGGCATCTCTGAAGACTAATCTGATGATCTGCTTCGAAACAGTCACAGCCTTTTTAACAGCTCTATGGAATAGGTTTACTTTGTACACATGTGCTTGTCATGAATCCAAATGGATACAACAACAAATAACAACAAATACATTAAAACAGCTAAAAACAAAAACAAGAACCAGACTATAATAAGTGTTGACAAGAATACAGAGTAACAGCAACTTTAAAAGACCATTAGTGGAAATACAAAATGATACACTTCAGAAAAGAGTTTAACAGCTTCTTAAAAAAGCTAAAAAGATGCCATATATAACCCACACATTCCATTCCTTAATATAGTATCCAAGTAAAATAAAAACGTATACTCACACAAACATGAAAATACTTAGCTTTATTCAACAATCTAGATGTCAACACATAAATATAATGGTTAAGCAAAACCAAGCAAAAAATGAACAGAAGTGACACTTATGTTGACAGATTCTTCCAGGTGCAAAGGAAATATTATTAAAGTCACAGAACAATTTAGAATGAACCTGAAAACCTGAAATAATTCTTATTTAGAATTTTCCTGAAAAGGTAAAAAGGAAAAAAGAAGCCAACGTAGGGTCACAGTAATCATAAAATCACATAAACTCCTTTGGTGATAAGACATTTATTGACTATGAACTCAGAGTTTACTTTGTGCAAAGAATTTAACTTTACTCAAAGCAATGTGGATTTTTTTTTAAAGAAGGTATTTCTAAGCCTCAAGTTTTCTTGTAAGTGGAGAAAAGGAGGGAATAGAGGGGTATGGGTGGGCAAGAAGGAAATCAAATGGTCAAATAATTTGGTAGGTAGGGGGAGGGGGTAAAGAAATGGGAAAGATCCAGTGGGGACCTGAAAAGACAAAGTAATGGTGGATATAGTTCAATAGTGATTAATTTTATAAAACACAATGTATAGGAATGATTGTATGAAATACAATGTGAATGAAGGAAAGTGTGAAACAATGTTTATGAATTTTCTATGGAAATCAATATAAAACAAAAATTTAAAACAGTTTCTATTTTTACTGTACAAATGGGAGCTAACTAGATAATAAGTACATTACCTTAGGAACATGTTTTTCTTCCTAGTCTTAGCCTAGAAGCATTACTGAAACCTATTAGCATCAAGCAGTATGTGAGCCTCCAAAGACAGACTTGCTGCAGGTCAATGAATACAGTCTTCAATATGGATTGAAGCTCAACATTAAGAAAACAAAGATTCTCACCACTGGCTCTATTGGCACCATCATGAAAGATGGGGAAGAGACTGACTAAGATTGTTAACAGCTGGGGGGAGCTCTAGTGGCGGGGGGGCTGTGCTGCAGTCCCAGGGGTGCACGGTTCGAGTCCACCAGGTGCTCTGCTGGAGACGGTGGGACAGTTTCCTCCTGTGCCGGTCGAATCTGATTTGACGGTACATGCACAGAAAATAATAGAGTAAAATTTTTTTTAAAAAATCGTTAACAGCTTCAGTTTGCTTGACACTACAATCAACACTCTTGGTACCAGCAGCCAAGAAATGAAAAGACAAATTACAAGTCTGCTGTCAGAGACCTCTCCAAAGTGCTGAAAAGCAGTATCAGTCTGGAGACTAAGGTGCACCTGATACAGGTCATGGTCTTTGCCATTACTTGCTATATATTAGAAAGTTGGACAATGACTATGGATGACAGACGGTGATCTGATGCCCTTGAGCTGTGGTACTAGAGAAGAGTACTGAATATTCATTCCATAGACTTCTAGGAAAACAAAAAGAGGTTTGTCCTAGAGAGAGTGAGACCAGGCTGTTCCTTGGAGGCAAGGATTGGTAAGCTTCGTCTGACATACTTTGGACATGTTGTACAGTGGGACCAGTCCTTGGAGAGGATGTCATGCTTGGGAGGGTGGAGGGACAGCACAAGAGAAGATCCTTGATGAAATGGATTGATTCAGTAACTGGGGTAATGGGAGTGGGTGTGTCAGAGACAATAAGATTGGCACAGGATAGAGCAGGGTTTAGGACAGTTGTACAAGGGTCACTATGAGTCGAAGGCCACTCAACGGCACATAACAACAATAATATTAGACATCAAAATAAAAGATATTCTCCAAGATAGATATTTAATAGTGATAAATGGGGTTCATTGAATAGGAAAGTATAACAATAAATGTCTACATGTCTTATACCAAAACTTCAAAATATATGAAACAAAAAAATTATCAAATTAAGAGGAAAAAACACAATATGTACTTCTCATATAATTCTTATTATACTTCCTAAGCCGATCACTTAACTCTTGACATCAAATCCCCTTAACCTCTTAACAAATTAACCAGTAGAGACCAAGTTAGAACTAATAATAATAATAATAATACAACTACAGTCCACAGGCACTAAGGACCTATACAGAATCAAGTACATATATGAACTATAAGGAAGACAGTTTATGAGCAATATTGTAAAATCTCTCAATCACAAACATTATTTATCTATTTACATACTTTACTGTCTTTGTCAAGGATCAGACCAAGAAATGAAATTTGCAGATTATAGTTATAGCACAAGTGATAAATAATAGAGCTGTGGAGAAAGTCGTTATTAAAGTGAATTCAAAAGCTGTAGAACTCAGACATGAACTGTTACTGGAAAGGAGAAGAAAATGCAAATTTAACATTTCTAACATGAATAATAAGGTAGATGATGTCATTAAGAAAGCAGGAAGAGGAATAAATATAACTGAGAAAGCATTAGATCAGCTTCAGAAAACATTAAAAAAACACTGAATAGTGGTTAAGAGCACAGCTTGATAATCAGATAAGACACAGGAGTAAATCCACATTCCAGCACTTCTAAGTACTGTGATCTTCAGCGTATCAACTTCCTGTGGCCTCAACATTTCCCGCTTGTAAACTACCTCAGGAGATGACTCTTTTATGGAAAAAGATCACACACATGTAATACATTTAGCACAATGTCCAGCATATATTAAACACTTAACATGGTTGATTATGCTATTTTTTTTGCTATACCTGGAAATATCTAAAAGTAATAATATATTGGGGAAAAACTAAAAATGGAAATATTTTTTAAAAAGACAAAGTAGCCACTTATAGTAAGAGGGTATCGGATCTGAGAAGACTCATTAACAGCCTGCATTATGCAGGTGACACAACCTTACTTGCTGAAAGTGAAGAAGACTAGAAATGTTTTGCAGAAGATCCAAGACCACAGCCTTCAATAATTACATCTCAACATTAAGAGGACAAAATTCTCACCACTAGGTCAATACACAATATAGTGGTAGATGGAGAAAACAGAAAAGACTGTCAACAATTTCATATTGCTAGATCCACAATCTACAGTCATGGTACTGTTGTTGCTATGTGCTAATGGGTTGAGTATGACATACAGCAACCCTATGAACAACAAATCTGAACACTGCCCTACACCTTGTGCCATCCACATGTGTTGCATTAGGAAAAGATATTGTGAAGGACCTCTCCAAGGTGTTAAGGAGCAATGATGTCAATTTAAAGACCAAGGTGCATCCAATTCAAGATATGGTCTTTTCAATTATTTCCCAAGCATCTGAACATTGTACAATGAGTAAGGATGACAAAAGAATCAATACTTTCAGCTATTGTGTTGAGGAAGAGTACTGAATATCACAGACTGCCAAAAGAACTAGTCTGTTTTGAAAAAAATGCAATCAGATTGCTCTTTGAAGTTAAGGATAGTGAAACTTCATCTCACATATTTTGGACATGTTGGGTACCACCAGTCATTGGACAAAAATATGCTTAGAAAAGGTGAGCAGAAGAGAGAAAAACCCACAACAATACACACTGACACAATGACTATAATAATGGGCTTAATTTTATCAGAGATGATGATAATGATAATGATGGCAAAGGATAGGGAAAGGTTCAGATCCACTGTTCAAAGTGTCACTATAAGTAAACTCAAAAGCAAATAACAGCAATACTGGTCAAAACAGGAAAAATTTCAACATCAAGAAGTGAAGTAATGGATTGTGAGTATTCACATATTTTAAAAGTATATACTAAAAATAAAGAACTTCCTTACAGCGGTCTGAACACTAGTTGTAAAAAGTGCAAGGGCCACTTGGGGATGGCCATACTTGAACTTGATCAGCTTCACAAGGATGAACTGTATCTGTCAACATCAAAAACAAAAAACTAATCCCTTTGAGGCCATACATGCTTCTCATGCTCCCACATCTCCTACTCATCTTAAGAATGATCTAACTACTTTATAGGGTTCATAGCTCACAATTTACACAAAGCCATATTAGGGAAGTAAAGGGGCTATATACAATTCACGTTAGTAGCAGAATATAATCACTAAGTCAGGACAGCTTCTGAAATGTGCTTGCAGGCATCTCAGCCTTGAGCATCCTGGCTCTGGCTTTAGCGCAGTGTTACAAAGCTCTCAGTACTGCCAATTGTGGCTCTCCCCACCTCTCCAGTCCTCCAATGATTTCCACAAAAGTCTCTTAGCACCAGTTCTTTGGAGTGTAGCAGTCCCAAGGTCCATTTCATCTCATGTCAACTCTATGGTCCTCTGCTTTGGCCACTGCTGCTGCTGCTGCTGTAAATCAAACTTGGCACAAGAATCTCAGGCGCCAAAAGGCATACATGGTTCTTTACCAGTGGTCAGACTCTTGAATTTGCCACTGAGTCTGGTCACTTTAGTAGCAAGACTAGGCAATCCCCTTGTAGGTATGCTAACACACGCTATTCAGATATTCCTGCCCATTCTCATGGCAAAGTCAAGTCAAGGCTAGGAAAGCCACTTTGAACAATAAACCTTCAACACCACACTAATATTAAAAAATTACAGTATTAGAAAAATTACCATTTAACAACCTTCAGGTAACTGATTCCATTCTCCAAAGAAGATATATAAATTTAACTCTTATATAAAAAGTTGTGGAAATAATACCATTCATTACTGTTAAGCGGCATCGAGTCGTGTATGACCTTTTGAACACATCTGAACCCTGTTCTCTCCTATCTTGTGCCATCCTCTTAACTTCTGATTTACTAGAGCCCATTGTTGCAGTCACTGTGTAAATTCTATTAACAGATGATTTTATCTTTTGCCAACCTTCCCTTTTCCAAGAATGATGTTAATTTTTTACAGTACCACTCCTTTGTTAATGGGCCTCTTATATCAGCCCAGAAGCTGGCCTTTTGGACACCACCACCTATGTCTATTGAGCCTCCAGCATCAAAGATCCAGTTGAGACATTGCTGCAACCTTAATATCCACATCCAGGACATTACCATGTCTTGCCAAACACGGGACTTAGCTGAAAGCTTCAACACCCACCCAGGGCCCCATCCTGCTATGCCGCTGCCGGCTTCAACTGGATCCATCAACACAGTATCACGGTATGTGCCTGATAATTTCCACACTCTGTTGGGTCACCTTTCTTTGGAATGGGAACAAATATCGATCTTTTCCAGTCAGTTGGCCAGCTGGCTGTCCTCCAGATTTCCTGGCACAACCTAGTGAGCACATCCAGGGCAGCGTCTGCTTGCTGAAATAAATCAATTGGTGTGCAGTCAACTCCTGGAGCCTTGTTATTTGCCTTGCTTTTTGGTAACCCAACAGAGTGTGGAAATTATTGAACAATATCATTAATATCACATGTAAGCAAGATTCTGCTGAGAATTATCCAAAAATGTTTGGAACAATATGTCAATAGAGAACTGCCAGATGTGCAGGCTGGATTTAGAAGAGGTCGTGGTTCTAGGGATATTATAGCTATAATGTTAGATGGATCTAGGCTGAAAGCAGAGAGTATAGAAAGTATCTCTATCTGTGTTTCATTGACTATGCAAAGGTATTTGACTGTGTGGAGCACAACAAACTGTGGCTGACTCTGAGAAGAATGGGAATCCCAGACATCTGATCGAGCTAATGCGAAACCTATACTTTGACCAAGAGGCAGTTGTCAGAACAGAGCAGGGAGACACTGGATGGTTCAAAATCAAGAAAGGGGTCCGTCAGGGATGTATTCTGTCTCCATACCTTTTCAATCTGTATGCAGAACAGATCATCTGAGACGCTGAGCTGTACGAGGAGGAATGTGGCATCAGAATTGGTGGAAGAATCATCAACAACCTGCGTTATGCAGATGACACAACCCTGCTCGCTGAAACTGAGGAGGACCTGAGGCGCTTGCTGCAAAAATTCAAGGACAGCAGTCTTCAATAATCTTGGTAAAAGCAGCCAGGAAATCAGGAGATGAATTGCACTGGGAAAGTCGGCTGTGAGGGACATCAAGAGTACTGAAGTGCAACAACATCAGGCTGGAGACTAAGGTGCGCCTGATCTGGGCTATAGTCTTCGCATTTATGTGCTATGCATTGAAGAGTTGGACCATAAATAGGGTTAACAGAAAGATAATTGATGCCTTTGAGCTGTGGTGCTGGAGAAGAGTGTTGAATATACCATGGACTGCTAGGAGAACAAACAGGTTTGTCCTGGAAAAGGTGAAACAGGAATGCTCCTTGGAGTCAAGGATTCTGAAGCTTCATCTGACATACTTTGGGCACGTTGCAAGGAGGGACTGGTCCTTGGAGAGGGACATCATGTTTGGCAGAGTGGAGGGGTGGCGAAGGAGAGGAAAACCTTTGACAAGATGGATCGATTCTGTGACTGGAGTGGTGGGAAGAAGTGCATTTGAGATGGCTAGTTTGGCACAGGATAGACCAGCCTTTAGAGCTCTTATACATAGGGTTGCTATGAGTCGCAAACGACTCGATGGCACATACCAACAACAATGCAAAGGTATTTGACTGGGTCACAACAAATTATGCCTAACATTAAGAAAAGCAATCCCAACATATTTAATTGTACTTATGCAAAACCTATACCTACAGACCAAGAGGCTGTTGAGGGAACCAAACTAAGTTAAAAATTTGATGGTTTAGGGGAGCTCTGGTGGCCTAGTGGCAAGAAACTGCACTGCAATCCCAGAGGCTCACGGTTCAAATCCACCAGATGTTCTGCCTTGGAAAGGAGGGACAATCTCCTCCTGTACCAGTCAGATCTGATTTGATGGTGTACACACACACATACACACAAATAATAAAATAAAAATTAAAACTTTTTTTTTTTAAAAAAGTGATGGTTTAAAGGATAAGAAAGGTGTATGTCAAGGTTTTATCCTCTCTCCATCCCTATTCAATCTCTATGCTGAGCAAATTATTCGAAGGTAGACTCTTACTGAAGAATGTGTCATCAGGACCCAAGGAAGACTCATCAATAAATTACGTTACACAGATGACACAACCTTGCTTGCTCAAAGTGAGGCAGGAAGGGCTTGCTGCAGTAGATCAAAGAACACAACTTTCAATATAAAATGCATCTCATCATTGTCTCACATACTTTGAACATGTTTTTGTTAGGTGCCAATAAGTCAAGTATGACTGTGGATCCAAGTAAAATGATTTTGGATGCAAGTAAGATGAAGTTGTTGACAGTTTCAATCGTTTCTCCATTATGATGTTGCCAATAGGTCTAGTGGTGAGAATTTTGGGTTTTTTTGATGTTGAAATGCAATTCATATAGAAGTCTATAGTTTTTTTTCATCTTTTGCAGCAAGTTCTTGAGTCTCATCACCTCCATAAATTTTAAAAAGCAATGAGTACAGCTTTACAATCACTGCTGTTGTGTACCATTGAGTAGGAACTGACCCACAGCTGACCCTCAGTGGGTTTTCAGAGGCAGTTAAGTAAACGGGAGGAGACTGGCCATCTTTCTGTAGTGGAGCACATGGTGGATTCCAAGTGTGTATCTGTTCATTAGTAGTGCAATTCCTTACATTAAGGCTATTATGAAAAAGTGGAAAAGAAGTGTAGAACAAGATTTGGAGAACTTACAACTCATACACTGCTGGTAGAAATGTAAAACAGTTCTGTAATTGTGGAAAACAGTTTGGCAGTTCCTCAAAAAGTTAAATATAGAATTATCACATGACTTAGCAATCAAGAAGAATGAAAAAAGTACTCAAACACATGAGTATACATGCCTATCACCGCACTATTCACAAGAGCCAAAGAATCACAAACTTCTAAATGCACCTTAATAAATGAATAGAAAGATAAATTATAACACAAGCAGTCCTCAGGTTACAAACATCCAAATTGGGGACAACTCTTACTTGTCCTTAAATTGTGACTGAAGAACAGTCATAGCCTGACATTTTACAATTTGGCAGATGCTTGGTTTTGTACCTGGAACTGGAAAAATTACAGGTAAGCCCTGGAAAGGGTGACTCAACATAAAGCCTAATGCATAAGATTAAAATATTGGCAAGACTGTAGGAGATGCAAGTTCAAACAGTGTGATCAGCTGCCATGGTGGAATAGCTCAGCAAAGTTTCAGGCTATGCTCAAAATCCAGGAGCAAGAGATATGGCTGACTACGAGCTAATCTTTAGTGATTCAATGCAATATATCCAGGGGGAAAAAAAGAGGACAATCATCACCCTTTCTTTGGCAGAAAGTGCTAATGTAACATCTATAATATCGTGTGATGAAGCCATAGAAAAGTAGCTAAATGTGTAGGTACATGAAATGACAACCAATTTATTAAAAGCATATTAGGCAGCATTATTTTGAAACTAAAAGCCAAAGAAACTTAAGGTTACAATACTGATAGTTAGGATAAGGTAAAAAATGTTTCAGTGTTTTATTATAAACAAACACACACACACTATATAATTACTGGAGGGAGAGGAATAAACATTATATAGGAATACACATAAAAACAAGCTTTGTTGTCTTGTCAATTTAAAAATTTAAGTCTGCCTTATCCAAGTTATGGTCTTTTCAATTGCTTCCTATGCATCTAAAAGTTGGACAATGAATAAGGATGACAGAAGAATTATTAATGCCTGGTATCAGTGAAGAGTATTGAATATCCCACAGAAAAGAACAAATAAAATTTGTCTTGGACAAAGTGCAAGCAAAGTATTCCTTGAGGCAATTAATGAAATGCATCGAAGCTATATTTTTTTAAATTACATATTATATTGGGGTTTTGTTTGCTAATTGTTTTATAGCATTAATTGTAATTAGTAACTGTAATTAATTTACCAAAAGTTCAATCAAATGCCTATCATATATTGCTTTTCCTTTCACTCAGCTTATTTTTTACTCTCCTCTTCCACTCTTTTCACCATTAACCCTCTAAGACAGACTCTGTATATTAGCTTTTTATATACACAATAGTAACAGCATCATAACTGTCCTTTTGCAGTTGACATAGATTAGCCAACATAAGGTATCTCACAAATTTATGATCAATTGTAATATGCCACTATGTAAATATATCAGTTATCTCTGTCTCTCTCTCTACACACACACACACACACACACACACACACACACACGTACATTATTAGATGCTGTCGAGCTGGGTATAACTTAAAATGACCCTATGAACAACAGGTATGAACCCTATCCTATGGAATTCTCATAATCTCTGACATGCATAAGCCCACTGCTGCAGTCAATGTATAAAACTGGTTGAAGGTCTTCCTCTCTCGTCATTATTCCACCTTTCCAAGCATGATGTTCCTCTCGAAGAATAGCCTCTTCTATAATAACTCAAGGGAGGAGCTCTGGTGGCCTAGTGCTAAGGAGCTGCACTGCCAACCAAAAGGCACATGGTTTGAATCCACCAGCTTCTCTGTGGGAGAAAGATAGGCAATCCCCTGTTGTGCAATTTATTGCCTCTGAAAACTTGCTGGAGTGTCAGCTATGGGTCACTATACAACAACGTGCAACAACACGTTGGCATGCCCAAAGTATGTGACATAAGTTTTACCATCTTTGCCTCCAAGAAGCACTATGGCTGCACATTGTCCAAGACATAGCGTTTGGTTTTTTTACTGTATGGGTTACTCAATACACTTCTCCCAACACAATGGTTCAAAGGTATGAATTCTTCTGTCATTCTTGTTCACTATGCAGTTCTCAGATTCACAGCAAGTGACTGAAAAGACCATGGCTTGAAGCACTGCACGTAAGTCCTCAAACCAACATCATTGCTTGAAGAGGTCCTTGACTGCAGACTTTCCTAGTGCAATGTGTCTCCTGATATTCCCACTGCTGGTACTAAGTGTTTTGATTTTGATTGTAAGATGAGGTCACCGACAATTTCAATATTTTCTCCATTTATCATGATGACACCTGTTGGTCCAGTGGTGGGAATTTGTTTTCTTTATATTGATATGCTCACTTTTCTAGATCAATAATAAACAGGATTCTTCCTCAGCCTTGCCTTTTTTTTTTTCAATAAAATTTTCATTTTATACTGGTCTATCATTATGGATGGTGAAGAAACTGGAATTGTTAACAGCTTCAGTTTGCTTGGCTCCACAATCAACACTCTTGGTATCAGCAGCCAAGATATCAAGAGACAAACTGCATTGGGAAGGCTGTCAGGAACCTCTCCAGAGTACTGAAGAGCAACAATGTCAATCTGGACACTAAAGTATGCCTGATCCATAGTCTTTGTAATTGCTTGCTATGCTTCAGAGAGCCGGACAATAACTAGGGATGACAGAAGGAGAATTGATGCCTTTGAGCTGTGAAAGTCTTGTATATACCATGGACTGCTAGGAGAACAAACAGGTTCATCCTAGAGAGGGGGAAAACGGGCTGCTCCTTGGAGGCAAAGATTTTGAGGCTTCATCTGACGTACTTTGGACATGTTACAAGGAGGGAACAGTCCCTGGAGAGGAATATCATGTTTGGGAGAATGGAGGGACAGCACAGTAGAGGAAGACTCTCAATGAGATGGATTCATTCAGTCTCTGGGGTAATGGATGTAAGAGTAATGGGGTAGGTATGTCGGAGACAGGTTAGCGCAGGATAGAGCAGGGTTTAGGGCTCTTGTACATAAGGGTCACTATGAGTCAGAAGCAACTCAACAGCACACAACAACAACAATAATAATGGTTTATTTACAAAGTTCCTATATATTGTTCCTCAGATGGCTAAGGAGTATAACTTCTCATGTGAACAAGTTCCACACTTGGTCTTCTGTATCTAGAAACTGTTACTACCTTTTTTCAAAATTACATGAAAACTTATGGGTCACATAAGTCATAAGGCATTTAGAGGAACATAAGTTGTCCATGAAATTTCTTAGTAACAATCCTCTTTGGATTGTTTTTAATAAACAATCCCTGAAATATCAATTGCAAAGAGGTACGAAAATTCTTTAGAGCATCTATCTTCTCATCAGCATATTAAACCAAGTTCTCAAATGTGTCAATAAATGTCTTTTCTTAATGGCCAAGGTGGCACTGTGAGTAAAAGCATTCAGCTGTTAACCAAAAGAAGAGGTTAGAATCTATAAAACAGGGGGAAAAATGAGGCAGTCAGCTTCTATAAAGATTTACACCCTCTGGAACCCAATAGGGCTGTTCTACTCTGTCCTACAGGGTTGCAAGTAGTTGTAATCGTCTCAAGGGTACGATTTGGGGGGTCAGGGTGGACCCAACCTAAATCCCAGTTGAGGTGTTTATAATAAATCCTACATCTCCAAAGATGTAACATTCAAAATGTCTATTCATTATCATCAGTACCTAGCAATGTTAGTTTTCTGAGGCAAGAACTGGATCACACTTTTATTGGTGGACAAAGTGCTCGGCTATGACCCATAGTAACAGTTTTCTATGTTCTCTATTTGTTTATCCATGTATTTTAGGGAGAATTATATATGCTTATTTTAATAAAATAAAATTTCATTAGGAAAAAACCTATACTACTGATGCAAATGTTACATAAAGGGAAAGTCAAGGTTTTATATTTTGAGTGAAATTTAGCAATAAACTAAATATTAACAATATATAGACACCTCAAATTACATTAAACATTAAAATTCCTCAAACCTTCTTGTTAAACATTTTATTCCAGTATCAACATGTAAGCATTAAATAAAATTTTACCAATTATTTCTGTTAAAAGACTTTAGCTCTTTGGTGATAAATATGAGGTATCTTATTCTCAAATGAACAAAAAAAGAAAGTACTTGCTCACTTTCTTCCCACTAAAATTCACTCTAAGAATCATCGTTATAATTGGTTTCTTTTAAGGTATTGGGTATTACAAAGTATTCTCTCAACCACTTTATTTTGCAAATAGCTTTTTCACTGCTAAAACACAATCTACAACGTAAAATATCACAACCGTTTGTGTTGCTTTTAGATATCATCTGAGAGAAGGTCAATTACATAGAAATAAAGATGACAAACGTTAAAAAAACTTATAACCCAGAAAGTGACTCAAATGATAGACACATTATGATGTAAAAGACAGTATCCTAAATTACCAACCTAAGTGCCCATCAACAAACGAATGGATAGAGAAACTGTGGTATATTCACACAATGGAATACTATGCTGCATTGAAAAACAAGGAACTCGTGCAATATTATTCAAAATGGGTGACTCTGGAGGACATTCTGCTGAGTGAAGTATCTCAGTCAGAAAAGGACAAATATTGCACGGTGCCACTGCTGTACAACAGGACTGACCTTAGGGTTGGGGAGAGACTGAGAAAGATTGGTTCAATAATATATACTGCATTGAAACAGATGAGGGAGAAAACTGTTTAAAGGGATATGTGTTTAGGTATTTTTGTCATGACAGGAATCTAAAGCGAAGGCTACATGGTGGCATGGACCTAGGGGAGGGTTTGTAAAACAATGAAGGAATTTTACTTTTCCAAGAGGGTAGTGTACTGGGGGGAGAGAAGGTTTGGAGGGGAGAAAAGTGCAACCATGAATGAATGGAAATCCAAAGTCTCTGTAAATGTTTACTGAAATTAATAATAAATTTAAATTTTAAAAAAATTTAAAGAAAAAGAAATAACGGAGTTACTGTGCCAAAAAGAACTGGCTAACACAAAACCATTTCAGAAGCATATAATCAAGAATCAATAGTAATGAAGGAAGATATTCAAACTGCACTGAAAAAAATAAGGCCCCAGAATTAATGGAAGACAAATTAACATTTCAATAAAAAGATGCAACCCTGGACATGCTCACCAGTCTATGCCAGGAAATTTGACCAAATGATTAGAAAAGATCCATGTGTTCCCATTCCCAAAAAAAGTGACCCAACAGAATGTGAAAATTATCAAATGGTAACATCAGTATCACATGCAAGTAAAATCTTGCTAAAGATTATGCAAAAGTGGCTAGAACAGTATATCGACAGAAAACTGCCAGAAATTTAAGCTGGATTTAGACAAGGTCACTGCGCCAGAGATATCACTGCTGATGGAAGATGGGTCTTGACTGAAAGAAGAGAATATCAGAGGGATGTCTATTTGTGTTTTATTAACTATGCAAAGGCAAATGACTGTGGATCTTTATTATGGTTAACATCGAGAAGAACTGGAATTCCAGAACACTTAAATCATCAGAGAAGCAGAACTGTTTGAAGAAGCGTATTGGGACTGAAGGAAGATTAATTAACAACCTGAATTATGCAAGTGACACAACCTTGTTTGCCAAAAGTAAGACTTGAAACACTTGCTGCAGAAGATCAAAGACTACAGCCTTCAACATAATTACATTTCAACATTAAGAAAATAAAAATCCTCATCACTAAATGAATGGGAAACATTATGATAGATGAAGACATATTTCAAGTTATCAATTATTTCATCTTACTTAGATCCATGATTAATATACTTGGTAGTAGCAATCAAGAGATCGGAAGATTCATTCCACTAAACAAGTCTGTTGTCAAACAGAACCTCTTCAAAAGTACTGAAGTGCAATGATGTTAGTTTGAGGAATAAAGTGAGCCCAATTCAGGTCATGGTATTTTCAATCACTTGCTATGCATCTGAGAGCTGGACAATAAATAAGGATGACAGAATAATTGATGTCTTTGAGATATGATACTGAAGAAGAGTACTGAATACCCCATAGACTGCCAAAAGAACAGTTACATCTTGCAGAAAATGTAGCCTCAGAGTCAAGGATGGCAAAGCTTCATCTCAGCTATTTCGAGCATGTTACTAAAAGAGGCTATTCCTTAGTAATGGTTATCATGGTTGGAAAGGAAGCAAATCAATGAAAGAGTGAAAGAACTTCAACAAGATGGACTGACACAGTGACTACAGCAATGGGATCAAGTGTGTCAGATGATGAGGATGGAACAGGACAGGGTTCAGCTCTGTTGTTCATAATGTCACTGTGAATCATACTCATCTCAACAGCACATACAACATTTAGATCCACAATCAACCTTGGTAACAATAGTTAAGAAATAAAAAAATGTTACATTGGGAAAGTCTGATATCAGGGACCTCTCCAAAGTACTAAAAAGCAATGATGTCCGCTTGAAGACTAAGATGTGCCTGATCCAGGCTATGTTCTTTTCAGTTGTTTGCTATGCATCTGAAAGGTGGACAGAAAAGAAAAAAAGAAAATTCAATGCTTTTGAGTTATGGTGCTGGGAAAGATTAATGAACTTGGGAATGCCAAAAGAACAAATGAGAGTATGTCTTGGAGAAAGTAACAGAGTCCTCTTGGGAGGCAAGAATAGTAAAAATTCATTTCACAAACTTGTTGTTGTTATGTGCCATTAAGTCGCTGAGACTCACAGCGACCCTATGTACAAGAGCTCTAAATGCCGTTCTATCCTGTGCCAACCTAGCCATCTCAAACACACTCATTCCCACCGTTTCAGTCACAGAATCGATCCATCTCATCGAAGGTCTTCCTCTCCTGTGCCACCCCTCCACTCTCCCAAACATGATGTCCCTCTCCAGGGACCAGCCCCTCCTTGCAACATGCCCAAAATATGTCAGACGAAGCTTCAGAATCCTTGACTCCAAGGGGCATTCCGGCTTCACCTTTTCCAGGACAAAACTGTTTGTTCTCCTAGCAGTCCATGGTATATTCAACACTCTTCTCCAGCACCACAGCTCAAAGGCATCAATTCTTCTATCATCCCTATTCACTGTCCAACTCCTCGATGCATAGCACGTAACTGCAAAGACTACAGTCTGGATCAGGCGCACCTTGGTCTCCAGCCTGACGTTGTTGCTCCCCAGTACTCTTGAGAGGTCCCTCACAGCTGACTTTCCCAATGCAATTCATTTCCTGATTTCCTGGCTGCTGTTACCAAGAGTGTTCACAAACTTGGGGCATGGCAGTGTCTGTCCTCATGCTTACAAATGTGGAGAATCAGTAAAGGAGAGGAAGACCTTCAACAAGATAGACTGAAACAGTGACTGTATTAACAGGTTCAAATAGATCAGAGACAGTAAGGATGGCACAAGACAGGACAAGGTTCAAATCCGTTACTCATAAGGTTGTTAAGAGGTGTGGTTCACTCTAAGGCACCTAACAACAGTCAGTGAAATAAAGATATACTGCTTTCCAGCACCCTGTTGTTCTTTTACAAACACTAAGCACACGGTCATTCTCTCCTGGATCTTTCATGGTGTGACTGAAATAGTAAGGCTCTGCAAAACCCTACAATGAAAAGGCTTTAATTTTAACTCAGTATAAGCTATAACTTTTTAATGAATCGGTTCTAACTATGGGCAATGAATTCTGAGCTGAGACTATAAATATGTTAACACAATAAACTAAGTTCCCTACTACTATATAATAAAGCCTGAGTAGAATGATTTCCTTTTTGTTTAGGGAAACCCATAAACTAGAAAAGTTAAAAATTCTAAAATTTTAGATTATTACAAGCACTCTACATATTCTAAGAAAAGTACATGGCCTTCCCAAATCTTTGAATTAAAGGGAATCTTTTATATGACAAGCTTCATTCAAGCTTTCTCCCAAGCTCAAGATGTCTCGAATTAATGACTATTTATTTCCTAAAAAGTTCAAGTGAGATGAATCAATACCCCTTAAAGAAATTAAATTGGGGGGAGACAAAAGAGACCACTTTTTAAAACAACCAACTAAACACCTTAATCACTGTTTGAAACGTGAAACCAAACAATGGAACTGTATAAAAGACTATATATTAATTACATTTTATCCACAACTACCAAAAAGAAGACCATGTGGTAGAAAAAGAATCATTTAAATGAAATTTACCCTATATTCCTTAGAATAAAGTCTTCTTCCAAAATTCCTAAACATCTATTTGAAATAATGCAATAAAACAAATGAAACTTATTCTAGAAAATATAACAAAAAAATAGTATCAACTTACTACTTTTTTTATTAATTTTAATGAAAGTTTACAGAGACTTTGGATTTCCATTCATTGCTGCACTTTTCTCCCTGCCCTACCACCCGCTCTAGTTCGCTCTTCTCTTTGAAAAATAAAAATTCTTTCATTGTTATACACTCCTTCCCCCAAGTCCACCCCACTATGCAGCCTGTGTTCTGGACTCCTGTCATGACAATAATACCTAATCATATATCCCTTTTAAACAGTTCTCTCCCTCATCTGTTTCAATGCAGTGTACATAATTTATCCCATCTTTCTCAGTCTCCCCCCAACCCCGATGTCAGTCCCATTTTTTAAAAAACCCTGTAGTTTTTGAGACTAAGCATACAAAATTGGGGAGGGCACAGTAACATACAATTCTCATCCATAGGGGAATAATGCAAATTCCTTGGAAATAACCTTATTTCTAGTACTAAGCTCTGGTGGCCTCGTGGTAACTAGCGCTGCAATCCCAAAGGTATGTGGTTTGAATCTCCCACCAGCTGTTCCATGGAAGAAGGATGGGCAATCTCCTGTGCTGTTTACTGCCTCTGAAAACCCACTGGAGGATGAAGGCTGACTTCAACACAACTGCACCCAAAAACAAGTTTTATGGTGCTGAGGAGCAGGATGACAATTTGCCTCCAAGGAGCTCTCTGGATGCTCTGTCTCCAAGACATAGCTGGGGTTTTTTTGGCAGTTCATGGACTGTTCAGTACACTTCACCAACACTACTCCATCAATTCATCTTTCATCCTTACTCACTGTCCAACTCTCAAAGACAAAGCAAGTTACTGGAAAGACAATGACCTAAATCAGACACACCTTAGTCCTCAAACTGACATCACTGCTCCTTAATAATTTAAAGAGGTCCCTGACTGTAGACTTTCCCAGTGCAACACGTCTCCTGATTTCCTGACTGCTGGTCCTAAAGGTGGGTGATTGTGGATTTAAGTGTACGAATGAGAACACTGATAAACCAGCAAGAATATACCTGCCCAGTCTACAAAATAATTAGCAATATGCAGGCCAATTTCCCATTACAACAAAATGACAGATAAATCTCAAGGTTTAGGAAGCACATCCAAGTTCTAGGGGATTCTTTCTCAATGACTTTATCTTACTTGGATCCTTGATTTTGACTTTGAATGATTTTTCATTCTTCAGTCTATAATATGTTCAATATTCTTCAAGTTCACGCCCAAACCATACTGCAGTCTATAGTTCTTGACCATCAGTAAACGCTTTAAGCAATTTTTGTTTTCAGTAAGCAAGGTTGTCATCTGCAAATCTCAGGTTGTTAATGAGTCTTCTCCAAGACTTATGATGTTACTACCGCTCTGTCCTGCTTCAAGATTATTTGTTCAGCCAACATAACAGTAAGTGAGTAACTGAAAGGATACAATTCTGACACACAGTTCTCCACTTCCAAAACACAAAGTAACCTCTTGCTGTTTCAAGAGCCCCTTGATCCCTGTACATACAAGTTTTGCATGAACACATTACAAATTCTTCATACATTACTCTAAAATCACCAGTTTAATCTTGTGTGTCTTCACTTACTACAAACTCTAAGAATTAGGGTCATAGCATTTTATTGGTTTTTCACCAATAACTAAGGATGTGGATCTAACATATAATAGACCTGCAACTCTCAAAAATCCAAGTTGCTGGTCTTCTAATTTGATGAAAAGATATAATTTTAGAAGTCGAATAACAGATTAAATGTTCTGCAAAAAATACTCATATAGTTCCAACCAAACTTCTAGTAATTATTACTAAACCATTCATCTTTGGCAAAAGCCTAAAGTAGTCTTTTTGGCTGGTCCAGATTCAACATAATACACATTACATTGACACACCTAAGATTCTCCTTTGGATGAAAGAAATTAATTACACTAAAACTTAAGACTTAAAATGCAAGCAAAATCCAAGGCTATCTTTCCCTCATAACTCCAAATTTTGTCAATGCTGATTCATATTTTACCACAGAAAATATGTTTTGCATGCCAGAACTACTAATAAAATGCCATGGAAATAATAATAAACAGTCTATATTTTTTGTCTAAAATTTGCTACCTTTAACTGCCTGATAAGAACATACATACAGCATCAATCCATCTCTAACACTCACATTTTTTAATGTCTGAATAGTTAAAATTCTCTTGTACTATATATTATCAGTCAAGACTACCTACCAGTGCTGCCTAATAGTCTTTCAGAAAGTGTGCTGAAAATCAGATTACCTCTCTGAAATGTAGAACTCTTTACTCATTTTTGGTAAAAGTATACACAGTAGATCATACCCCATTCACAATTTCTACACATGTATTTCTGTGACAATGATTACATTCTTCAAGTTTTATCACTATTTGAACTCTCTCCCGCCATATTTTATCATGAGTGACACAAATCAGTGATCCATACATACTCATCTATACTTTAGCATTACTGACAGCATTTTAAGCTCACATAGATAATTCTTAAAAGAGCACAATGCTTAAGTGCTATATGGAGGTTTTAATGGATTTTTATTTTAGAAGTTATTCTACAACATATCTTTAGTTTGAAGATTTAATACATAGTTTTGGTTCAAAGTTCAAACATTTTCTCAACAATATCAAATCTCTCCAGCCTCAAACGATTCTGTATGTCTAGATACTGTTAAAAATAATATTCTATGCCAACTCACCCTTGATACATTTCTTCTTTCTGATTAGGAATCACTACTAAATCCTTCATCAAAATATATAGCAGTGATGGTGGTTGTTTGGAGCCAATAAGTACAACTCACAGCTACTGAATGAACAAAAGATCTGTACCCTGTTCTATCCTGTACCATCCTCACACTTCCTGAAACACAGGAGTCCACTGCAGCAGTCACTGTGTCAATCCACCTAGTTTAAGGTTTTCCTCTCCTTTGCTGACCCCTCCACCCTTCCCAGCATCATGTCAAATAGGACCTCCTAGAAACATGCCCAAAGTATGAGGGGAAGGTTCATCATTTCTGCCACCAAAGAACACTCCAGATGCACTCCCTCCAAGACACATCTGTTCATTCTTTTGGCTGTCCACGGGATGTTCAGTGTTCTTTCTTCTCCAACACACAGCTCAAAGGCATCAATACTTTTTCTGTCATCCTTACTCTCAAGTAACTGGAAAAGCCAAGGCCTGAATCAGACGCATCTTAGTACTCAAACTGACATCATTACTCCTCAATAATTTGGAGAGGTCCCTAACTGCAGATTTTTCCAGTGCAGTACATCTCCTTATTTCCTGACTGCTTGTAACAAGGACGTTAATTGTAGATCCACGCAAGATGAAGCCATTGAGTTTCAATTTCCTCCCCATCCATCATGATGCTGCCTATCAGTCCAGTGGTAAGAATCTTTTCTCTTTTTGAACATAGAGATGTAAGTAGTCTGGCAATGGTAGATAGACACAATTTAGTTCTTCTAGTCTCATGACAAAGAGAACATGGAGATGAATAGATCTACAATCCATCCAGTTCCTTCTGACTGATTCCAGGGTCTCCTCATTCTCCTGCTAACCAAGTGAACACAGATGAATTGCTGTATTTGGAATGGCTGCCCACAAGTGTTTAAGACCAAAGGTACTTACTCATTAAACTGGAGTAGAACAAAAATTCCCAGAACAGCTCAATCTTGGACAATTACAAGAAGCTATGGCTCTAACTAAGCCTTCCTACTAACCAAGAGAACTAAATCCATGAGGTGTATGGTAGTACCTAAGCAGTGCCAAAAACTTTAAGTGTAAAGTTTGTTCCTGCTATTACAAAATTATATGTGTACATATATGAAAAATAAAATTAAAAAAATTCTATACAGAACATACAGTATTTGTGATTTGTCCTTTTTGTTTATTTTTGATATTTTAATGAAAGTTTATAGAGAACTTGGATTTCCATTCATTCATTGTTGCGTATTTTCCTCCTTGCCCACCCCCCAATTTATCCTTTTTTGTAGTGTAAACTTAGCGCTATTAGCTATGTTAGTCAGGATTACCCTTATGTGATGCCAATTCTGACATAATCATGGCCATAATCCTCATCACTTCCTGGAGAATGATTCCTTTCCTCTCTCCCTCCCCACTCCTGCCCTAGGTACCCAATACAAGGAGTGCCCAGAGTAAAATATAACCATTCCTGTGTTAAATTCATGGAATAGATGTTTGTGATTCTTAATAAGCCTTAATTTGTGCAAGAAAGGCTTGAAGTCTTTTCAGTGACTTTATATGCTATAAGTGAAAGTGATGCTGAAGAAACTTGTTACAACTAAGGATTAGCTCAATCATTTGAAATAGAAGATGACTGTACGTAGCATTAAAGCAGAGCTTTAAAGATGAGGCCCCAATCAAAGATGGTAGCAAACTAAGCTGCTCTAAATGTGTGTGGCTTTCCAAAGTTGTGCCAATAATCCAATTACATGCATCAGGCTCTTGAAAGGACTCATTCCACATCTCCCATTCCAGTTTCAATATATAATTGTTCCTATTCCAATTACTGTGACTAATAACCCAAACTGTAAAAATTCCAGTCTGTTCCTACTTTGTTTCCTTGATCATGGGCTGACTGGTTTGAAACCCTGCATTACTAAGAAGTTGTCTGGAAGTCAGATATTTGTAACCCAGGGACTGCCTACTGATCTTTTTATTTACCTACTTTTGTAATTTCATAAAAGTGAGCTCACAGGATTCTTTTTCTTCCATGAATGACTGACTTCATTCAGTAAGCACATCTTTTAGGTTCATTCACATTGCAGTACGCATCAAAATGTCGTTTCTCTTATTTTTGAAATAAAATTTTTATTTCATACTGGCTTATCATTTCTCTTAAAGGTAAACAGCAGTATTCCACTGAATGTATGTATTGTTCTTTTTTTGTTTTTAATCCACTCATCTACTGACGGACAAGTAGGTCATTTCTACCTTTTGGCTATTGTGAACAGTGCGATACAGCATAGTTGTGCATGTTCGTGTGATTACTTCTAAGTCCCTAGAGTATATACACCAAGGAGGTGAACACTTGGGTTGCCATAAGTCAGGAGCCAAATGAGCAGGTAACAACTACCCTTAAAGGAGATGCTTTATTTATTTACTAGTGTTTTTCAGAAATCTAAAAAATTTGGATGGGGGGGGGAGGGAAAGTAAGCAATTCTTTTCTACCTCCTCCAATATTTTATGGACATTTGCAGTAAAAATAAAAAACAAAAATTATTTGTACTGAAGGAGATCATAGTAGCTAAATTTTCAAAAGTGCTGCTCGCTACGAAATAGTCCTTTGGCACATTATTCTTTAATACTTTTTAAAAGCAAGCAGGTCAGGCAAAACTCATTGTTTAAAAAAATTCTCTTCAACTATACTAATTAACTGAAATAACATGGAAGATGACCGGTTTTGCTGAAACATTGTTGTCAGGTGCTATCCAGTCAAGTGTGACTTATAGCAAACTTACAAACAGCAATATTCTAACCTGTGCCATCCTCATCCTCTCTAGGCAAGTCTTAATTTTTCATTTATTAAAAAAGTTATTTCCAGTTATTAGAAGAAATATTTGTCGCTAAGGGGGAAAGATATAATAATCTTATGTCTCTAAATAGTAGTTTTTAGTTAAGCTTTACATCTGCAGGCTTAGCTACTGTCATTCCATTCATTCCCAGTTTGTGTAAGATTTTCACTTTTTATTCTCTAGCTGAAACTCTGAGAAGCAAAAGCATTTAAGATGGAAATAGATATGTATGTATAGATACACATACAATTCTATTCTGTATTTCTTTGACTAGAACAGTCTGAAAAATAGTATTTTTCCACAGATAAACCTTTCAATTACAAGATAAATTTTAAACAAAAGTTTTCTATCTAGATTGCCAAATATAAAATTAATATTAAATAGGGTTTAAGGAAACACTTTCTGCCATACCAAATTCAGAAACTGTGAGACAAAAAACAGGTGGACAGCAATCCAAATACTGCCTTTATTTTATTGATAAAGTTAAAATAGAATAATTTAGACCTAGACCAAATAAGTTTCCAAACACCACACCCCATAATTAGCCTAACTTATACAAGATAACACACCCAGAAGGGACAGAGTCTACCTTCAGTGGGCTCATGAAGCAGCAGTGCAGACTAAATTAAACATCTTTTGTAGGGGGCAAATGCCCGAAGAGACAGGGGAAAGAGCTAAGCCATTCTAGAAATCTTTTACAAACTCACTTAAGGAAATAGTGGTAAGGTGGACACCAGGTTCATGTCTGAGTATTTTTATGCCTCCTTAAATAAAGCAAGATATCAAATTATGTCACAAACTAATTCCTCCAGAGTTATAACTATGATCTTTGTCTCAAGCACACTGGTTAGTAAAGTGGATTTAAATTGTGAATTCAAGTAAGACATCACTCAGGTATCTTAATTAAGTCTTAATAATATGAAAAAGTTGGGGCGCTCTGGTAGCCTAGTGGCAAGAAGTGCTGCACTGCAATCCCAGAGGTGCATGGTTCAAATCCACAAGATACTCTGCTGAAGACGGAGGGACAATGTCCTTCTGTACCAGTCAGATCTGATTTGATGGTACACACACAAAAAATAATATTTTTTTTTAAAAAAAAAGAACATGAAAAGTACAAAATTCATTTAGGTAAAAGACATTCTGCACATTCATATGACACCAAATGGGAAAAAATAATTGAATACCACCAAATTAAAATCACAGAGAAAAGGGGGGGGGGGTATAATTAGAGTGTAGAAACCAAAGAGCAACTTCAGTTAAAATTATAATGGTCCTCACATATTATCTACAAAAAGGACTCAGCCTGGTTATAGAGAAGACAGGCAGTCAATGACACAGTCCAAATCTCTCATCTAAGTATTTCTGCTATCAAGAATGGTAAGCTCAAAAAGACAAATTATCTTTCCACAATAAAAACATGTATAAACAAGCATGGAAATATACAACAGAAACACAAACATAAAGCATGTGTTAAATGAAGGACATTTTTTAAACTGTAGGTATTAAAACAATGGGCTAACACAGCAGTAAGATTGTGAGGACGCTGCAAGATTAGGCAAGATTTCTGTTATGTAGAAGGAAAGCTATGGGACAGAGTCAAACTGCACAACACTTAACAACATGTCCTAAAACTATGTTAATGTGATTTCTAAATACTTGTAATGCTTAAGAATTTGGCCTATTTAAGCAACAGTTTTGAAAGATCAATTTACAATTTGTTCGTAAGTAAACTTTTTGCTCAAATCTTACTTATTTAAACATCCAAAAAGACTTCAGACGCAAATTAAAAGTTAAAAGCAGTTTAAATTACTGAGTATGCATCATCTAACGCTAAATAAAAGTAGCTAGACTTTTTGTACAAGAAAAATTGAACATTCAAAAACCATGTTTCTGGAGTTATAATTTCCAATTTCAAAATCTTTTGTCTATTTAAAATTATCCTCAAGGACACAATAAAGGCAATTTCATTTCCCTCAATTTAACTAAAAATCAGAATTTTGAAGATATTCTTGTTATAAAAGAAATGCCATGATCTCGTTGATGATGACAACAGCACATGAAGCAAACAGTTCTAAACAGCAGGTACTAAAAAAAAAAAAAAAAAAAACCAGCAGGTACCGAAAGGCTAGGAAATTAAATTTGTTATTACAAGACTTAATAGAAACTCTACAAAAAGAAACGTAGTCAATTAAGAACATTTATATTTATCTCTTGTGTACACATACATTTTATCATCTATATTTTAAACAGGATTCCTCACCAGAATCATCTTCCATACTCAGAATCACAGGGTGCGAGTCACCTGTTAAACAAGCTAACCAGTAAACAAGCTTTTAAAAACCTTAGGTAACTTTATTAAGATTCGTTTTCTTGATATACAATACCTTTACAAGAATTACTTGTCTCTTAATCGCTTGAAGGTATCTTTCTAATAAAGCTTTTCTCTAAAACGTTTATACCAAAAAAAGAAAAATGTCACCTATTTCCTTCTTAAGAATCTTACAACGTAGTTAAAGTTCTGATTTGATATTATATGACTGTCTCAGTGCACCTTGTAAGGCGATCATGTATTGTCCCCAAATGTTTAAACATCATAAAGAAAAGCTAAGACGAGCAAGTGGCTTTCCCGAGCAAGTGGCTTTCCCTAGCTATGTTTTCAAATGTAGCACGAACTTTAGGACTCGTGATTGGACATAAAACTCTTTTTAACAGTTTCTTTTCCCAATCTCCGACATAAATTGATAAAAAATTACAACGGCAACACTTGGGAGGTCCAACCTCCTCCGGCTTTAATCCTTTTTCTCGGAGTATAAAAATCTGTTACCAGAACAAAAGCACAATATTCTTTACTATGGGCATGTAAACAAGTTGCATCGAAGTCAGTGTTCTTTTCATCCTCACACCTGTCTATTGCAACCTTTTCTCCTAGACGCAAAGGTGCCCACGAGAATTCCCACACTTGTTTGCACAAACCCACTCATTCCTTTTCACCCACTTACAACTCGCACGCCTCTCCGGACCCGCCAGGCCTCTCCGCCACTGGCCGAAGCAGAGGCTCAGGCGGGCCGGCAGCCGGTCCCCAGTCCCTAGTGGCCGCAGCGCCGCGAGGCCGTGTCGCGGGGGAAGGGAAGGAAGCGGGAAAGCTGGGGGGCGGCCCCCTCCCTCCCCAGCGCACACCCCCTTCCGGCACCCCTCCCCCGGCATTGTGCGAGCGGGCCCGAGGCCGCCGCCGCCGCCGTCTCGGGTACCCTAACAGGCCGCGCCGGCCACCCCGCCGGCCCCATTCTCCAGCCGAGACTGCCACACAAAGCTCGGGAAGCCACATTGCAGCGCCAAAGGACGGGAGGGAGAAACCGCGCTGACTTACGGGGCTGCTGCGGCCGCGCTGCCTCAGCCGGAGACACCGACCGTTGGCCACACGGCAGCGTCGCTCTTGGCCGTCTTCCCCCTCCTCCGCCTTCGGTGGCGGCAAAATCTTCTTTCTCCACCTACCTCCCTCCCCCCCCGCCCCACCTCCTCCTTCTCCTCCCCCTCCTCCTCCGAACCACCGAAGTACCGAGGTTGAGACACAGAGACTCACAACAACATGGCTGCCACCGCCGCCTCCCCTCCCCTCCCCCCGCCCACCGGGCGCGCGCAATGCACTCCGGGAGAAAGCGGGGGGAGCCACTCACCGGGGTACGGCTCCTCTCAGTGGCCTCTGTCCCTTCTCCCGCGCTCCGGGAGCGGACTGGCAGAAGCTGTGCGCCTGCGCACGTTCCTTGCGCTTTCGCGTTTTCGCCCGGCTCTCGGGCGTGCGCTCCCCCGCCCTCACCTTGCGGGGCCTCAGCAGTTGTGGGGTGTTGCGGCTCGCCGTTCCCTCCTCGGGTGCGAGGTGGAGGTGGCTGCGCCCTGCAAGAGCGTGCGCGGAGCTCGGACGGCGCAAGCGTGGTGTTTCCGAACGCTGCGTTCTGCTCTGTCTTCCCGCGTGGGGCCTCAACTTCCGAATTCGCTTACCCTCCCCTTCCTCCTCCGTAGTTCATTGTTCTCCCCCAACTGCCTGTGCCGGTTTCCGCGCCTGCGCCACCCACTGCGATTTACTCTGAGCGCTTCGTTTCCGGGGTGCTGTCACCCTTACTCTTTTGTCGTCTCTTCCAAGCAGGATTAGCTACTCACTTTGTGCTGAGAAGTGTACCTTTTAAAGTGGATTGCCACTCGCCTTTATCCCTGGGCAAGTTGGAGTCGGCTTTCAGCAAATTGCAGCGCCTGAATGCTTTGGTGGCTGAATGGTTATGAGCGCTTGAATGGTTTTAAGTCGGGAGGGTAAGGGGGGCGCTTCAAACCAACTAACCACTCCACGGGAGAAATATATGACCGTCTGCTTCTGTAAAGAGTTAAACCCTTGAGCCCTGTAAGGCAATTTTTTTTCTGCCCCCAGAGTTACTATCAAAATTAACTCCATAGACTCCATGGCGGGAGGGGCTGCTGGCGTTAATGTTTTTCTTTAGCCTAGGTGGTACAAATGATTAATTCTTCAGCAAAAAAAAATTCTTCAGCAAGCAACTAACCAACATCTCTACCCAGAAGCTCCTCAGGAGAAAAAAAAAAAAAAATTCTACCTTGATCTACCCCTAAAGTAGGTGGGAGTTCTTAAGAAGCTACCCCGAAGCCTGTACTTCTGATAGTTCGAATCCACCAGAGGCTCTGAGGGGAAAAGATGGGCAGTTTTCTCCCATATGTTTTACAGTCTCCAAAAATCCAGTGGAGGGTCTGCTATGAGCTGCCTCAAACTCGATGGCAATCAAGTTTTTTAGTTTTACAGCTAAAAAAAAAAAAATGAAGACTCTAAGAAGCACAGTTCTCTGACATAGGTGAGGTCACCATAAATGGGAGTCCACTCTACCACAAACCAGTAACTCTTAAAGGAGAAAACACAAAGGAAACTGGTTCGTTTTATGCTGGCCAGTGATCTTCCTTCATGCTTGCTGATTGATCAACCACGCTTAAACCTCTCCAAGTTGCAGGCTAAATAGAAATTCTGAATGAGCTCTATAAAGATGCAACCATCTTGACTGTCCTATTAGCAATGGTTCCAGAATTATGACCCACCTTGAGCTACCCTTCCATCACATAGTAGCATTGTAGATTATTCTGAGCGCTGTGTCTCCAGCACAGTTCCTGGATAGCCTTAATATTCTACATTTTTGTAAATAGTTGCTTGTAACTACTTAAACACTGCCATCCCGAGGAAACCATGAGAACAGGGACCATGTATTTTTTTGTTCCATGCTATGTTCTCCAAAGCCTGGATCATACTAGGGTGTTTTGTAATAATTTATTGAGTCCCAGTATATTACCAAAAAGCTTATAGTATTAAAAAAAAAAAAATCAAAGCTTTAAGGCTGCCTTACCTTGCAGGTTTGCAGATATTTGCACTTGAATATTCTTCCTGCATAACACGTGTTAAAAACAATTCCCAGCCGCCTTCCACCTGAAATCTTGCGCTATATCATGGTTAGTAGTCTCATCATTTCTTGAGTTCCTTGGAGCTATCTTTTTTCTTCTTGTCTCCCACTCCTCATATTGATCATTTACCAAACTTCACAGATTTTTTTTTAACTTCTTCAATCTTCCTGGAGGCAATCTCTTCCTCTATATTGCCACTAACAATTTGTATTTGATTGGTTTTTTTAGTGGTCAACTGAGGAGGACCTGAAGTGCTTGCTGCTGAAGGTCATGGACTATATAGTCTTCAATATGGCTTGAAACTCAATATCAAGAAAACAAAGATTCTCACTACTGGGCCAAATGGCAGCCCCATAATAGATGGAGAAGAGATTGAGGTTAACAATTATAACTTGTGCATCCCCACAATCAACATGCTTGGCACCAGCAGTCAGGAAATCAAAAGATGAACTGCGCTGGAAAAATCTGCTGTTAGGGACTTCTCCAGAGAACTGAGAAGCAACAATGTCAGTTTAGAGATGACCTGGGCCACGGTCTTCCCAATTGCTCTCATCAGAGAGCTGGACAATGACTAAGGATGATAGAAGAATTGAAGACTTTTAAGTTGTGGTACTGAAAAAGAATCTTGAATATACCATGGACAGCCAAGAAAACAAATAGGTCTGTCTTAGGGTGAAACCAAGATTTTCCTTGGATGCTAGAATTTTTTTTTTAATTTTTAATTTTTTTTTTGTTTGTTTACAGAGGTTTTGGATTTCCATTCATTCATTGCCGCAGTTTTCTCCCTGCCCACCCCTCCCCACTGGACGCTAGAATTTTAAAGCTCCATCTCACATACTTGGGCATGTGACCAGAAGAAACCAGTCCTTGCAAAAGGACATCATGCTGGGAAGAGTAGCGGGACAGCCCAGGAGAGAAAGAGACACTCTGGATGAGATGAATTGATACAGTAACTGAGACAATGGAAGTAGGTGTGTCAGAGTCAGTGAGACTGGCTCAGGACAGGTCAGATTTCAGAGGTGTTGCTATGAGTCACAGGCTACTCAACTGTAACAACATTGTGATTTTAATGAAAGTTTACAGAAAACTTGGATTTTCATTCATTCATTTATTGTTACACATGTTCCACCCTGCCCTTCCCAGTTCACTTAAAAAAAAATTCATTAATTGTTACATAATTTCCTCCCTCCCCTAGTCCACTTTTCTATGCACCTCTTATTCTGGACTGTTGCCATTCAAAAAAGGACTAATCATGTATTTCTTTTTAACAATCTTGCTTCCCAAGTCTGAGTTTTTGTCAAAATATTCAAACTCATCGCTGTTGAGTCAGAACTAGTCATAGTTAACCGTCCAGCTGATTTTCTGAGGCGATAAATCACCTGGGAAGAAATTGTCCACTTTCCTCTCTAGGAACCCACTGTTGTTATATGCCATTGAGTTAGAATTTACCCTTAATCTACCCTCTCCTGACTTTTCAGAGGCCAGAGGAGATTGCCCGTCCTTCTGCCATGAAACAGCTGGTGACCTCAAACCCCATGCCTTCATGATTGCAGTGAAGCTTCTTGCCATTAGGCCACCAGAGCTCCTAGTGGATTTAACAGCCCAGAGTGAAGCCACCATTGAGTTAGCAATACAGCTCCCCACCAACTACACCAAGGAGCCTTCTTGGGTTTGTTTACTGACCTCGAAAATTCGAATCTGATTCCTGGCACAGAGTTTGATACTTCCAAGCACTCTACTGCTTTCCATCCCACAACAGTGTTCCCCAGAGTGTTCTGTTGATTGTTACTAGGTGTTCCTTTAATAAATATATCCTCATCAAGCACATATAAAGATCCTGGAGTGGACAGTCATTAACTCCCTCTTCCTCACTTGCCATTTAGACTGACAGAAGTGCAGGAGTCTTTACATATTTGAAAATGGGTGGACTCAAGTGGCTTCTTCTAGAAAGACCTAAACTGAACTGAAAGATCTCAGTCTTGAGTTGGAACTGAAAGATCTCAATCACCCCTTGGGAAGTGAGAGGTTAACTTCTAAAAGCTCTTGGTTTATGGAAGGCTGTGGGTGGCTACAGGAGCCTTAAATTCACTTTGAGCTTTGACTTAAATTCAGATATCACTGGAGCTCTTTGTATTACTTCTCAACCTCATGCTGGCCATTAAAACAAAAGAAGAGCAATCACAGAGAAAGAAAGGCAGTTTGCCCTCAGGGAAAATGTGGCTGAAAGTAGATCAAAGGTTCAGGGGAAGTCCAGGAAAAGGCAACTTGCCCTTGGGCAGAAAAAAAGAACTAACACAAAGAATTAGGGAATTTACCTGGGAATGGCCTTAAAAATTTACTGAAAATAGTCAATTTGTAACCAATTGTGTCCTTTCTCCACTGCTATTCAATCTCTGCTAAGCAAAACATCTGAAAAGCTGGACTATAGGCACCAGAATTGAAAGCATACTCTTCAAATGCCTACTTTATGCAAGTGATACAGCTTTACTGGAAGAAAGTGATGAAGACTTAAAATACTGAGTTAAACTTTGCCACTGCTTATTGGAGTGAGATGGTATCTCATTGTAGTTTTGATTTACATCTGTCTTGTTGCCAGTGATTTTGAGGATTTCTTCATGTGTCTGTTGGCCATCCGAATATCTTCCTCTGTAAAAATTCTTTCCATGTCTTTTTGCCCGTGTTGTAATTGTGTGATTAGTCTTTTTCTTGTGGAGGCTCTGTAGGAACCTATAAACTTTTGATATGAGACCCTTGTCTAAAATTGTATTGCCAAATATTTTTCCCCAATCAGCAAGTAATAAATGTTGGAGAGGATGTGGTGAGATAGGAACTCTTAGACGCTGTTGGTGGGATTGTAAAATGATATAACCACTCTGGAAGGCAGTTTGGGATTTCCTCAAAAAGCTGAACGTAGAAATTCCATATGACCCAGCTATTCCACTGCTTGGAATATACCCTGTAAAAACAAGAATTGAGACACAAATGGAAACTTGTACACCAAAGTTCATCGTAGTGTTATTTACCATCGTAAGAACATGGACACAGACCAAAAGTCCAACCACAATGGAATGGATTGAGAAATTGTGGTGCATTCACATGATGAAATACTATGTAACATGCAGGAGCAAAGCTTTTGTAAATCACTACTTGGGAGAGACTGGGTAGTATTATGCTAATGAACAAACTCATTCTCATAAGGTCAAATACTGTATAATACCATTATTGTGGAAATAGGTAAGGAGTAAAACGTGTATGAATTTCTAAAGGAGGGAGAGAGGAGCAGAGGAGTGAGGATGGGTGAGAATTCATAGTCTTTTGAAAAAGCATCTAACAATAACAACAATCTGTCTATTTTTAAAATATGTATGCATTTCACCTGTGACTCTGATGAACCATCCCCAATCATGAGAGAAAAGATCCTTTGTGGGGTAGCGGTTAAAGAATGTTGACAAAAAGTTGACAGTCCTGACCCACCAGCTCTCTAAGGGAGAAAGATGAAGCACTTTGCTTCTACAAAGGTTTACAGGCCTGGAAGCCCTAAAGGCAGTTCTACTCGGACATCTATAGGGTAGCTATGAGTGAGAATCAAATGAATGGCTGATAATGCTGCTCTTCCATTTTATCCCTCTACACGGCTGGTGATTTTATCCTTGGATCCTGAGACATATTTCTGGATCCTCTTCCAGGGAGAAAAAGACATCTCAGATTTAAACATATTCTAGAGACTCTTTTATTGAGCTTTATACGAAACAAAGATAAATCATTTTGGAATGAGGGAAGCATCCACATGATACCAAAGAGTCCTTTAAACCACAGCCATGGTTTTTAGGTGTATGATTGTGAGATAAGGAAGTTTAGGCTCTTCCTCTACTCTTCCTAATATCTAATTATTGTCCTAATTGCATTAAATCCTCCAATACACAGCCACCAACTTCCTTTTAAGCTAATGTTGTTGCTGTTCAGTGATATCCAGTCGACAATGACTTACAGCAACCCTAAGAACAACAGATCTGAACTTTGCCCTGAATTTTGCTAACCTCACGAGTGCTACCATGTGCAAGCCCCATGTTGCATTCAGTCTTTAAATCTATCTTAGAAATGATGTTCCTATCTTTAGCCAATCCTCCATTTTTCCCACTGCGATGTCGTTTTCTATGGACTGGTGCCTCTGATAACATCAAGGCGTAGGAGATGAAGTTTCAACATCCTTTCCTCTAAGAAGCACCACGCATTTCTCCGAAGACAGATTATTGATTCTTTTGATAGGCCATAGAGTGTTAAAAACTCTTCTCCACTACCTCCCTTCAAAGACATTGCTATTTTCCTTTGGTCTTCTTTACTCATTACTCAACTTTTGCATGCATATGAAGCACACGAAAACACCATGGCTTGGATCAGGAGTGCCTTAGACTTTGAAGTGACATCTTTGGTCTTTAGCACCTTAAAGACTTTTCACAGTGTGACATGTCTCTATTTCTTGACTGGTGTTCCCATGGATGTCGATTGTAAATACAAGTAAAATGAAACCCTTGACAACTCCAATCTTTTCTCCATCTTCCTATCAGCCCAGTTGTGAAGATTTTTTTCCCCTTTTATTGGGAAAAATATATTGGGGGTACAAGGAGGTGAGGGTTGGGGGCAGAAAGGTGAGGATGGGCCAGGATGCAGTTGCAGAGCTGCACAGTTTGGTCGGTGGGGGGAGCAGGTGAAGGAAATGATGGGGGTCCAGAGGGGACCAGATACTACAGAGGAATGGCAAGCATTTTCCAATGGTAATTAAACCAGCTGTCTTATTGATTTGGGAACTGGATGCCGACTCCCTGGCTTCTTCATGCCGAACAGGGGCGTAGATGTAAA
>NW_006399759.1:17930646-17931715 GCF_000299155.1 Elephantulus edwardii | reverse complement strand
CTCCTTGGGAATCCTTGAATTCCTGTTGTTGAGCCTCGATCTTCACTGAGGGCCAGTCATCAACTGTTTAAGTGTTCAATTATCAATAAGCTGAAGTCTGTAGGAGGCCATAATGGCCCTGCTTCAAGTGGTTCTCTGCTCCTGCAGCTTACCACGCTGTCTCTGCCTCTGCCGCCATCTTGGATCGATTATTGTTTTCTTGATACTGAGATACTTTTCATATTGAGAGCTGTAGTCTTCAATCTTCTTGAGTGAATGCCTCAAATCTTCACTTTCTGCAAGTAAGGTGGTGTCATCTGTATAACATGACATAACATAACATAACATAACATAACATAACATAACATAACATAACATAACATAACATAGGTTGTTGATGAATATCCCTCCAATCCTGATACCACATTCCTCCTCATATCATCCAGCATCTCAAATTCTTTGCTCGGAATAAATGCTGAATAATTGTTTTTATTAAAAAAACTGTGCTGCAATTCCAAAAGCACGTGGTCCAAATCCATCAGATGCTCCCGGGAAAAGGATGGGCAATCCCTTCCCATCTTGTTTACTGCCTCTGGAAAAAATGCTGAAGTGTCAGCTATAGGTTAGTTCTGACTCAACAGCACACAACAACAACAACATCAAGGGGGAAATGCTCATAGTTGACTCTCAGTGGGTATTCAAAAGCTGTAAATTGCTGGAGAATAGATTGTCAATTTTTCTCCTGCTTGTGAATTTGAACCATGGTGGCTTGGGGTGAGCTGCAATTTCTTACCATTAGGCAACCAGAATTCCACACACATTGAATAGGTATAGTAAAAGAACACAGCCCTGACACACACTTTATTTTAAACCACACAGTATCCCCATGTTCTGTTTGTATGACTGCTCCTTGGTCCATGTATAGGTTTCACATGAAAACTACCCTTAGGCCTGGCGCTGGCTGAAAATCGCCTGTGACTTCATCCATAGCCACTGGTGAGAGTCAGTGCCCAGAGCCATCAGGGGCTTTAAGTTTGTTGTCCACTGCTGTGGTGTGGACAGCTGAAACCCAGGCCCCGACAGGCACCTG
>NW_006399759.1:17928053-17929591 GCF_000299155.1 Elephantulus edwardii | reverse complement strand
AAAAAAAAGAAAACTACCCTTAGGCCAAGCCAATTTGTACTAGTACCTGAGTCACATCAATGCTTGTGACTGAGAGATAACCTTTCCTGACAAAGCTAACCAAATTTGGGACTCAAACTTGATGACTGAACAATAACAGTGCATGCATGCCATCCCATAGTAAGTATACCCACTGGTGCAGAATCCTCGCTGCCAGAACCCATCTCCAAGCACTAATGGCATATGTACCCACCAAAGGAAGGACAAAGATGGGTGCCGCCACCCCAAGACAGGCAGTCTTATTGGGAAATTCACCAGTTGTTCCTAGAGAGAAAGATGAACATTTTCCCTCTGTACTATTTACAACCTTTGAAAAACAGCTGGAGGGTCAGTTCTGAGTCAGTTCTGAGTCAATGGCAATGAGTTGTTTGCTGTTGGCCTAAATAAGCCAGTTCCCTGGGAAAGCCAGCTTTTCTTGAGGAAATGGCTGGATATGTAAGGTTTTGTTAGCATTAGGGAGCTCTGGTGGTATAATATGTAGGGAGATGCTTTGCAGAGTTAATAATCACATCTCTCAGAATCCATCAGTGGATCCAAGGGAGAAAGATGAACAATCTTAACCCTCTAGATTTACAGATGCAGATTCTCTCTGGGAGCTACTGATGATTCTGAACAAATGGAAACACTGGACATTTGAAATTGTTAATGTTAGATGTTGTCAAGTTGAATAGAACTCATAGGGACCTTATGGATAAAAGGGTGACACTTGGCCTTATTCTGCACCTTCCTCACAGCCTCTGATTTCTTGAGGCCCTTTGTTATAGTCACCACAGTGTTGTCAGTACATACACAGGAGGGTTGCAAAAAAGAATGTTGTTGTTATGTGCCATCAAGTTGCCTGCAACTCATAGCGACTCTATGTACAACAACTCTGATCCCTGTTCTATTCTGAACCAACCTTATTGTTTCTAACACACCTACCCCCCATTAACCTGATCACTGAGTCAATTCATCTCATCCAGGGTCTTCCTCTCTTGCACTGTCTCTCCACCTTCCTAAGCATGACATTCCTCTCCAAAGAACGATCCCTCCTTGCAACATTTCCAAAGTATGTCAGATGGAGCTTCAGAATCCTTGCCTTCAAGGAGCAGCCTGGGTCACCGTCTCCGGTATAAACCTATTTGTTCTCTTAGCAGTTCATCCAATACTCTTCTATATATATTCAGTATATTCAATACTCTTCTCCAACACCACAGCTCAAAGGAATCAACTCTCCTTCTATCATCCCTAGTCATTATCCAGCTTTCTGATGTACAACACGTTATTGTGAAGACCATGACCTGGATCAGTTGCATCTTAGTCTCCAGACTGACATCATTGCTCTTCAGTACTCTAGAAATGTCCCTGAGAGCAGACATTCCTAAGGTAATTTGTCATTGGATTTCCTGGCTGCTGGTACCAAGAGTGTTGGTTGTGGAACTAATCAAACTAAAGCTGTTAACAACTTCAATCTCTTCACCATATATCATGATGCTGTTAATCAGACCAGTGGTGAGAAT
>NW_006399759.1:17921713-17926839 GCF_000299155.1 Elephantulus edwardii | reverse complement strand
TTCTCAGCACTCTAGTACAATATCCAGAGTCTCTTCTGATTTCTAGCTTGGTCTTTTCTTCCTCCTTTGTCTTTGTAATAATCTTTTGCATTCTTCATGGATTATATTCTTGATAACCTCCCACATTATATTCTTGATAACCTCCCACAGCTCATCTAGTCTTCGCTCATTAGTGTTCAAGGTCTCAAATCTGTTCCGGAGATGCTTTTTAAATTTAAGTGGGATAGAGAGGAAAAGGAAGAAGGAGAAAATAAGAAGAAGGAGGAGGGAAGAAGAAGGAGGAGGAAGAGGATGTAAGATGCCCTTCAGGATCAGCCATTTTGTTCCAGCTGCAACAGCAGCCATGGCTGAGTCAGCGACTTGATGTGAGATGGGATGTTGAGACTGCTACCCTATTGGAACTGGATCTAAAAGTCTTTGCCAAAGTTTGTTTGGCAAGTAGAGATGGGAGTGGGCGGAGCATAATTCACAGGACTGAGAACTTTTTAACACTCACTTAAAGCCATGAGGCTCAAGGCTGAGGGGCCTATGTGCCTATTTCTGAAGCTGTTCTGACTGTATTCTGTTACTAATCATATTAGAACCTTTTGACTTCCCTAACCTTGTTCTGTATGGTCTGTGAGCTATCACTGGATTTTGAACCCAACAAAGCAATACTGTTGCTGTTTAGATGAGTAGAAAGAGGAACAGGATCATAGGGGACATGTCTGACCTCATAGGAATTGGTTTTGTGTTGTTGATGCTGTTGACAGGAACAGTTCCCCATTGTGAAGTTGGTAAAGGTCCAGCCTGACCATCCCCATTGTGGCCCTTGATCCTTTTACAGTATGTGGCACAGCGATGGCCCCTTCTTACGTCTAATAACTGTCCCCATCAACAATATCCTCCCACAGTATAAAACCAATTCCCATAAGGTCAATCATAGCCTTCACACTCCAAACCTACTTCTAACTCCCACATCAATCATACTGCTCTCCTACAGTGTCCAAAATCTGTTGTGATGGCTACACCCACCAGTTAGGAGTTTATTAGGGAAGTTAACAGGTTACAATATAATTAGCAACAGTCTAAAATGTCTTAATCCAGACACCTTCTCAATTGTAGTTGCAGGCTCTTTGACCTTCAGCTTCATGACTTAGGTCAGTATTAAAAAGTTTTCTTAGTCCTACCAATTATGACATCGTCCCTCAGTCCTCCAGAAAACTTGGGTGAAGGCCCCTAGCTCTGGTTCCCTGGGACAGTAGTTCCAAAGCATATCTATTTCATGTTCTCTGATTCTCTACTGCTATCATGAGAGCTTGTCCCTACTGCTGTAAAATCTCAGGCTCAGAAGGACACAGACTATACATTTTGCGTCCTCTTCCTTACTGGTAGTGAGATTCCCACCTTTGCTGCTAAACTTTCTCAATTTAAACTTGATGCAATGGAAAAATTGGCCAATTTCATGATTATTATTTTATACACACTCTAAGTTTACTCTCAATCATGTGGTAAAAGTCAATGCTAATGACTAGGAAAGCTATTTTGAACAATAAATCCATGACACCACAAGAGTCTTCCTCTCTTTTTCTGATCCTCCAACTTTCCCAGTATGATATCTTTTTCCAAGAATGGGCACCTCCTAGCAATATATCCAAAGGATGTGTTGTTATGTGCCGTCGAGTCGCTTGAGACTCATACGACCCTATGTACAACAGCCCTAAACCCTGCTCTATCCTGTGCCAATCGCATTGCCTCTGACACACCCATCCCGATTACCCCAGTCACTGAATCAATGCACCTCATAGAGGGTCTTCCCCTTCTGCACCATCCCTCCACCCTCCCAAGCATGATGTCCCTCTCCAAGGACATCTCCCTCCTTACAACGTGTCCAAAGTATGTCAGACGAAGCCTCCGAATCCTTGCCTCCAAGGAGCAGTCTGGTTTAACCCTCTCTAGGATGAATCTGTTTGTTGTCTTGGCAGTCCAGGGTACAATTCAATACTCTTCTCCAGCACCACAGCTCAAAGGCATCAATTCTCCTTCTATCCTCCTCGGTCATTGTCCAACTCTCTGATGCATAACAAGCGATTGCAAAGACCATAGCCTGTATCAGACGCACCTTAGTCTCCAGAGTGACACCATTGCTTTTCAGTACCCTGGAGAGGTCCCTAAGTTTTACCACCCTTGCCTTTAAAGAACACTCTGGTTGTTCTTTACACAAGACAGCTTTGTTTGTTGTTTTGACAGGTCATGGTATAGTGAATACTCTTCTCAAATACCACAACTCAAAGACATAAAAGAAGTAATTGGAAATACTATGGTTTGTATTAGGTATAACAGTCTTTAAAGAGAACTAATTGCTCTTTTAGGATTTTAAAGAATTCCTTGACAGCAGATTTCCCCAATGTAACACAACTTTTGAGTTCTTGACAGCTGCTTACAAGGTGCTCCTTAGAAACAAGGATGGTGAAATTCTGTATCACATACTTTGAGCATGTTGTCAGGTGAGACCAGTCCTTGCACAAAAAAACCAACATGCTGGAAAAAATAGACAGCCAGAGAAAGAAAGAAAGACCCTCAATGAGATAGATTGACACAGTGACTGTAACCATGGGCTTAAATATATCCGAGATAATGAGGAAGGTGCGGGATAGGGCAAGGTTCAGATCTTTGCATTGTAGTTGACTCAACGGTATCTCACAACAGCTTCCACAGATATGCTGGTTATGGATCCAAGTAAAATAAAAATAATGACAACTTCAGGGTTTTTTTCCGCTCCATATATCATAATGTTGATGACAGAAATGAGGCTGGAGACTGAATTTTACACAATCTATTATTTATTCATTGAAATAACTTCTGGAAAAAAGTGTAAATGGTGACTATTCACATGGACCTCACGTGTTGTGCTGTGTGGGAATCAGGTTGACTGTGTCTGTGGAAGAAATCATTAGAGACTCTCAACAGCATCAGTCAAGACTGGGCCAGATGCTGACTGTAGTAGAGACATTCAATTACTCATGTGCAAGTTTAAATTGAAGACAAAGAAAATGGAACCAAGTCTGCAGGACCAAAATATGACCTTATTTTTGGTCAATGTCTTCATTGCAACTTGGATTTCTTCCTTCATTCAGTATTGTTATTCGGTGCTGTCTGGTTGAGTATGACTCATAGAGACCCTATGAACAATGGGTCTGAACCCTTTTCTATCCTATGCTGTCCCCATCATCTCCAGCACACATGTGCCCATTGCTGCAGTCAGTTTCTAAACACTAATCTTTTCAATATCCTTAAAAATTTCTGTTTGTTAAGGCCATCCCTAGCCAGATATGGTACTAATGAAAATGCTGCTAGTTTTAGAGGCCTAAAACCTGCCAGCTGTGTAGAGGGAGAAAGATGAGTATCACCTTCTGTTAGGATTTACAGCCTCAGACACATGACGAAGGATTATATATAATGAATCAGAATCAACCTGATGGTAGTGAGTTTGAAGTGTTATGGTGGTTTTCTTTTTACCCCCAGAAGACTAAAACACTGATCATCCTCATTAAGTACCTTCTGATTATAAAGGACTTCTCCTGTAATTTTACATCCATGAAAAGAATGTACTCCTTATTACTATAAATGTCTGGTATGCTTGCTAGTCAAGCAGACACTGTAACTGATGTCTCAACAGCCATTCAAATCACTTCTGAGCTTGTTAAACATAACACACTCTTGCAACAATGAATGAATATTTTTAAAAAAATGAACTGGGGGTGGGGGAAGGGAGAGAGAGGGGTGAAATATGCAACAATGAATGAACGAAAAATCTAACTTCTCTGTAAACAGTCGTTAAAAATCACAATTAAAAGAAATTTTTATTTTTTAAAAAAACGCATCATAAATGACTTAAAAAAAACAAAACAAAAAAGCAGACTCTTGGCCACATAACTGACTGAATTGAATCAGAATCAACATTTTAACAAAATTCCAGGGTAGTTTCCATGCATTATAAAGTTTGAGAAGTATGAGTAAACCAATCCCAGTCATTCCATCTTACTTTCTGGAAATTACTTCTGTAATGGTAAACCCTATCCATTTTGAGTTTATGAGAAATAAAGATGTGTGAGCATCTGAAAGAAGACATTAATCTCTCTCCTTGTAGAGAGAAACAAGAAAACATGTTTCTGCACTCGCTAACAAGCATCTGAAGACCAAAAGAGAAAAGATTTTTAAAATAAAGAAAAATAAACCAGCAAGAGAAACTAGCGTCTGGCCAGGCCTGCTGACAGCATATTCAGGGTTCATTCTCCATTCTTCCTCCCGATTAGTAACAGGTCCTAGGATGGATGATCCTGGGCCTGGTGGAGGCCCAGGAGTGAATACCTTGACTTTCCAACAGCACATATTGTAATTTAGGACTCTCCATGTGTGCATGCAGCTCTTGCAGCCCTAATGGTAAAAGCTGTGCTGCAATAAAGGCATATGGTTCAAATCCACCAGCTGCTCCATGGGAGAAGGATAAGCAATCTCCTTTTGTGCAATTTACAGCCTCTGAAAACCCACTGAAGGGTCAGCTATGAGTCAGTTTTGACTTGATGGCACACAACAGATAAATATGTAGCCTTTGAAGACAAGTACATACAAATACTCTATAAGTAGAGTGTGTATCAGAATCACTTGAGCACATATTAAAAATAGCAATTTCTGGTTACTATTCCATAAATTTTTATTTGATGGGTTTGGATCCAAGCCCAGATATTGCTATTTTTTAAAATTTCCTCTGTCTTAAAGTAATAACGTGTACCCATGGTTGAGCACAACCTATTTCGACATCTGGTAAATCTGCTGTTGGGACCTCTCCAGAGTACTGAGAAGCAATGATGTCAGTCTAGAGACTATTACTTGCTATGCATCAGAGAGCTGAATAATGATTAAGGATGACAGAGTAAGAATTGATGCCTTTGATTTAGGGATTCAAGATGGCAGCAGAGGCAGAGACAGCGTGGTGAGCTGCAGGAGCAGTGAACCACTTAAAGCAGGGCCATTATGGCCTTCCACAGACTTCGGCTTATTGATAATTGAACACTTAAACAGTTGATGACTGGCCCTCAGTGAAGATCGAGGCTCAACAACAGGAATTCAAGGATTCCCAAGGAGAA
>NW_006399759.1:17912230-17918397 GCF_000299155.1 Elephantulus edwardii | reverse complement strand
TCCTTCGGGTCTAGGATTTTGAAGCTCTGTCTCACATACCTTGGGCATGTGGCCAGGAGGGACCGACCCTTGGAGAAAGACATCATGCCTGGAATGGTGGAGTCACAGCACCAGAGAGGAAGACCCCGGATGAGAAGGATTGATATAGTAACTGAGGCAACGGGGGTAGGTGTGTCGAAGTCAGTGAGACTGGCTCAGGACATCGCAGGCTTCAGAGCTGTTGTACATAGGGTCACTATGAGTTTCAGGCTACTCGACGGCACATTAACAAAAACATAGCAAAAGGTCATTTTAATATTTTCTCTGAAAATGGCCTTTGCTCTCTAGAACTGTTTGTGAAATGTCTATAAATTTTTAATAAATGTGCAGTTTTTTATTAGAAGTGTGTTGTTTGTTGTTTAAGTGCCATCGAGTCATAGATGACTCATAGTGACCCTATGAATGGAAGACCTGAGCATAGATGGCTCATAGTGACCCTATGAATGGAAGACCTGAGCATAGATGACTCATAGTGACCCTATGAATGGAAGACCTGAGCACTGTTCATAGAGTTTCCAGAGGCAAGCTATTTCAGAAGCAGATGCCACTCCTGCTTCCAAGCTTATTTTAGTTTGGAAGCTCCAACAAACATTGTCCATCATGGGTAAACCGTTATCACATTTGACACCTGAGTGTCACAGTGTTTAGCATCACAGCAACTATGAGTTACCTCTGTACAGCAATGCACAGACCAGTGCTATACCACTTAAAAGAATGTTTGACAAAAACCAATTTAAACCAGACCTGAGGGCCAATTATAAGTATATAAACCCTTTATTAAAAAATGCAAGAAATAAAGAATATTTTGAAATATCTTAAATTTAAGATCATATAAATACTAATATCTAAATTTTATGTACCTCATCACATACAGAAATACAGGTGGATTGAATTACAGATGGATCAAACTAGGTACAGAATGTAACAAGAATATTCTGCAATGCTGTATTTAACATAAGTAATTTTAAAGTATACTGTTCAATTTAGCAAAAGGGAAAAAATAAACCTAAAGGAACTTCTGAGAAGCAACTGTTAGTATGTTTGCTTTGCTTATGTTAAGGCTGTTACCCCGCTGCCCCCTGAAACTCAGTTTCTATGAGCAGATCTAATAAATTTTCTATTTATTTTTGTGTTAGTGCCAAAGATGAAAAAATGAGAGGTTGTTGGTGTTTTGGTGGTGGTGCTTTTTTTTTTTTTTTCAAAACCAACATATGTAGTCTGAAATTAATTTTTAAAAAGGTGATCAAGATACACGTTGTCCAGAAGACAAAAATTCTCACCACTGGACCAATCGGTAGCATCAGGATGGATGGTGAAGAGATTGAGATTGTTCACAGCTTCAGTTTGCTCGGCTCCACAGTCAACACTCTTGGCACCAGTAGCCAGGAAATGAAATAACGTATTGCGATGGGAAAGTCTGCGGTTAGGGACCTCTCTAAAGTACTCAAGAGCAACGGTGTCTCTCTGGAGACTACGGTGCGCCTGATACAGGCCATGGTTTTTGCAATCACTTGTTATGCATCAGAGAGTTGGACAATGACTAGGGAGGATAGAAGGAGAATTGACGCCTTTGAGTTGTGGTGCTGGAGAAGAGTACTGAATGTACCATGGACTGCCAAGAAAACAAATAGATTCATCCTAGAGAGGGTTAAACCAGGCTGCTCCTTGGAGGCAAGGATTCTGGGGCTTCGTCTGACATACTTTGGACATGTCGTAAGGAGAGACAGGTCTTTGGAGAGGGACATCATGCTCGGCAGAATGGAGGGATGGCGGAGAAGGGGAAGACCCTCTATGAGGTGGATTGATTCAGTGACTGGGGTAATTGGGATGGATGTGTCAGAGGCAATGAGATTGGCATAGGATAGAGCAGGGTTTAGGGCTGTTGTACATAGGGTCGCTATGAGTCGCAAGCGACTCGACGGCACATAACAATAACAACAACAACAACAACAACAATCAAGATACATTGGTAATTACTGGTGGGAGTGATGTAAGTTTTTTTAAGCCAAAATGCAACCAAGATGCAATGATAATTGACTGGAATGCAAAACTTGAAAATGAGAAATATCAGTACCTCCGGACCACATATAAAATTTTGTAAAACCACTAACTTATTCATTGCAAATTCCTTTTTTAATAACATAAATTATGGCTATACACATGGACCTCTCCATTAATATATAGTAATCAAATTCATTTCATCTCTAAGAAGCTCAGAGTCATCAGTTAGAACAAAGCTTGGGCTGACTGATGAATAGTCCAACAATTGCTCATACCCAAGTTCAAGTTGGAGGTGAAGAAAATTAAAGCATAGCCATGAGAACTAAAATATGGCTTTGATTGTATCCCATTTGAATTTACAGTCCATTTCCAGAAAGGTTTTGTTGCATTGGAACGACAATGTAGATACTATACATGAAGAAAGTGAAAGGTCATTAAAATGGGAAAGAAAAGACCAAAAAAAAATGTTAGAAAAGACTATGAAACTTACTCTTCAATGTGCTACTGTGTACTGTAGTGTCAGAACTGACCCACAGCTGACTCTCTAATGGGTTTTCAGAGGCAGTTAATCGCACAGGAGGAGATTGCCCATCTTTCTCTTGTGCGGAGCAGCTGGTGGCCTAGGACCGATAGCCTTTGGGATTGCAGTGCAGGCTACCAGAACTCGCTACTCTTGAATGTAGAGTAACTTAAAAAAGAAACAAAAAGTGTTTAAGAAGCTGCACAGATTTTAAAGGATAACCTGAGAAGATAAATTATGATGGAATGTGCAAATACCAGGAGTTAGAAAACCAAAGGGAAAGAACATGCTTATCATTTCCAAGCTGAATGAACTGAAGAAAAAAATTCCAGTTATAATATTGAAGGATTCTATGGGCAAAACAGTAAGCAGCACAGTAAGCATTGGAAGAAAAGAAAAGAAGTATACAGTGTAACAATACTCAAAATAACTGATTGCCAATAGTTGTGGGGGACAAAATAAAAAAAAAACAAACCAAACAGTTCCAAGGACTAATAGAAACATAAACCTCTATGACCCCAAGATGAGAAAAACTCAGTTGTGTTTATCTGTCACTGCTGACCACCTTGAAAGGATCATAATAGAAGGTTCTTGATAGAGTGGTAGAAAACTTCAGATGAGAAAAAAAAAATCAAAATGATTTTGAAAAGAGAAAAAGGAAAAAAAGACAAATCTTATTGATCTGATAGAGACTGCTGGAACACCTAAGAATCTGGCCCTCAATCACTTTTCAAACCTGGAACTAAAATCACCCTTAGGACTCAACACTGAGCCAAACAATAGAGAGGCCTATTGAGTACTCAATACATTCAGGGAGGAGGAACACTCTTTATAGAATAGTCAGCCGTACAGATCAAAAGGCAGGAAGGGATAGGAAAAAAGACCAAGGGAAATAGGAAGCACAGGAGACAGTGGAAAGGGTACTGTTACAATGTGATTACAATCGTTATAACAAAAGGAGTGCATGAATTGTTGAAAACAAATTGGCTCTGTAAACTTCCAGTCAAATCACAATAAAAAGTTAATTAAAAAAAAAAAAAGATTCTCCCAGAGGCGCACGGTTCGAATCCACCAGATGCTCTGCCGGGGAAGGAGGGACAATCTCCTCTTGTACCAGTCAGATCTGATTTGACGGTACACTCACACAAAAATAAAAAATAAAAAAATTCAACTATTTCAGGAGATAGCATATGACTAAGGACTAAAAATCTATGTTTTTGAAAGATGAAAGGCAAGTTACACAAGAAGTGCTGGCTAAAAAAAAAAAAAGACTCTAGGAATTGACAGACTACCAATGGAGATATTCAACAGATAAATGCAATTCTAAAAGTAATTTCTCTTCTTTCTATACCAAGGAATTTGAAAGACAACTGCCTAGTCAACTGGCTAGAAGAGATCCATATTTAAACTCATTACAAATAAAGGCGATCCAACAGGATGCAGAAACTATAGAACAGTATCATTAATATCACATAAGTAAAACACTTTCTGAGGATAATCCTCCACCCTCTCCCAAGATAATTTTAAGTGGCAAGAGCATTACATTGATAGGGAACTGCAAGAAATTCAAGTCTGACTCAGAAGATGGGGAATGAGGGCTTCATTATTGTACACAAATCTTGGCTGGAAGCAGAGAATATCAGAAAGATATTGACCCGTATCTTATTGATTATACAAAGGTATTTGCCAGTGTGGAACAGAATAAATTAAGGATTCCATTGAAGAATGGAATTTCAGAATACTTAATTATGTTCTTGCAGAAACTATATATAGACCAAGAATCAGTCATTTGAACAGAACAGGGAAATAGTATGTGTTTTTGAATCAGAAAAGGTTTGCATTCACGATCATATTCTTTCACCATAATTATTCAATATGTACGAGCAACTAATATAACTAATATGAGCAATCGGACTTCATGAAGAACACAGCCTCAGAACTGGAAGAAGAGTCAAGCTATAATAAGAAGATTGTACAGTCCTGCTTTACTGAAAGTGAAGAAGATTTGAAGCATATTGTGATGAGGATGAAAGACTATCTCCTTCACTAATGGATTACATCTGGGAGTTAAAAAAATATCTTCACAAGTGGACCAATATGCAACATCCTGATAAGCAGGAGAGGGGAAATGAAGTTATTAAGTATTTCATTTTACTTGCTCCACAATCAATGCCTATGTAAGCGGCAGACAAGAAACCAAGTATGACAGTGGGAAAATCTACTGCAAAAGATCTTAAAGTGTTAAAAGCAAAGATGTCACTTTGAGGACTAAGGTGCTCCTAAACCAATTTATTTTATCAATTACTAACAAAAACTGATGAAAAGAAATCGCATAATTTATGGTGAATTTCCACAGAACAGTATTGTCATGGATAGGATGTTATCCCCTAAAACGTGTGTTACCATCACAGGTTTGATTCTGTTACTAGCCAATTCAGTAACTTTGCAGTATAATAATGTATTCATCCTCCATGATGTGATCTGATTTGATCAACCATCAGTTATTAGAGTGAGATGCAACACCTTTGTTTAGGTCAAACCTTTGATCTGATATAAGGTGATGTTCCTTGAGGTGTGACCTAGATTTTTATCTTACAAAAGATTAATGGAGTTAGAAGTGAGCAGAGAAAAAAAGGCTTGAAATGCCAGGAAAAACTAGAGTACATTATGTACTCTGAACCCCCGATTCCTGTACTGAGAACTCAGGGGAGATAGATGCCAAGACATATGGGAGTTTTTAAAAGAGGCAGGTGCAGAGGTTGAAAGGAAACAAGGACCTTCTCCCAGAGCTAACAAAGAGAAAAGACTTACCTCTAGAGTTGACACCCTGAATTTGGATGTTTTCCTTCTAAAACTGTGAGAGAATACAATACTGAAGTCACACACATGTGGTTTTTCTATGATAGTAGTACTAGGCCAGCAAGGCACTAGCAAAAAGAGGGATCAGACATACTTAAATCTGCCCTATTGACACTAGCAGCCTGAGTTTTAGGGCCTTCAGAGCGGACTGGAAGAGTGTTGTCAATGGGAGCAGACTCCATTACAGGGTCCTCTGTCGCAATGGTCAGCAGGCTTGCAGCCGACAGTCTCTAAGTGGGGAAGTGCTGGCACTTGCCAACAGGACCCTCCAGGGAGGTCTGCCTTAGTGATTTTAAAGCCCAAGTTTGAGATCTTGTCTCTCTGTACAGGCAGGGCTGTGGTGGTTATATAAGCAGGCTTTGGCTTTTTTTCTGGGGTCATTCCGCTGTTCACTACAGCTGCTGGCTCCAGTGACTGGGGAGAGGGACAGGACAGTGGGAAAAGCAATGTCCCTCCATATGAAAGTCACTGCTGATTGCTTGCCTGCTTCAGGTCCCTGCAGCTTTCCTATGACCCCTGATTCAGAGTCCCTAATTTTCTAGGGAAGAATTATTTGTCTATGCTTCCATCTTCCCAGAAGTTGAATCTTATTTATTTTTCTATGTCTCTCCTCAAATTGGAGTTGGGGGGTAACCAAGAAGGTATATATAATGTAGACAGCATTGAAACAGGTGAGGGAGACAACTGTTTAGGAGGAATATGTTCTGGGATTATTGTCATGACAAGAGTCAAGAATGAAAGCTGCATA
>NW_006399759.1:17910860-17911420 GCF_000299155.1 Elephantulus edwardii | reverse complement strand
GTGGGGTGGGGGGAGGGGTGAGCAGGGAGGAAAGTGTGCAACAATGAATGAATGGAAATCCAAAGTCTCTGTAAACTTTCACTAAAATAAAGAGAGAAAAAAAAAGAGAGATTCAGTGAATTCTAGAGGGAGAACTGGAGCATTTTCCTGAGCGTGAACCCGCTTGGACATGGTGAGGCTCTTCAGTTTAGCATGATGAAATCCTAACTCTGTGGGGTGAAATCCTAGCTGTTCCTCATACTTGAGTAAAGGGGAGGTTGGCCTTAGTTTGACTTATGGATAGAAAGACGGAAACAAGGAAATTAGTATGCATTTAATTATGACCTCCTAAAAATATACACTGGTATTCTTATGCCTGAAGTTAAGGATTTATAAGGTTTTCTTTGCATTGGTTTTTTTTGGGTTTGTTTTTTTTTTCACTGTTGTTATGGCCTTGTTATCTATTGTAAAGAACACAAAATGTTTTCTTGGATTCTGCAAACTGAATGAGCTGCGGCCAACCAAGGAGCTGTTTGGTTTATTATGCAAATAGAATGACCTATTTGTAAGCAAGTTGTGCT
>NW_006399759.1:17908490-17909660 GCF_000299155.1 Elephantulus edwardii | reverse complement strand
CACTATTCTCTCTACCCTCCTCCCAGTTTGTTCTTGTCCAAATGCCACAGTGCTTGTCAAAGCCAGTTCTGATTAATCTTCTTTGTCAGTGTGTCCATTGCCATTCCCTATCACTCCTCCCTGAGAGAGACTTCACCCTGAGTCATGTTCTATAGTTTCTACACTCTGTTGGATCACCTTTCTTTGGAATGGGAGCAAGTATTGATCTCTTCCAGTCAGTTGGCCAAGTGGTTGTTCTCCAGATTTCTTGGCACAACTTGGTGAGCATATCCAGGGCAGCATCTGAGGAACATCATGCTTGAGAAGGTGGAGGGACAGCGCAGGAGGGGAAGGCCCTCTCTGAGGTGGATTGATTCAGTGACTGGGGTAATAGGGTGGGTGTGTCAGAGACAGTGAAATTAGCACAGGACACAGCAGGGTTTAGGGCTGTTGTACATAGGGTTGCTATGAGTTGCAAGCGACTCAAAAGCACATAACAACAACAAGGGTATTAGTCAGATCCTGTGCCTGGGGGAGGATCACACCTTGACATTGAGAAGGAGGTTTGTAAACCTGCTACCATTGAGTTAGTTTTGACTAACAGTGAATCATGGTGTCTCCAAGCCTGTAAACTCCACGGAAGCAGCTTGCAACATCATTCTTCCACGGAATGAGTTTGGCTGGCAGTCAAACACTTAACCACTGTGCCACTAGGCCTCCTTTGGGTTATACCAACAAGAAAGAAATCAATACTGTCAAAACTGTGATTTGGACCTTTAACCTCTCAAATAGTGAGAAAATAATCTCTATGCTGAAATGTCACCGACTTGTGGTATTTATGCTATAGCAAAGCTAGGGGACTAAGACTAAGATCTATGATTTGTCCAAAGTGTTTGAGCAAGGCAGGGTGGAATTGGATCAAGAAACCTTGTGTCCCCTCAGACATGCCACCCTTAACCTTATTCCCAGAGTTTGATTGGGATGACCCTGAACCTATGAGAGGATGAGTCAGGGAGTCAAATTATGCTTATAAACATAAAAATAAATAACCATTAACCTATGATGTCATGGTGCAACCACTGTGGAAGGTGGTATGGCGCTTACTCAAAAAGTTGCAAATAGAGATACCATTTGACCCAGCAATTCCACTACTGGGAATATACTCCAAAGAGACCATAACTGCCATCCAAG
>NW_006399759.1:17905645-17907383 GCF_000299155.1 Elephantulus edwardii | reverse complement strand
GGCTGCAACAGTTCCATGATGCATCTTCAAGGATATGAACATGTACGGCTAAGCACAACTGATAACAGTGCATCTAAATTCCAAAATCAATCTCCACAATAGTCTACGTGTTTCCTATTGTCAAAGGGGCCCTTTAGAGTAGTGAGAGAAGATCTTCACCCTGAAACCTACAGCATCCCTTTTCAGCAGAAAGTAGCTAAGAGAATACACCGTCCCCTTTTCCTTATAAATCAGGGTGAAGTCTCTCTCAGGGAGGAGTGATAGGGAATGGCAAAGGATACACTGACAAAGGAGATTAATCAGAAATGGTTTTGACAAGCACTGTGGCAATAGGACAATTAAAATAGACTTTCAAGGGGGGGACAAAAAAAGAGGAATGAATGGGGGGGGTAGAGAAAATAGTGCAACAATGAATAAATGGAAATCCAAAATCTCTGTAAATGTTCATTAAAGTTAGTAAAATTTAATTAAAAAAACACAGTATAAAGTCCACAAGAATAGGAATTTTATTTTGCTCACTTTGTCTAGCTTTTACAACAGTGTTGAGCATGGGGTGAACACTTGAAACATACGTGTGGAATAAATGATTGAACTCAGAAAGAAGACTACTTGTGTTTTCTTAAGATTCTCTGGGAGGAGTAGGGGATAACTTTTACAGGAATTCCTTTCAGACCTTCTGAGGTGATGAGTATTAGGAGGACTTTTTCTTGGGGTCATCTGGCAGCCTCTGTCTCCACCAAAACAGATATCTCACAGAAAGTGAGGCTGACCAGAGAGGTATGATGCAGTGGGTTGTTTGCGATGCTGCACTTAGGCCCCATGGAATGAAGTAATCTAAAACAGTCTGACAGGAGTGATTCTCATTAGTAAAAAAGGAGAATCCTGGGGAAAGCTCAAGCCCTGATTCTGTGTACATTCTGAATGAGATTTGGAGAAGGGTCATTGTAATAATTCTAGTCAGATCTTGCACTGAAGGGCCAAGGCAGTGATGAGAAGTGGTCATCTTCCCAATATAAAAAGGCTTTGGAAGCTGACTTGTTTCTCCACAAATCTGGTAGAGCAGTTAGAGGTAAGACTCTCAGAGTCGTTTACTCATTCTGCAAGTATTTACTGATCATGTACAATTTTACATCCCCAAGAGACTATTTCTAGGAACTGGAAATTCCTGGGGCATGGGCCACAGGGCTGTAAGGGCTGGCTGGAGGAAGTGAGTAGATTTTCTTCTGTTCTGAGTCTCTGCTATCCCTCCCTGGTGGGAAGGAGCTGCCAGTATAACAACATCTGCATTTGGCAGCATTTGGTGCTGCCTGTCACAATGAGCTTCTGGTGGCATAGGGAGGCATGAGGTAACTTCTGGTGGTCCCTGTCGTCATTCCTCACCATTGGGACCCTCAGATCTCCCTCCTTCTAATGAATTCTAACTCCCTGACAAGATGCTTCCTCCCACTTGTTTCCCTGTTCTCTGGACCCAGAGCTCCATCTGCTGCTGGGACTTTCTCTCCTAACTACCGTGCAGGCTGATCTGGACCAGACAGCTTGGCACTGCCTTTAAGACTTTGCTGAGAGCAAGGAGAATGACTGCAGCAAGTGGGAAAGAAAATGGAAAAGGTACATTTCTTTCAACCTATATGCAGAACAAATTATCCGGGAGGCTGGGCTCTATGAGGAGAAATGTGGGGTCAGGATTGGTGGACGATTTATCAACAATCTGCGTTATGCGGATGACACAACCCTGCTT
>NW_006399759.1:17898143-17905545 GCF_000299155.1 Elephantulus edwardii | reverse complement strand
CCCCCCCCACCAAATCTATGATCTCAGGTAAAATTTACTGGGTTATCCTTACCTTCTAGACTACCAGGAATGGAATTTTTAAAAGCGGATTGTAAAAAAAAAAAAAAAAAAAAAAGTGTGTTGTAGTTTGACATTTTACCATTAATGTAGATTTGCATTTTTGTGGGGAAAACATGTACAAAATATTATTGAAACTTCCTGGTCGTGCAGTAAGCTTACCTTCCCCATATGGCCCTCTCTGTGCTTTATATATGAAAGACTCCTCTTAGTAGGTGTTTGAAATATTCTTTCCACTACCAAAACTCACAGAGAAGACTTACCCCAGAAAGAAATCACAGCAGGGTAGGAGAATCAGCACAGGCACATCGTGTAGCCCTTCCTGCCCTGGCAAGCAGACAGCTACCAATTTATTAGATAGAATACCAAACAACAGTAGGAAAACCAAAGTAATGCCATCAAGTCAATTTCCACTCATGATGAGACTGTACGTGGAAAGTATTACTGCTCCACAAGAGTTTAAAAGGCTGTGAATTTCTAGAAGCAGATTGTTGTTGTTGTTGATTGCCTTTGAGTTGTGCATGACTCATAGTGACCCTATGAACAAAAGGCCTGAAGCCCTTCTACAAATATTGACATTTATCAGTTTATAGAGTTTCCAGAGGCATGTTATTTAAGAAGTGGATGCCACTCCTGCTTCCAAACCTGTCATAGTATGTTATTGTTGTTATGTGCCTTTGAGTCACCTGTGATTTACAATGATCCTATGTACAGCAGCTCTGAACCCTTCCCTGTCCTGAGCCAGTCTTATTAACTCTGACACACCAACCCTATTGCCCCAGTTACTGTAAATCATCTCATCCGGGGTCTCCCTCTCCTGCTCTGTCCCTTCACCCTTCTGAGCATGATTACCAACCTGATATCTGAGAGTTCTCTAGGTGGATTAACCTTCCGTCTTTAGGCTCAAGCACTTAACTATTTGCACCAACCAGGGAATTCGTAACCCAAATTGTTGTGTGACATTGAGCTGATTACCTCATTGGATTTTCTAGGTTGTAGGGGTTTTTGTTTGAACGTTGTGTTTTTGTGGGGTTTTTTTTTTACTGAAATGATCAATTAAAATTTTATTTTTTCAAGAAAATCACTCTTGGGATCTGAAATCTACTAAATCATCTTTTAAGACAGATAAACATTCTTACAAAATCTGAGTTTTCCTAAATAATTTTCTGTTTAAGGGAAACAGAAACCAATTAAATTTCTTTAACATTCTTTCAGATTACTTCTATTGTTTAGAAATTTGAGAATAGTTGAAACACATGTCTGCTAGCATAGGATCAAATGTACCATTTATATTTCAAATATTAAATAGCTATAGTACAGTCTACAATAGCATGACACGTAACACATAAATATTACTGTAATTTAGATAGTAAAAAAAATCAGAAAGCAATTTAACTTATTTTAAACCCAGTAATTCAAGTACATGATAGAAAGGCTGACAATTAAAGGCTCATATACCAATCTAAAATCAAAGACATGAATATAAATGCTGCAAATTGTGTGTTTCTCCACCTTTCGTTTCATTTGCATATTTAGATATCAGAAACTTTGTTGTTATTGTTATGTGTCGTTGAGTCACTTGCAACTCATTACAGCCCTTTGTACAACAGCTCTGAACTCTGCTCTATCTTATGCCAATTCTATTGTCTCTGACACACTCACCCTCATTACCTCGGTCACTGAATCAATCCATCTCATCGAGGGTCTTCTTCTCCTGTGCTGTCTGTCCCTCCATCCTCCCAAGCATGACGTCTCTCTCCAAGGACTGGTCCTCCTTGCAACATGTCCAAAGTATGTCAGACGAAGCTTCACAATCCTTGCCTCCAAGGAGCAGCCTGGTTTCACCCTCTCTAGGACGAACCTATTTGTTCTCGTAGCAGTCCATGGTATATTCAACACTCTTCTCCAGCACTACAGCTCAAAGACATCAATTCTTCTTCTATTATCCCTAGCCATTGTCCAGCTTTTTGATGCATAGCAAGTAATTGCAAAGGCTATGTCCTGTATCAGGTGCACATTAGTCTTCAGACTGACGTTACTCTTCAGTACTTTGGAGAGGTCTCTGACTTTCCTAATGCTAATTAAGAACACTATATATATAAAAAAAAAGAACACTATATACCAGATATACAGGACACATCACCCTCCCTGGAAAACTGTTCTATTGTGACTAGAGTGCACTGCAAATGGAAGAGAAGAGGCCCCAAGCCACAAAAAGTCAATCTTGGAGCAGAAGTTCAAGGCAAAAGACTTTTCCTCCCAACTGAGATAGGTAGCCTTTCCTAAGAGTAGTACCTGGTATTTGAATTTACAGACTCCTAAACTCAAGAGATACTGGCCACAGCATAAGAAACTGGCATCAGATGAGGTGTTCAGAATCACAGAAGATGAGAAAGCTTGAGATATAAGGCATCATGTCAAGGGCTGGCTAAGGGGAGATAGATGTTGAATGGAGGAGGTGGGAGTAGAAGGGAATGCTGGTGGAGCAGAGAAAGGGGTGGTCAAGATACGTATGTCAAATGCGGGACAACATTGAATCTATTGGTTATTTCTATAAGTGGGGAAACATACTTTCATCTGTCCTTTCCAATGCAATGCTTGTCTGTCAGGTACTGTTCTAAATATAAGTGTTCAAATTAAGACAGATTAGGAAGAAGGACTGGACATTTATTTCTGTAATATTAGGCCTTTACGTACAATAGAGCACATTAGAGAATGGAAAATGCTTCTTTGAAAAATGGAGGTAATAAAAAAACAGTGAACCTTTGAACATGAGTAGAAGAAGCAAACATCCTGGAGCAAACTACACCATATGGAACAATCTTAGCATTATGCTCACAGAGAATAACAGGGACGAGTCTTTGTGAGGAGAAAGCATGAAAGGTAGAAGCTATTCTCTTGACCATATTAATTTATGTTCCTTAGTGAGGAGAAATTGGAGGCTGAGATCAGAATCTTTTGTACAGAAGTCATAATTTCTCCTTTTTAAATTATTTTTGTATTGTTTTCATACAATAATTTTTTAAAATTAATTTTAATGAAAGTTTACAGAGACTTACGGTTTCCAGTCATTCATTGCTGCAGTCCTTTTGTTTTTTTAAGGTAAAAAAGTAAATATAGAGTTATTAGAAAGTTAGGTCCTGAGTGGATGGACCTCCCTCCTTGAAAGGAAATGCGGAAGAGAAGTCTGTTATTGAGTTTGATGGAGCAAACTGGTTGTGATTCTCATTTCGTAGTATGGGCTCATCATTCTCAATGAATTTGTTTTTAAAAAAACCTCCAAATTTTTCCATTGATGATATTAACACTTCATGACTCTTACTGGGCTATTCAAGTCATGAGTTTAGTGTCTATGTTGATCTGGACAAGGTAAGGACCTACTCTTCCACGTTGCAATTTCACATAATTCTATTGCATGTCCCTAGGGTGCCTGCATATTGGAATATGCATCGCTAATGCTACTCTGTAAATTGCATGTTCTTATTTGCATATCATTCACATGTCCACCCTCGGTATTACTATCCTGCTTGTTTTGCGCTATTAGGAGATGGGAAGTCTCCTCCTCTTAAGATTTATAGCCTTGGAAACCTGATGCAGGGTTGCAAGGGGTTGAAATTGACTCAATTACTGTGAGCTGAGGTAACAGAGATCCTTGATGATGCCATGGTTAAAGTTGTTGTCATGCTGTTAGGTGCTGTTGAGTTGAGTACAACCCACAGCGACCCTACAAACAACAGATCTGAATCCTGCCTTATCCTGTACCGTCCTCACACTTTCTGACACGCTAGAGCATTGCAGCAGTCACTGCGTCCATCCGCAAATGAGTTGCTTTAAAGGAGAGAAATATATTTTCTTACCTTTCAGGAGGCTAGTCTGCATTCTGGAGCCTGGGGAAGGTGCCCTGTCTTAGTCATATAGTGCTGTTGTAACAGAAATACCATAAGGGGATGACAATAGAGCAGATAAATTTATTCTCTCTAAGCTTAGAAGGCATTTGGTTCTAAATCATGAAAGAGTGCCCCAGGGATGTGTCCAGTCTCCAGATCTTTCCAGTCTGTATGTGGAACAGATCATCCATCTAGGAGGCTGAACTTTATGAACAGAACTGTGGCATCAGGATTGGAGGAAGACTCATCAACAATCTGCATTATGCAGATGACACAAGCTTGCTTGCCAGAACTGAGGAGAACCTGAGGCATTTGCTGCAGAAGGTCAAGGACTGCAGCTTTAAATACAGATTGAAGCTCAACATCAAGAAAACAAAGATTCTCACCATGGGGCCAATTGGCAGCACCATGATGGATGCAGAAGAGATTGAGGTTGTTAACAATTTCTGCTTTCTCAGCCTCCACAATCAACATTCTCTGCACCAGCAGTCAGGAAATCAAAGGATGAATTGCACTGGGGAAGTCTACTGTTAGAGACTTCTCCAAAGTAAGAGTAATGATGTCAGTCTACGGACTAAGGTGAATCTGATCAAGACCATGGTTTTTGCAATTACTTGCTATGCTTTAGAGAGCTGGACAATGACTAAGGATGACAGAAGAATGGATACCTTTGAGCTGTGGTGCTGGAGAAGAGTATTGAACATACTATAGACCATCGAGAAAAGAAACAGGTCTGTCATAGAGAGGGTGAAACCAAGTTTCTCTTTGGTGGCACAGGAACATAGGTCCAAAGGACTTGCTCTGCTCCTTACTCTTCTTTCTTGTTGGTTTGTCAGGTTTCTTCTTCTCTGTTTACTTCTCTCTTGTATAACAAGATATGATGCAGGCCACACCCCAGGGAAACTCCCTTACATATGTCTGTGCTATGATCTGAATAAGGGTGATTTGTAAGGGTGTTGCATACCACCCTAGACTCCTTACTACTGACTTGCTGATCATATCATGTCATAGGGGTGTTTACATCATTATAGAACTGCTTCTAATCCTATCCCAATAACATCACAGAAGTTCTCCAACTCCACTGAATCGGGGAAGATTAAGAATCAGGGCCCAAACAAGTTGATACCTATTTTGGCGGTACACAATTCAATTTACAACATTCTATTTTTGTCAGTTCTGGGAAAGAACTTTGTTTCAAATTTTGTAGCTCTGGTGTGCCTCAATTCCTTGGAGAGCTTCACCTAGTGCCTATCTCCCTCCCAACTCCCATTCATTCCCTTGTTTACACTTGCTTGTCCCTGTATCTACATTGCTCTTTATAACTCAGGAGTGATTATGTTCAGGATGCACCCTACACTGATATGGCTTGGTTTTGTTTCCAGTACTCCTGTGAGCTCTGGTGGCCTAGTGGCAAGAAACTTTGCTACAATACTATAGACATGTGGTTTGAGCTCCATGGGAGAAGGATGGGCAATCTCCTCTTGTGTGATTAACTGCCTCTGAAAATCTACAGGGTCAGCTATGGGTCTGTTCTGACTCTATGATACTCAATAACAACAACTACTGTGATAGAAATGATACAGGCAAGTGGCTTTAAGAACCAGGAACTTGGTGAGCTCTGGTGGCCTACTGGCAAGAAGTTGCACTGCAATCTCACAGGTGAGCAGTTCAAATCCACCAGATGCTCTGCTGGAGAAGGAGGGAAAATCTCCTCCTGTACCAGTCAGATCCTATTTGACGGTACACACACACAAATAATAATTAAAAAAGAAAAAAAAAAAAAGAACCAGGAACTTAATTTCCCTTAGTCTTCATGGCACTGGTTCTTGAGGAATTCTCTATTTCTCTCATCACCGAGGTAAGATCCATATCTCTTCCAGATTCCTTGGTGATGTTAGTCTTCACATGGGCATCTGTCTATCCCTCCTCCTCCACTGCCTCTCCATCCTCTTTGTTCTTGCACTGATACTAATAGAACAAATTTATGAATAGGATTACATTAACGAACATGTGGGTTAGGATTCCAGCACAGTTTTGGGAGAAGGAAATTCAGTTCTTAATGGTCAGGAACTTCATTGTGTCCTTTGCACAATTCAAAGGCATCAACTTGCTCTTTTTCAAAGGCCATCGTCTTCAGTGGACTATGCTTGCTGTGTCAAGTGCTTGACATAGCCTTTTCTTGCTTTTCAGTTCTCTTTTAGAGAAACATAAAACTCAGGGTTGAAAGCATTTTATCATGATAACTTCATTTTTCCAGTGTGCTCAGATCAAAAGTCTGAATCATCCTTCAAGTCATCCTTGACTTTTTATCTTTCTCTAACATCACACAAATAATCTACCGGAAAATTCTGTTAGCTCAAGTTCTAAATACAACCAGATTCTCCTCATTCCTTACTGTTTCCACTATTACCATTCTAGGCAAACTCCCATCATCCCTCGTCTGGATTACTGCAGAGCCTTCTGCCTGTCTGCTTCCACCTTTGCCTCACTCCAGTCAATGCTATTCAGCAGTGTAGTGTGTTCCTTTTGTAACTCAAATGGTATAAAGTCATTGCTCTGCTCAAAAGCCTTAAATGGCATCTCATGTTCTCTGGAATATATCCAATTTCTTAAAATATTAGTGTGCTATAACTCCCTGCTCCCTCTCAAATCTGATACTTCTCTCCTCTTCATTGAGCCAAGTGTATGTCTTGCTTTTCTTCAAACACAGCACTTTTGCTTCAGGGACTTCTCAATTTTTTCCTTCTCTGCCTCTGTCTGGATCATTTTACCTCAGATACAGCCATATCCCACTTCCTTAAGCTTTCTGTTAAAATTCGCTTAGGCAGAAAACCCTGAAATCAGAACTCAAGAGACGTTTGACCCTGTGAAAAATGTAATTAATGGACTGAACAACATGCACTGAATGAGAATTGTCAAATGGGAACTTAATTTGCTATGTAAACATCCATAGCTTTCCCAGCCTCTCTGTACCCTCTTACTCTGAGTTTTTCTCCATAGCATTTATCACTACCTAAAATGTTTAGGGAGCTCATATAGCTTCATGGCAAGGAATTGTACTTCCCACTCAAAGAAACGTTGTTCAAATCCACCAGCTGCTACAAGAGAAAGATGGGCAATCCCTTCCTTTGTTATTTACTGTCTAAGAAAATTCACTTGAGGGTGAACCATGTGTAGGTTTCCAATAATAGTTCTTTCTTTGTGTAAAGAAGACAGAAATTCTCCTCCCATCGTGATTTAAAGCTTTGGGAACTCAATGGGGATTGCTGTGAGGTGGAATCAACTTGACAGTTACGATAATTATTTATAATCCATGAGTGGCACTCAACAGCAGTTGTTGTTTGTTGTTGTTGTTATATGCCCTCGAGTCGCTTGCGACTCATAGCGACCCTATGTACAACAGCCCTAAACTCCGCTCTGTCCTGTGCCAATCGCACTGTCTCTGACACTCCCATGCC
>NW_006399759.1:17880905-17892243 GCF_000299155.1 Elephantulus edwardii | reverse complement strand
GATAATTGGCATGGGAGTGTCAGAGACAGTGCGATTGGCACAGGACAGAGCGGAGTTTAGGGCTGTTGTACATAGGGTCGCTATGAGTCGTAAGCTACTCGAGGGCATATAACAACAACAACAACAACAACACCAACACCAACACATTTCTTTAGGACAGAGTATTTGGGAGTGCTGGCCAAGATAATAGTTGAAGGGATCTGAGATAGAGATAGTTGTGGGCCGAATGATAAAACTAGTCATCCTGGGAGTTTGAAATCAGACTCTGAAAGTGGGATCCCAGATTTTGATCCCTCCCGAGTGCAGCCCTGACTCTAGCCTCGGTGCCCTGGGTGCCAAAGCCTGAGGGTGAATAGGAAATAAGCAAAATCTCCAAAGAGTGTCATACTCTTGAGGTTTTACCTCCTGGTTTAGCTAATCTCCACAGAAGTGGTAAGACCAGCCCATCCTTTGTATAGGATTCTGGGAGTGGCTGGACATCTGTGGAATGACTGTCTTCTGCTTGGCAGCTGGAAGGGATGGAGTCACCTGTAAACACTTGGCTGTAGCTCTGAAACAACCGGGTGGGGCTAAGAACACTCCAAGATTGATGCGTTCTAGTTTTCCAAAATGTGACCACACCCTGGTGGCCCATTTAACCCCTGCTGCTTCTGGTTATGACTGACTCGGTGGAGCTGGGATTGTCCTCTTGAGGATGGCAGTACTTAAACCAGCACTAGGGGAATTTTAAGTCAAGCTAGTCTATTACTTGAAGAAGGAGAAATGTATCTTATGGCTGTTTAGATAAAGTTCTTCCTTAAGAACATTCCAAACCCTGAATACAGCACTTGCATTTTTCTCCCAGAGGATTTATTACATGATAGGAAACACTTCAGAGCTGCTGTGTGACTCTCCAGAGGCTGGATTCGTTGTTGTTGTTGTTGTTGTTGTTGTTGTTGTGTACCATTGAGCCAGAACTGACCCATGGCTGACCCTCTCGTGTGTTTTCAGAGACAGTTAATTGCACAGGAGGAGACTGCCCCATCTTTCTCCCATGGAGCAGCTAGTTGGACTTGAACCATGTGCCTTCAGGTTTGCAGCATAGCTTCTTGCCACTAGGCCACCCGAGCATTAGCAGAGTATGAGCACCCGGAATAATAACTGAATTCTGTTTTATAGGTAGAGGAAGCTGGTGAATGAGAAGGACAACTAAATCACAGAGAGCAAAGGCATTCCATATTGTGTGAGGACTAGTGCTTGGCTGCTAACTAAAAGACCAACGGTTGAACTCACCAGTTACTTCATGGAAGAACGATACAGCAGTTGGCTTCATCAAGACCCAAGAAACTATTGTGTGGGAACTGGCTCAAATCTGAGCTTCTTCTGACTGGTTTTTGGAGAATGTTAATTGCATCAGAGAAGATTGCCCATCTTTCTCCCGTGAGGCCATTCTAGTCTGTCCTAAAGTGTTACTGTGAGTCAGAAATATCAACAGTAATGACTTAGGTTTGGGCTGTTTTGTTGATGCTACTGAGTTGATTCTGGCTCGGAATGAGCCTATAGGATAGAGTGGAACTGTGTCTTAAGATCTTCAACACTGTTGTCTTTACAGGAGTTGATGACCAGGTCTTCCAAGCCGTCACTGGGTGGGCTGGCACTGCAGAGCTTTCTGCTAACTACTGGACAACCACAGCTTCTTTGAAAACTCTCAGACTCATTGCTGTTGAGTTAGAACCAGCTCATAGTTGACCCTCCCTTGGGCTTCCGGGGTGGTAAATCTCATGGGAGGAGGTTGCTCATCTTTCTCCTGAAGAAAAGCTGGTGAATTTGAACCATGGGAGAGGTGTGGCCTTTAGATTAGCAGTGTAACTCCCTACAGGTGAGGCCTCCAGAGCTCCCTAGATATCCCCAAGGGCTTCCAAATGTCTGAAGAGAGGAGCTATTGAACTGACTTCCACTGTGGAAAGGGGGAGGTAGGAGATAGAGGAAACTTGCCTTAACATTTAGTGTGGTGTGGTTTTCGTTGTTGTTTTTCAGTGACTTTGGGTTCTTGTGTGACAAAAGCAGAGTTGCTCCAGAGCTGAAGTGATCAAAGGATTTTACAAAACCTGGGAGGGATATTCTATCCCCAAACTCAGCACCTTTAGAGCCTTGGAAAGAATACTTGGGACAGTGACTGGCATTTGACTGAAGGGCCAAGACAGAGAACCTAAACCGGCCAAGATAATAATGAGGGAAGGGAACAAGTTAGCTGTTCAGAGCCTCAGGGTTTTCCTAGTCTGGGAGAACTGAGGCTGAGACTGTGGAATATGACTGGCCTAAGCCCATCCTTCTGCAGTTTTCTCTCACTTGTCAAAAACTGTCCTGAAGCTTCAATGGGATCTCTGTGTGTCCACCGCTGCATTAACTGTGAGCTGCAGCCAGTGCCAATCTTTTACACTCTGTTCTTCCTCTTGCTCTGCCGCCCTTTGACAGCCTCTGTTTATTACCTGGCAAGGACACCTCATCTCTGTCTTGGTCTCTCATGAAAAAGCCAATCACTGTCCTAAGAATTCTTTCCAAAGCTGCTGATACCCAAGGCTCCAAAGATGCTGAATACTACATGAGATGTTGGAGAAGAGCACTGAACATTCCACAAAAGCAAAGACATGTCTTGGAGAGGGTGCAGCCAGAGTGCTCTTTGGAGGTAAAAATGAGGAGGCTTTGCCCCACAGACTTTGGGCATGTTGCTAGAAGGGGTGATTCCTTGGGGAAGGACATGATGCTGGGAAGGGTGGAGGGTCGGCGAAAGAGAGAAAATCTTCAACCACGTGGATTGACATGGTAACTGCCGCAATGGGCCCTTGTGTGTCAGCTAGTGTGAGGCTGGCGCAAGATAGAGCAGGGTTCAGATTTGATGTTCATAGGGTCTTTCTGAATCATACTAGACTCAATGGTTCCTAATAATAACAACAACAACAACAGCAACAACATGAGATATAGAAACAAATATAGAAAGAGAAAGAATGAGAGGGAAACTCTGGTGGCCTCGTCCATAGAAAGTTGGATTTTCAAGCCAACGGGTATGACTCCCTGGTTGGAAAGTTTTATTACAGCTCCGTGTTCTCAAGGGAGTGCTAGTGGCCTAGTATAACTCTGTTCTAGAATGCTATTTTGGCATGAAACAAAATCTCTTCACACTATGGACTTGGTGAACTTTATCCAGGTGTGCCTGATGAAAAGATCTCTGTTCTGGTCCAATATATCTCTTCTCTGTCCTTAATTCTGATGATTGTTCATCTGTATTCTTCATCCCCTGCTGTCTGACCTGGGGTGAGCGCTTCTTTCTATCTTTGGTGACATGCTTGAGAACATTGCTGACATAGCAGAGACTTCTCTTTCCACATAGAATTACTTGGAGTTTATACTTTAAGTACAGAAACTTCTCTAAGTAGTTTCCACTTAAAGAGTCTTAGGAGTTTGCACTATACCCTTCCTTCTTTGGAACTGGACTGATTCATCCTGGGAGCATCTATGCCTGCATTTACAACAGACCTAAGTCAGTAAGGTGACAGAGGGCCCCGGAACCAATGGTTTTAGAGTTGTCTGCTTGTTCTCTAGACTCCCTTGATCCATTGTGTATGCAACAAAGCTTGGAAAGATAGCTACGAAAACAGATTTTGTTACTAAGACCTATGTATAGGTAGCAAGACTTGCAGGCAAAGACCCTAAGTATGTACACATAGAATTATTCTCCTCCCTGAGCCCACTGGGCTTAGAAACTGGGGTGCTCAGCACAGCATACGGTATCCAGGGTGGCTTACAGGCTGCTGAGACAATGAGGTTGGCCTTGCTTTGTGTACATGGGCCAACACAACTGTAGAGACATAAAGATGCCAGTGCAAACAGGGATCCAGTGTTCCCTTCCTCCTTGGTGGCCCACTGCCTGGTTCTTGTCCTGCCACACTCTCTCAATTATCTCTCCATCTGAGGACTCTAAATAGAAACTGCCTCCAGCTAAGCAGAAGCAGATGCTATGGCACTTGTTGGTCTTTTCAGCAGCTTTCCTGAGTACACAGTGGCCCCATTCTCCTGGGCTGTTCCTTGTCTCTGTAGGCTAAGGTCAAGAGAGTGGTTGCCTTTGTAGGCTAAGGCTAAGAGCGGTGGTATCTTGCTACTAAAGCTGACCAACTGTTAATGTGCAGCAGATCACCACATTGACAGTTCTTATTGCTGGTTGAAGCGGTGGTGTTGCCTCAGGGCAATAGCCCCACCAAAGTCATTCTGTACACCTTCCACAACACAGTTCAATAGGTGGGGCACATTGACATAGCCTGCTGTCAGGACCTGTAAATTTCTGACGGCTGAAGTAACCTTAAGTATGTGATAGATAGCAAGCCCTGGTGGCTTTGTGGTAAGAAATTGTGCTGCCAATGCAAAGACCTGTGGTTTGAATCTACCACTTACTCCATAGGAGAAAGATGGGGCAATCTCATGCTGTGTGTTCTACTGCCTCTGCGAACCAGTTGGAAAGTAAGCTATGGATCGTTTCCTGCTTGGTGATACACAACAACAACAACATGTGATAGATTAGAAGACTCATCATCAACCCACATTATGCAAATGACACAACCTTGCTTGTAGAAAGTCAAGACTCTTAATTAAGTCAAGCACTTAATGCTAAAGATCAAAGACTGAAGTCTAAGGTATGAATTTCACATCGATATAAAAAAAAACAAAAACCAACCCCAAAGATTCTCACAACTAGACCAATAGTCAACATTGCAATAAATGAAGATAAGTAAAAACCGGTTAAAGTTTCCAAGTATCTCATTTTAGATACACAATCAACCTGCATAGTAGTAGCAGTCAAGAAATCAAAAGACATGTTGCATTAGGCTCTCTTATAAAAGGCACCTTTAACATGTTAGAAAAGCAAGGATGCCTCTTAAAGTGCACCAGACCCAAGGCCATAGTACTTTCAACTGTTTCCTATGCATCTGAATGTTGGATAAAGAATACAGAAGACAAAGGAATTTATATCTTTGAACTGTGATGTGGGTGAAAAGTATTAAATATATCCCAGGTTACAAAAAGTGCTAACAAACCTTTCTTGGAGGCAGTAAATGAGGGTGCTTTTAGAGATAAGGATTATGAAACTTTGTTTCATATACTTGAGATATATTGTCAGAGGCAATAGTCCTTAGAAAAAGACTTAATTGTTGGAAAAGCAAAGGGTCAGTGAAAGAGAAAAATTCTCAATGAGACGGATTGACACAGTAACGGCAACTACAGACTTGAACATGATGGAGGTTGTGAGGATAGTCTGAGATCGGTCACGGTTTCAATCTGTTGTTGTTTGTGGGGTAGCTATGAGTCATAATTCAGTTGGTAGAATTTAATAACAACATGCAATTTGCACTGGGACAATCCTCTCTCTAGTGCTAAAGAGCAACAATGTCAGGTGAACCTGATCCAAGCCGTGGTCTTCTCAATTGCTTTCTCTGTATCTGAGAGCTGGACAATGACTAAGGATGACAGAAGAAGAATCAAAGCCTTTGTGTTGTGATGCAGGAAAAGAGTGTTAAACGTACCATGGACTACCAAGAAAACAAACAGGTCTGTTTGGAGATGGTGAAACCAGGTTGTTCCAGGGAATAAGAATTTTTAAAAAAATTATTTCGTATTGGTTTGCTTATAAAATTCATATGCATTGTGTTTCACACTATCTTTCATTCACATTGTTGTGTTTCATATAACCATTTGCATTCATTATTTTTATAAACTTAATCATGATTGAACTATGTCCATCATTACCTTGTCCTTCTAGATCCTTGCTGGATTTTTCCCATTTCCTTTACTGACTGCCCCTTCACCCATTGTCTCATACATTTTGGGCATGTTGTCAAGAAGGACAAGTCTTTGGAGAAGGACATCATGCTTGGAAGGGTGGAGGGTCAGTGCAAAAGTGGAAGACCCTGGATAAAATGGATTGATATCCTGACTGTGAATGATATAGTGACTATAGGGTCAGGTGTGTCAGAGATGGTGAAATAGGCTCAGGAGAGGGCAAGATTCAGAGTCGTTTGTAGTCTCATGATGAGTCATAGTCAACTCAAGGGCTCATAACAACAACAATAACAGCATATGATGGAAGAGCTCAGGAATCCAAACATGAGCCCATAATGTCGCTTTCTGGAGGCAAAATCCTCAGACATCAGCAGCCTCTATTATTGTTGTGTAGTCTGATGACTCAGACTTATGAGCATCCAGGTGGAAACGTAAGTTCCCTTTGTGATTTTCTAACCTTTCCACGTTCATAAACATTATATCTATTTAACAAATGAATTCACTTTAACTACTAATTTCACTTCAGCTTCACAGTCTGCAAAGTGTACATCATCTCTCTCCCACCCCACCCAACTCACTTTTTTTTTTAGCTTTAGAAAAGGCAGGGAATCCATTTTCTGTGTAGGGTGTAGACAAAACTCTCCTGAATTTATTTTTTCATGACACTTTTTGATTATGTTTAATAATCACAAAACTGTTAGAGCAGGGAAGGTCATGATATGGTCTGGCAAGGAAAATTGACTGATGCCAAGCTAGCTAAGATTAGCTGTATAAATGGACAGGGATTTTTTTGTTGTTGTTGTTAGACGCCATTGAGTAGAGTAAAATGCATAGTGACCTTATGAACAACAAGACCTGGGCCCTGTCCTGTTCTGTACCGTCTTTATCATCCTGAACATATTTGAGCCCATTGCCTTAGATGCTGTGTAATTTTATCTCATATTGAGGGTTTTCCTCTCCTTTGCTGACCCTCCAACTTTCCAAGCATGTCTCTTTCCAAGGAATAGCCTCTCCTCGCAACATGATAAACATACATCTACATTTATATCAATCATCTTTCTGAAAGGATCCCGGGGAACATGTCTTAGGAAATCTATACTTTGTTCTTGATGCTTTATTAATTATTTTTTTATAAACCATACCACATAAATTAGATATAATTTTACTATAATCAGGTAATTTATTTTCATTTTTGTTTACATTTCAAATTAACGGTTTTATTTATTTAATTTATTTCTTTTTAGCCGAATTAACAAAGTTTATTTTGAGTTCGAACCTGGGCTCCCGTGTGCTGACACAGCAGCATCCACCCAAGAGCCTAATGGTTTTACTTTTAAAAATATATTTAATCAATTAAATTTTGTTTGAGTGAAAGTTTACAAATATTATTGGTTTAAAAAAATATTATTGGTTTTTTCATTCAGTCATTTATATATAATTTGCTTCACAACGTAATGACAATTGAACTCTGGTGGCCTAGTGGGTAAAGGGTTACATTGTCAACTCAGAAGTACATGGTTCAAATCCCCAGATACTCCACTAGAGAAAGATGGGTAATTTCCTCCCATGTGACTTACAGCCTCTGCAAACTTGCTAGAGGGTCAGCTATTAGCTGATTCCTACTCAAAGGCATTAAGTTGCGTTTGAATAACATGAGGGATATTATTGCTGATGATTGGTAGATCTTAGCTGAAAGCAGAGAATATGAGAAGGATGTCAACTTATGTTTTATTGACTATGCAAAGCTATTTGGCTGTATGGATCATAATAAATTATGGCTATCATCGAGAAGAATGGGAATCCCTGAACAATTGACTATGCTTATACAAAACCTATATCTAGACCAAGAAGCTGTTGTGAGAACAAATAAAGGAACACTACATGATTTAAGATCAAGAAAGGTACGTTATCAAGCCTGTATACTTTTGTCATACCTATTCTCTCTGTATATTGGGCAAATTACTCAATAAATTCGAGTATATGAAGAAGAATGTGGCATCAACATTTGAAGAAGACTCATCAACATCCTGCATTATGGAGATGACACAACTTTGCTTGTTGAAAGTGAAGAGGACTTGAAACAGTTGCTGTAGGAAATAAAGACTACAACCTTTAATACAGATTAAATTTCAACATCTAGAAAACAAAAATCCTTACCACTGGACCAATAGGAAACATCAAGATAGATGGAGGAAAAAAAATGACTGTTATTTAATTTTGCTCCCAATCAACACTCATGATAGCTAAAGTAAAGAAATCAAAAGACCTATTGGATTGTGACAATCAGTTTTCAAGGATCTCTTTGATGTGCTAAAGAACTACAATGTCAATTTCAAGACTAAGGTATGCCTGATTTAAACCATGGTCTTTTCAATTATTTTCTATGCCCCTACAAGTTGGATAAAGAATGAGAATGACAGACGAAGAATTGATGTCTTTGAGTTGTGGCACTGGAGAAAAGTACTGAATATCTCATGGATTGTTAAAAGAAGAAACAAATATGTCTTGGAGAAAGTACAATGAGGCAGCTTCTTAGAGGAAAGGGTGGTGATCTTTCATCTCACATATTTTGGACATGTTGTTAAGCCAGGTCTTAAAAAAAAAAAAAGATGTCATGCTTGGTAAGGTGAATGGTCAGCACAAGAGAAGAAAAGCCTCAGTGAGATGAATTGACACAAGGACTGTGTCAACGTGCTCAAGCATATCAGAGATGATGATCATGGCACAGGGTAGGGGAAGAGTCAGATTCATTGTTAGGGTTGCTATGAGTGGTATTTGACTTGATAGCACTTTATCATCAACAGTAAGTGATCCTGAGCATTTCTTCATGTGTTTATTGACCATCTGGATGCCTACTTTGCTGAAATGTCTTTTCAAGTTCTCTGTCCATTTTATCTGTGTTATTGAGGCATTGGAGTTTTCTATAGACTTTAGAGATGACTCTTTTGTTAGATATTTTTGCCAAGTTATTTTTTCCCAGTCCAGAGGCTCTATTTTGACTCTTTAAAATTTTTTCCCATTGTTAAACATTTTCTCCCCTCCCCAACCCACTCTACAAATGCACCCCTTGTTCCAGATTGTTGTCATACAGATAATGCTTAGTCATGTATTCCTTTTGAACAATTCTTCCTCTCACCTGTTCTAATGCAGTCTATCTACTTTTTTCCCATTCTCTCCCCAACCCCTCCATTCTATCCTTTTTATAACAACAGTGTCATATAGTATTTGTCCTTTTATGACTGAGATACTTAGCATAATGTCCTCAAGGCTCTCCCATGTTGTATAATGTTTTATCAGTTAATTGTTTTTCAATGTTGTGTAATATTCCATTGTGTGAAATGTACCATGGGTTTTTTTTTTATCCATTCATTTGTTGATGGGCACTTGAGTTGCTTCCGTATCTTTGCAATTGTGAATAGCACAACAATAAAGATGGGTGTGCATACATCTGTTTGAATCATGGCTCTAATTTCTTTAGGGTGTATTCCCAGTAGTGGAATTGCTGGGTTAAATGGTATTTCTAGTCCAACTTTTTGAGAAAGTGCCAGACTACTTCCATAATGATTGTACTATTTTACATTCCCATCAGCAGTGAATAAGAGTTCCAATCTCCCCACAACCTCACCAATATTTGTTGTTTGCTGCCCTATTGAACTTTGCTAGTGTTGTTGGAGTGAGATAATACAGTATTTTTTATTTTCTCTTTCTTAGGAGTCTTTTGATGGTCCAAAGTATTTCATTTTTAGGAGGTTCCAATCATTTAACTTATTATCTGCTGATTATGCATTTTCATTTGTATTCGATATTCCATTTATGCCATAGGATAAGGCATCTATGTTTGTTCCAATTTTTTCTATGATGATCTTTATAGTTTTAGGTTTTATGCCTAAATTCTTAATCCTTCTTGAATTAGCTTTTTATTTTTGCACAAAGTATTTTGTTTCTGTTTTCTGCTAATAGATATCCAGGTTTCCCAGCACCATTTCTTAAAGATACTGCCTTTACTTAGTAAATTTTATCTCTTTGTTAAAACTAAACTAAACTAAACTAAACTAAACTAAACTAAACTAAACTAAACTATGTTGTTAGGTGTCTTTAAGCAGAGTACAGCTCATAGTTGTTGTTGTTGTTTGGTACCGTCGAGTTGTAGACGACTCATAGCGACCCTATGAACGAACAGTCTGAGCACTGTTTGTACATAGAGTTTCCAGAGGCAAGACATTTCGGAAGTGGATGCCGCTCCTGCTTCCAGACCCTATCAATAACAGATCTGAACCCTGTGCCATCCTCTCACCATCTAGGACACACTTGATCCCATTGCTGTAGTCATTGTGTCAATAGGTGGATGGATTTATTTCTGGATCCTCAATTCTAGTCCATTGGTTTATGCGTCTGTAATTTTATCAGCATCAAGCTGTTTTGATTACCATGACCATGCACAAGGTTTGAGATAAAAAAATTTAAAGTTTCCTGCTTTGTCTTTTCCAGTAGTGCTTTGCTTATCCAGGGTCTCTTTACTTTCCATATTTGTTTTTGTTTTTTAAAAAATTCTTTGCAACAATGAATGAATGGAAATCCAAAATATCTGTAAATGGTCATTAAAATTAATAAAATTTAATAAAAATTAAAAAAAAATTCTTACAAAGTTTTATCTATACTTTCCTGGATTTTGTCCGTAGTTTTCTTGGACTTTTCCCTCTATGCAATGAAGACACTCAACAATCCTTTTTAATTTCTTGTCAGGAAGCTCCTGGAGCATTTCTTCTTTTGAAAGATTTCTGGGTATACATTTTGGTCAGTTTTCTTCTCCATTTTGTCCTTTTTAGATATTTTAAATGAATTGTTTAAAGTTATCCATTGCCTTTGAGACATCGTGGTGTTTCTGTCTTTGTGTTTTTTGTTTTGACATGTCCGACTGAACTATGTGAGTGCTAGTTTGTTGATTCTTAGTGTTTTACTTCCTGTTTCCTGGAGGTAGAGGACAGAGGTGTGTGTGCCGTTTTCTGTTCTCTGTTTTGGTAGAGCAGCTGAGCACAAACTGGGTCAGTGTTTTCTGTAATCTTTTGTTAACAGCCTGGAGCAGGAGTCTGTCTTTATTCTTGCCCAATGGGTGAAGCTGCAGAAGGGGTACATGTGGCTACATACTGTTGCTGCCTGTTGTCAGATGGGACAAAGAGAAAGGGAGTCAAACCAACAGAAAACATCTCCAAAGCAAAAACTAGATAGGATAGTGGAATAAAATAGAGAAACCAAAAGTGAGAGGATAACAGAAGGAAGGAGAATCAGAATAAAAAGGAAAAAATGGAGAGAGAGAAAGAGAGAGAGAGAATATAAGCCAATTTAAGGGAAAGAACAATTGTTAAAAAGAAAAGAAAGTAGGGGGATTGTGTACCAGGGAGGGAGTCTTTCTTTTACTTTTGAAAGAGAGGAGTGAACTGGGGGGCAGGGGGAGAGAGCTGGATGGGTAGAGAAGTACAGCAATGAATGAATGGAAATCCGAATTTCATTGTTCATTAAAATTATTAAAAAA
>NW_006399759.1:17880289-17880805 GCF_000299155.1 Elephantulus edwardii | reverse complement strand
GATCTCTTCCAGTCAGTTGGCCAAGTGACTCAACAGCAGTAAAGATTGTTATTTAGAATCCATGAGTGGCATAGGTTAAAAGTAGCTACTAACTGAGAGGTTGGCAGTTCAAATCCACCCAGATATGGCTTGGAAGAAAACCATGGCAATCTACTTCCAAAGGATCACAGCTCTTTAAAACCATATGGAAGACACATGTGAGGTTACCTGAGTTAAAACCAAGGGTTTTGGTAAAATGTTATTTTACCAAAATTTGTTATTATCTGCCTTTCTACATTACAATGTAAAGTCCATAAAACAACCATGAGATAACATCTCACCCCAGTCAAAATAGCAAAATTTAACAGAACAGCAAGCAACAAATGCTGGTGAGGCTGTGGAGAAACTGGAACCCCTTTTCACAGTTGATGGGAGTGTAAAATGGTGCAACCACTGTGGAAGGCCGTATGGCGCTTTTTCAAAAAGTTGCAAATAGAGATACCATTTGACCCAGCAATTCCACTACTGGGAATATAC
>NW_006399759.1:17865283-17875172 GCF_000299155.1 Elephantulus edwardii | reverse complement strand
AAACCAAAACAAAATCCAAACAACCCAATCAACAAAATAAAAGTAACCAAAAATTAAAAAGAAATATGTAAAAAATGAAACAGAAAAAAGAAGGAACCTTGGAGGAGGGTGGACTGGGCACCTGACCGGTGCTCTTGCCTCTGTGGGGTTGGGTGGATGGAGGCAAGATGTCTGGCCTGGGTCAGCAGACATGACCGCATCTCTGCTGGTCCAGGGAACATCAAGGAGCGGGGCACTCAGCCTGGGCAGAGTTTCCATTAGCCTCGAAGGAGCCTAGGCGAGCCCACTTTTGCTAGAGATGGTGTCTTTGTTAGTCCGGCAGATGAGTGCTCCAGTCAGAGATGGCTAGTGTGCAGAGCTAGTCATTGATAACCTGAGAAGCCCAAGGATGGTTCCCTGCACAGAGGGCTCACTGCCCTAAGTGTGGCTGTGGTGTGTGCTGGGAGAGGTAGCCACAAGCGTGGCCAGTCAGAGACAAGGACCCCTGTCAGAGGTTGTCCCCACATCCAAGGATTGACTGCAGAGCAGACATGTCCCAATCCTCGGATTCCTGAAGGGAATCTCTGGATGTAGTATTGTGAGCACTTTCCTGATGCCAAATACAAAATTGTGCGGGTCTGACTTCAAGAGAAGCTGGGTATGTGTTATGGGAATACTAGGGGTGGTGGTGGTGGAAAAGTCACTCCCTTGTTCTCTGCAAGGGCTCAGGGGACGAAAAGCAAGAGCACGCTTTCCCCATCATTTTTTCAGTCATTGTTAAGGATTCTGCTTCTATTCAGGTTCTTATACCCACCAGACAGTTGTTCAAAATGTCTGCATCATTTAAGATTCTGTTCTCCATCTGCCTCCTCATTCAATGTTTTTTAATTCGGTTTCTCTAAGTCAGTGTTTCAACTGCTTCTTTATTTTTTTCTTTAGAAACACGGAGTTCCACAATCAGCAACCAAATCTGCTATCTTTGTGTTCTTGTGTCTTAGTTGAAGAGGATCAGGGCTGCTTGCTGTCTGTCTAGTCCACCATCTTTCCTGGATGTTCTCGTCTCAGTTTTGCAACTTTGATTTTAACATGATTTCTTTGACCTGTTTTTTTTTTTTTTTAATTGTTACTGGGCAGGGCATGGAGGCTAGCTTCCCCACCCTCGTGGATAGTCAACTCTATCAATATCACACGTTGAAGAATTCCTTCTTCCTCTGAAACCCACTTCTGCATTTTTGCTCATACTGAGCTTCTCACAGACTGTTCCTGAGCCAATGGCTGATTGTGGCAGGGATGGTAAAGGAGGTCTATATAGCGCAGCACCAGTTCTTCTGGCTTGGTGGTGAGAAGTTGCACCAACCCAAAGGCATGCGGTTTGAACGCATCAGTTGCTTCTAAAGAGAAATATGGGCAATCTCCTATCTTGCAACTTACTACCTCTGAAAACTTGCTGGAGGGTCAGCTTTGAGCTAGTTGTAACTCAATGATACATAACATCTAACATCCAGTGCAGTGAGGATGCTACTTAGAGGCAAGGATGGTGAAACTTCATCTCACATCCTTTGGGAATGTTGTCCAGGACAGTCATTACTTGGAAAAGGACATCATACATGGAAAGGTGAAAAGTAAGAGAAGGAGAGAAAGATTCCTGTGAGCTGGATTTACATAGTGACTTGTCATAATGGGTTTAAGCTCCACAAAACCGGGAAGGTTGTTATGTGTTGTACATACAGTTGCCATGAGTCAGAGTTGACTCAATAGCATCTAACAACAATTCCTGGGAGACATGAGACTCAGCTAATGGATGACTTTGGCTGGATGACGCCTGGCATCCTTGGTGAACTCTCCTAACAATTACACTGCAAACAAGATACTTCCACTCATACTCTGTCTCTCCTTTATTCCAGGTCAGACTTGCGTCATAGTTTGGCAACTTCCCAGCCTTTCCTGGCTCCCCCACATCATGGTTTGAATTGTAACTTCCTAAATTATATTTTAGAAAAAAGCTCCGTGGTTCGAACCTACCAACTGCTCAGCAGAAGAAAAATGGTCAATCACCTCCCCTACCACTGAAAAACCCACTGGAGGAGCCGCTATGGGTCCATTCTGACTTGAGGGTGCAGAACAATAAAAGATATTCTAAAATCCTAGTCCCTGTGAGTGTGACCTGGTGATTATACTGTAATGGGACATGCAATAATCTGAATCCCTTTTTATTACTGAGTTTTAAAAGGAGAGAATAGCTAGGGAAACAGAGTCACACATAGATGTTATATAACAAAGCAAGCAGATGCATTTATAAGTGGCAAGACAATGTAAAAAATCTCCAGCAGTCACCAGAAACCAGGAGAAGCATGACACAATTCTTGTCTCAAAGACTTCAGCAAGAACAGAAATGATCAATGCCTTGAGTTCAGATCTGTGGATTCCAGAACTATGGAAAGAAAAAAAAATCTGTTCTTTCAAACCATACACTTTGTGGTACGTTGTTGTAGCAGTTCTAATGCATGAAAACACTTCCATTTCCCTCTCCCATGTTACCTCTGCTAAGTTTCTTGTGCCTTTAATCTTGTCTTGGTGTCTGTTCCTTTGAATGTCCACACTAACAGAGATGTAAGAAGGTATAGCTATGTGTTGGGAAAGGAGTAATGCAAAATCTCCAGATGTATTTGGGGACCTGAATGCAGAGGAAACTGTTCTGACATTCAAGGGAGGGAACCAGGAAAGCATGTGAAGTCTCAGAATTCCCCTGCTGCAAGCCAGTGTGATGCAATGCAGACATTAGGTAAGGTGAGTGGCATGCTTAAGCCAAAGACCTCTAGAGAACTTTGACTCCTGTGGCTCCAGAGTGGTGCTCAGAGGATCCAAACATTTTCCCATGCTCCCTACACCTGTGCCAGCAGAAAGAAGACTGTTAATGTGGTTACACTTCAGCAATGGCCACTGGGCCCTGGGCAGACAAATTCCCACAATTAACAGAAGCTTTAGCAGCCAGCATGTTTCATTTGATATTTAATGAGTAGATGCACCTTATAATTCCTGTTCAGCAGGATGCAGATACAGTATAAACTCTGGACTGGTGACTAATAGTATTAGTAAGCAGTCTTAGTTGTATGCAAAAGCAACAGACTGATCGAAGTAGAAAAGAACTTCCTAATATTATACCTCACCCACCCTCATTGCTGTTGAGTTGGAAGTGACTTGTAGGTGACCTTCCGGTGGGTTTTTGGAAGCTGTAAATCACATGAGAGAAGACTGTTCATCTTTCTCCCTCAGAATCACACATGGATTCAAATTGCCAGAGAGGCATAGTGTTTGGGTTTGCAGTGCATATCCCCAAGACTGTGTCCACCAACGCTCCATAATCCTTTATTACACTACAATATTGTGTTACTATTCATAGGGTTTTCAATTAAAATTCTGCAAGAAATTCAAGTGGGATTCAAGCTGGATTTGGAAGAGACTGTGGAATAAGGGACAGCATTACCAATGCCAGAATGATCTTGGCTGCAAGCATAGAATGCCAGAATTATGTTTACTTGTGTTTCATTGACTATTCAAAGGTATTTGACTATGTGGACCATAGATTATGGATACCATTGTGAAGAATGGGAATTATAGAACATTAAACTGTATTCATATAGAACCTGTGGATAGATAAAGAAGTAGTCTTTTAAATAGAACATGAGGATACTACATTGTTTAAAATTAGAAAAACGTGTGTGCCAGGATTGTACACTTTTATCATACCTATTCAACTCTGGTGGCTTAAAGGTAAGGAGTTGTGTTGCCAATCCAAAGGCAAGTGGTTCAAATTCACTAGCTGCCTTGTGAAAGATGGGCAATCTCCTGCCATGCAATTACCTCTGAAAACCCGCCAGAGAGTCAGCTGTGAATTGGTTCTGACACAATGGTACCTAACAACAATGACAACAACATTCAATCTACAAGCTCAGCAAATTATTTGAGGAACTGGCTTATACAAAGAAGATTATGGTATCAGTATTGGAGGAAGACTCAACAACAAATTGCAAAATGCAGATGATATGACCTGGCTGTTGAAAGTGAGGAAGTCTTGAAGCACTTATTGATGGAGTGCAAAGATCCTAGTATGCATCACACCTCAACATAAAGAAAACAAAATTCCCCACAACTGCTCCAAAAAGCAACACAATGATGAATGGAGAAAAGAAAGAAGTGGCCAAGTGTTTTATTTTGCTTGGATCCACAATCAACACCCATGAAAGTAAAAGTTAAGAAATCAGACAACTTATTGCAAATCTGCCAAGAACAGCAAAGATATAACTTTAAACATTCATATGCACTTGACCCATGCCATAGTATGGAATTTGTAATTGCTTTGTATGCATTTGAAAGTTGGACAACAAATAAGGAAGACTTAATAAGAATTTGTGGCTTTGAATTGTGATATTGACAAAGAATGTTGAATATGCCATAGACTGCCCAAAGAAAGAACAAACGTATCTTGGAAGAAGTACAGCGGAATGCTCCTTAGAAGCAAGAATTGTGAGACTTCATCTAGTAAACTCTGGGCATGCTGTCAGGAGGAGCTGGTACTGGAGAAGGAACAGTGAATAGTGAACAGTGGAAGACAAATGAAAAAAAGTAAGACTCTCTATGAGGTGGATTGTTGCAGTGATTACAGCAGTTAGCTTTTTATTTATTTATTTTTATTCTTTTATTCACATTGTGCTTTAAACAATCATTCCCAATACATTGTGTCTAATCACCATTCATTCTATGCTTGTCTTTTCAGATCCCCACTGAATCTTTTCTAATTCCTTTACCCTCCCACTCCACCCACCAAAACAATTGGCTGACCAGGGTTGGGCAGGGTTTCATTCTGATGTACACAGGCTCCCCAGGAGCTGGAGCCAGCTTGGCAGCATCTAACAACACAGGCAACGGTGATAGTATCTAATATTAACCATTTACACTTTGTCAGGCATTGTTCTAAATTCTTCACAGGTATGAAACAAATTTAATCATTACCACAACCTTCGTAGACACAACAGTACCTCTGAGATTGATGTTGCTCTTAATCCCATATTTTTAATGGGAAAGTGGCATAAAGAAATCAAGAAACTTGTCCAGAGTTATATTGCTAATTGGTAGGAAAGCCAAGGTTTAGATCCAGGTAATTGAACTTGAGACCTTCTCTGTTAACCACTATACTCTGTAGAACTGTGCTAGGGGTGGTGTGGAGATGAGGGTGGGTGATAAGAAGGAACTTGAAGGAAATGAAGTCAGGAACAATAATCCACACTATAACATAAAAAGTAACACAGCCAGTTGGTAGTAAAGTCAAGCTTTACATCCAGGTAATGGAACTCCAGACCTTCCCTGTTACCTACCATATAGAGCTGTGATAGGGGTGGGGTGGGATGAAGGATGAGTGAGAAGGAGGAACTTGAAGGATATGAAGTCAGGAACAATATTCTACATTATAATATAAAAAGTATATGGTGAAAACACCACTGCCACACCCACTGGGAAAAACACTTAGGGTTGCACTGGCAACACCATGGGCTCTGTCATTGGACACTCCCCTGAACTACTGCCATTTCCACTACTCATTAATGAAATGAATTTTGTAGGATTCTGCTTCCTCAAGGCACAATTTTCTGACTCAGAATTGAAAAGCATTTGATTGGCAGAGGCCAAGTCATACGACAGCCACAAGGAATTTTGAGGAGGAAGTGACTTCTACTGAGGTATGCGATTTACAACCACTGAAAAGCCACAGGAGGAGTCTGTTCATACTTGATAGCAGTGACTTTTTTTGCTTATTCTGGGATGAAGAATTTGCTTTAAAAAGTGAGGGCTTTCTCAAATGTAAAAAGGAATTCAGTGGTTGGGTAGCAAATGAAATGGCAGAGGTGATCTCACTAGTTTACTGTGATCATGCCTATTTCTGAAAGAGACTTATTTTATCCTATGTTTTTATCACCATCACTTGTTAGACATCATTTAGTGTGAGGACTGAAGATGAAACATTTCTTAAACTTTTAGAAACAATCAGAGAACACTCAGAGATCCTGGATTCAGAGGAATACAGTCCCTGGATAGAATGTCTGTTGTTTTAGGGAGGAAGGTAACTATATCAATTATCTTTGCTGCATAACAAATGACTTTAAAATACAGTGGCTTAAAACAGTAATCATTTATTAGTCAGTGTTTCTGTGGATCAGCAATTTGGGATGCTTCCACAGGGCTTCTCTGCTGTTCTTGGCGGGGCTCACTCTTGGGGCTAAGCTAATTTATGTCCGTTCTTTACCTCTGAGTGCTTAAGTTGATGGCCTCACTCACATTTACGCCTACTGGCTGGACGATGAGTAGGTGTCTCTCATCATCCAGCAGATTAATCCTGACTCATCCAAGTCGTCAGAGTTCCAAGTGGAGCATAAGAGGGTAAATGTGTAAGCACTTTCCAAGCGTTTACTTGCTTCAAGTTTGCTATTGTTACATGAATTGACATGAGACCAAACTTAGGGCCAGTATGGAAAGGGACAAAGAGTCCTAGCAGTGTAATGCTTTGTGTGTTGGGCTTCTAACACAAGAGTCTAAAGTTCTAATCCACCTGCTGCTGTATGGAAGAAAGCCTGGTAATTTTCTCCGTGAAAGATTTAGAGCCATGGAAACCTGATGGAGGGTTTCTATGAATCAGAAGCAACTTATGGTAACGAGTTGCTTTTTGTTTTGTTTCTTTTTATAGTGGTGGGAGTGCTTACGAGTTGATTGTTAACTTTCTCTGGAATTTTGCAAGCCAGTTACTAAAACTTTTGGGAACATGGTGGATACATTTACACCACAGAAACTAGAAAATGCTATCAGTCTTTTCCCCTCTAAAGAATCATCGCCATTGAGTTGGAACTGATTTGTTGTTGAACCTTCAAGAGGTTTCAGAGGCTGTAAATCACAGAGGTGAGGAGTGCTATTTTTCTCCATCAGAGCACCCCTTAGTGCTGGTAGTGCGGCTCCCTGCCCACTAAGCCACATGTGCCACTATTGTTATGTGCTGTTGAGTTGGAACATAACTGATCCGCCAGCATGTTTTCAGAGGCTGTAAACAGCATGGAAGGAGATTGTGTATCTTTTTCCCATGGAGCAGCTGGTGGACGACCCAACCACTTGCCTTTGGGTGGGCAGCAAATCCCCTTAACACTAGACCACCTAGGGCAGAACCGGCTCATAGCTGGACTTGCAGTGGGTATTTGGAGACTGTAAATTACCCATGTTTTTCCAGTGGATTGACTGGTGAATTCTATCCTTTAGAGAGTAGTCACCTTTGGGTTAGCAGTACAACACTCTATGGACTACATCACCAAAGCTCCCTGCTAGGAATACTGCTATTGTTAGGTGTTGTCAAGTTGAGTACAACTCATAGTGGCAGTACAAACCACACAGATCTGAACCCTGTTCTATCTTGAACCAGCCTCATCATCTCTAACATACTTGAGCCTGTTGCAGCAGTCACCATGTTAACCCATCTGACTGAGGGTCTTCCCCTCTTTTTTCCACCCTTCACATTTCCAAGGAATAGCCTCTCCTAACAATATGCTCAAAGAATGTGAGATGAAGCTTTGCCATCTTTGCCTCCAAAGACCACTCTGGCTGCATCTTCTTCAAGACATTTCTGTTTGTCCTTTTGGTAGTCCATGGGATATTCAATAATTCTCTAACACCACAGCTCAAAGGCACCAATTTTTCTTCTGTTATTCTTATTCATTGTCCAAGTTTCAGATGCATGGAAAGCGATTGAAAAGATCATGACCTGAATCAGGTGCACCTTAGTCTTCAAATTGACACCATTGCTCCTCAGTAATTTGGAGAGGTCTCAGACTGCTGACTTTCCCAAAGCAATATCTTCTAATCTGACTGTGTCTATAAGGGAGTTGATTGTAAGATGAAATAACTGATAGTTCCAATATTTTCTCCATCTATCATGATGCTGTCTATCATTACAGTGGTCAAGAATTATTGTTTTCTTGATTTTGAGATGTAATCCATATTGAAGGCTGCAGTTTACCATCTTCAAATGTTTCCATGTGTCTCCAAAAAAAAAACCACTAAATGAGATTGGCTGCATGTATAACCACACCACTAGTAGCAACAAATCTTTACCGTCTCAACCAGGTTGGTACCCACCCCCTCCACTGGGCTCAGAAATATCTTTCTTGAGGGGAGAGGGAGTGGTTTGAAGAAATGTGGTGGTGTCGTGAACAGGAAGTGTATCAAAAGGTCAATGGTTAAAACTCACCCGAGCCACTTTGCAGCTGAAAGATGGAATAGTCTGCTACTGTGAAGATCATAGCTTTGAAAACCCTAGGTTTTACAAACACTCTGTTAAACAAATGTGGTCTTTATTGTATCTGAGAACCATAGCTTCTAAACAAAACCATTATTTGAATGTGTGTTGCTATGTACTGTTGAATAATCAAGGAACACAATGTAGCAATCACTATTGTTTTTCTTTCACATTCTTTACTTCACTTCAATAACAGTTTCTGCTTGATCTGAACAATAAGACACACCAATGACACAGCGAATTATCCTGAAGATGAGCACATGAACCAAACTATTCCAATAACGGCAATAAATCATTCCCTGTATTTCTTTTTCAAACTGAAGTTGAGCAAAGAGAGCTCTTTCTTTTCTCACAAACTGTGATGATCTCATCCAAGAGCTGCCAAAATCATATCATGTTCCTGTGGAGGACAATCAGGCTATAAAGAGGAAAGTTAACATAGAAAAAAAAATATGGAGAGAATAAGGTGAGAGAATCTAGGTAAGAGTTATAGAAAAGGAAAGGAGAAAGGGGAACCACTCCAGTCCTTCCTTCAGTTGATTGTGATCTAATGGAATTAGTTTGGCTTATAACATACGGAATGAACAGTGTATGTTACTGGAAACCAAATGCTGCTGTTGTCAAATGTCATCACGTCAGTTTCCATCCCTAGCGACCTATGTCTGACAGGATAGCCTGCCCAGACCTACACTTTTCTCACAATAATTGCTATGTTTGAGTCCATTATTATAGCCACTGTGCCAGCCCGTCTCCTGGAGTGTCTTCCTTTTGAGTTGCTTACTTTCTGCTTTATGAAGTATTATGTCTTTCTCCTGGGACTGGTCCTCCTGATAGCACATCCGAGGAATGTGAGACAAGCCTCGCAGTCCTCGCTTCGAAGAAGCGCTCTGCTGTACTTGTGTCAAGATGGGATTGCAGTGCAGCTTCTTGCCACGAGGCCGCCAGAGCTCCCTAAATTTTTTTGTTTGTTTGTTTACCTTTTCCTAGATGGATTTGTTCATTCTTCTGGGAGACCCTGGTATATTCAATAGTCTTTTCCAACATCATAATTGAAATGTATGGAGTCTTCTTCAGTTTGCCTTATTTATTGTCTACTTATTAGTGGTTTGTTTTTTTTTTTTGAAACACAAAACTGAATTGAATAGAAATTTTGCTTGTAATTCTTACATTCTCAGTATGAGCTGAGCTGGATACCGCTGCCCCACTCCAGAAGTGGCCCAGTTCTGGGAGTGGGGAAAGGAGAGGCCTAAAAGCCCCGTTCTTCCTCAGTTCTGGGAAAGCTGGGTGGGATCCCCCTTTTCTCCTGTGCCCTCCTGCCCCCAAGTCTCCTGAACTCCAGGAAAGAGCAGATGGAAGTTCAGGCTTGGGATTTTCCACACCCCTTACCCCTATTATCAAACTTTTGAATATATCATAATTGTTGTTGTTGTTATGTGCCATTGAGTTGTTTGCGACTCATAGTGACCCTATGTACAACAGCCCTAAATCCTGCTCTATCCTATGCCAATCGCATTGCCTCTGACACACCCATCTCGATTATCCCAGTCACTGAATCAATCCACCTCATAGAGGGTCTTCCCCTCC
>NW_006399759.1:17855491-17864685 GCF_000299155.1 Elephantulus edwardii | reverse complement strand
ATCTGCACAACGCAGATTATTAATAGATCAGCTGATTAAAAATGTCATGGCACTAATCAGGCACCTCTTAGTCCCCAGAGTGATGCTTTCAATTAAAGAAGCTTTTTCAAAACTTTTTTTGTAACCTAATAATGTTTACTATGATATCAGCCTAGAGACTAAGGTGCACCTGATCTAGACCATGGTCTTCACAACTCCTTGCTATGCATCGAAGAGCTGGACAATGACTATGGATGATGGAAGACGACTCAATGCCTTTGAATTGTGGTGTTAGAGAAGAGTATTGAGCATACCATGGACTGCCAAGAGGATAAACGGATCTGTCTTGGAGAGGGAGAAACCAAGCTGCTCTCTGGAGGGAACAACTTTGAAACTCTGTCTCATATACTTTGGCCATGTGTCCAGGAAGTGCTAGTCCTTGGAGAAGGATGTAATACTAGGAAGGTTAGAATGCCATCGTTGAGGAGGAAGACCCTGGAAGAGATGAATTGACACAGTAACTGGGACAATGAGATTAGGTGTGTCGGAGCCAATGAGATTGACTTGGGATCTGAGTCACAGGCCACTTGATGGTACAGGACAAGAACAACAAGGCATATATACGCTGCTGAAGAGTGGGAAACGAGGACGGAGAAGGGATAAAGACTGTTGCACAGAGAATCCGATCTAGTTTCAGACTTTCCAACTTATCCATGGAACAAAGGAGGATTCTGGTAATATCAGATGAGGATTTCCTTCTCTAAGACCTGTAATTTCTCTCTCCATCCCTCATCTCCTGTGTCTTTTCAAGGTACGATTACAGATAATGGGAATGATTACAGCTAATTTAAGGAGAGAGATTTAATACAGTGAGTTAGATGGTTACAACCTTGTTGGAAGCGCTGAGCTGTGAGGGGTGACTCCTCTCCGCACCAGCACCGCAGAGCTGCCCTGCCACGGAGGCCACCACTATGGTGCTGGCTTGAGGATCACAGTATCTCACTAGCACCATGTAAAAATTGTATTCTGTCTCTTGACATCACAAATTTGGGCCCAGTCACTTAGATCTGTTTTCACAACCACAGAAAACCTCAAATGCCTTTTTTACCAGGTTTGCTATCAGAAACATCATCCATCAAGAAGCACCCACTTTGTTTTACATCCCAATTTCACTCCTTAGAGGGAACAACATCTAGCATCAACAACTCTTTAGTTCTCTAAACAATAACAGTAACAATTTCTCTTTCTTTGTGTGTGTACACACATACACACACACAATCCCATATTGCTTAACATTCACAATCTGTCTGGAGAAATATTCGAATGTTATGCAAATACCACCTTGTAGTCTGGATCTACTTTTTCTTTAAGCTGGTGGAACAAGCTTCTGATTGTCAACAGTGATTGTCAAGGTACTGAGGTAGATTTGCTTTTGTGGTTTGGCCCTTAGTCCGCACCACCAGCAGTTTCTCCAGATCTAATGTAGATCCCGCTCACATTTTGTTAGCTTTGCAGCATTCAGTAGAGTCAACAGCTTGGAGAATTTTCTCTCTGTGTTTGAGGATTATTGGGATTGTTGAACGTGGCATACTTAAATTGGAAGCAGCAACATTCACTGACTTTCTACCTGGGTTTGGTGTTTGTTTGTTTGTTTTTTTAATCAGAAAACAGGGAGACTAACAACATTAATTTCTGATATAACAGAATTCAACCAAGGAAAGGTTTTCTACAATGTTTTAAAGGTAGATAACTCTAAGTATCTATGTACTCAATAACAAGCTTCCTAAGACACACAAATCAAAAACTCTAAGAGAGTTGAATAGAAAAATAGGCAATTTCACAATAATAGTAAGATATTTCAATACATCACTTTAAAAAAATTATTTTATATTGGTTTAATGGCCTTTTGTCTCACATTGTCATCAGTGTTTCTCTTCTTCTCTTACTGCTGCAGTGTTTCTCTTCTTCTCTTACTGCTGCTTTCCCTAGTAGTGGTGTTACTGTATTTGGGAGCCAAGATGCACTTCCTGACACAGATCAGTAAGTAAGCACCAGTATCTGTGCTTACCTCATGTATTGGCTTCTCATTTCTGTCAGGGATCGTAAATTTGAAAAGAGACTTTGATTCTGTAGGAAGGTTCTGTGGGGTTAGGGAGAGAGATGCAAAAATATGAAACTGTTTACTACAAATTGGTAAGTAAGCCAGGGCTTTCTTTGGTACTTACTGGGTCATGCAACACCAACTATAAGAGATGGGAGGTGCACATGTTGCATGTGGGAAAGTGTTGTATCCACTGTGTCCTGTTCTACGATTGGGAGTTTTTGAATTCTACCACGTACCAGCAGCCCCAAGGAAGAAAGATGGGCAATCTCCTTCCATGTGATTTACAACCTCGGAAATCCAATGGAGGGTCAGCTGCAAGTCCATTCTGACTAGATACCTATGAGTGGGGGAGAAAGAGAAAGACTCTACCTCTGTGTGTCTGAAGTTGGACATTGCTCGAACAACATGTTAGATGGTATGTTACAACCACATACACATACACTCTCTGTCTTAAGTTTTTTTTAAAAGGGCAGATTTTTAGAGTTTCACCTAACATATTACATCTAAAATATCTTTGTTTAAAACAAAGAACAAGTTGCAAATACATTGTTCTTTTTAAAATGCAGCATAAAGAAAACTTAAGGCAACATAAAACTCAAAAACCCTAAGAGTACACGCAAAAAGAATGTTTTTGAATTGAAGCGTAAATGGCATCCTCAAGGCTGATTTCCTATGAGAGATGGTAAGATCATTATTTCATCTAGTCAATGCCATTAAAATCAACTCCATGGAATCAGCAATGGAAAAAAACAGGTTAAGGTTAGATGATGAGAAAAACTGGGTAGAGAGAGCCCTGTGGTGGAGAGGAGCACTCAATCAGTCTCATTCTCACATCTCCTGGTCTCAGGATGTCCTGACCGTCCCACACGCCCTGAGGACTGAGGGGCCATTAAAGCAGTACGCCTGGATGAGTCACTGAGGACCCTGAATTACAGCCTTAATGCTGGGAGCTTGCTCCAGGCAGCTCCATTTCTGTCTGCGATTCATTGATTCTGGCGCCATCACAGCTGTTTATCACTCTTGCCCAGAGAATGGCCTTTTGAGTGTGAACCTTAAACAGTGAGACAAATCAGGGGGAGATTCCACTCATCACCATGGGCTACCAGTCAGTTCTGCAGACGGCAACCACCCTGCTTCCAGCATAAACAATGGGTTTTCCTGGTCTAAGTACACACACACACACAAATATATACACACTATAGATACTATATTCACTATATATATTTGTATAGTGAAGCCTGATTTAATAGCTCACAAGTCAATATGGGTTGATCATAAGGAAAAAAGCAACAAGAGCAGCTTCACTCAGAGAATGCAGGACCCTAGATGCTGGAATGAGGACTTTGGGTTGTATTCTACAGAAAGAGGGGTTATATTACTGCTTTGGAGAGGGCAGGGGTGCTTTGGGAGATGAGCCTAGCTGCTTGTGCTGTGAGGAGCTGGGAGAGCAGCTGTCTGGAGCTCCTAGAACAGAGGCAGTAGGTATGAGGGATGCAGACAGGTCTGAGATCCACAAGAGCAGAGGACACTTGGTCATCTTGGTTGTTGGTGAGGAGAAAGAGAGGTCAATGAGGAGTCTGGGGGCAGAGGAGGTGATTTCCTGGAAAGTATTTTCTGAGACAGAGATTAACATTCCAGAGGTTTATTAGGCAGTGCTCTTGGGACCAACACCTCTGCAAGGAGAGGAATGTAGACAAAGGAGGGGAGGAGAAGAAACAGGATTGGTTGGTGCTTTAGACTGGTTTCCTCAGAGAAGCAAAGCCATATGTGTATGTGTGTACACACACATACAGAAGGGGGTTCTGAGGGAACCCTTGTGGCCTAGTGGCAAGAAGCTGTGCTGCAATCCTGAAGGCGAGTGGCTCGAATCCACCAGATGCTCTGCTAGAGAAGGAGGGGCAATCTCTTCCTGTACTAGTCAAATTCGATTTGACGGCACACAACAACAACAACAAGAAAAAGAAGGGCACTCTGGCAGCTTGGTGGTAACAAGGTGCACTGCCAACCCAAAGTCCCTTCATTCAAATTCATTAGCTGCTTTGTGAGAGTAAGATGGGCAATTTCCTCGTGTGTGCTTTCCTGCCTCTGAAAACCAGCTGCTGTGTCAGCTATGGCTCAGTTTTGACTAGATGGTACACAACAACAATATAACATACATACAGCGGAAGAGAGAGAGAAAAAACAATTTCAAGGAAGTGGCTCACACTTATAGAGGTAAGTCCAGGTCTGTTGATAAGACCTGAAAATGGAAGTCTCTGGAAAGGTGGAGTCTCACACTGTTGCCTTTGGAGGCTACCCTGCTTCAGAGACTGTCATGTTGAGAGGGTGCTGTGGGGACGTAGAGGCAGAAAAGGGCTGGCCTTAGAAACTGACAAGTCCAAAATTAGCAAGAAAGTGTGGAGACCATGAGCCAGCTAGATCTGACAAGCAGTTCTCTAGCTGTTATTGGTGAGGGCGCTCTGGTGGCTGAGATCCAAATATAAATACCACGTAGCCACACTCCTGGGGACATGCACCCTCAGTCAGGTCAGACTACTAATATCTTTACACATCCGAGTGTAATTCTGCCTTATTAATATCATAGAAGATAGACTTTATACCACATAGAATAGTTACGTAGTTACTGCCACAATGGCACACAATAACCATGTTCACTGGGAAAAGGAAGAGGCTAGGCTAGACTACAGCCTTGGGGAAGGGCTTGGGTGATTCAAGTGGAGCTACAGAACTTGGATAGCCCTTCAAAGTTGTGTCATGCTGGAGCAATGTCTCTGGGCCCTTATGCCTCATGTTAATCAGTCATTGGATTTGGGCCTCTCTGGGAAGGGAATAACTTTGAATGAGACAGCTCTCTGCAGTTCAGGAAATAGCTGAAGGAGATGGATAACTGAGGACTTCAGACAATTAAGTGAGACTCCCCATAGTAGCTGGGGGAATAAGCCCTTTGTTCTTGACGTGAATCTTTGTGGTCCATCACAACATCTACCATATTATGTAAACGTGCTTGAGTTAATTGAGATAACACAGGAAAAAGATGTGGGTTTGAGGAAGCTGGTAAGTTTCATTTTGGACACATTAAAAGTGCCCATAATCACTGTGTTTGGTGTAAATGATTGAAGGGCTAACTGGCAGGCTGGGGGTTTGAATACACCCAGAGGCACCTCAACACTAAGGCCTGGCAGCTGATGCTAATACAACATTAGTATTTGTATGCATTATAAACATATTCATAATGGCAAAGCCAATAGGAGACAAAATTACACCAACTTCTTAACCATAACCAGATATCTTGAGGTCATGGAGCCTTGGGACCATAGCTTTGGGAGGAAATCAAGGACAATTGAAGTAACATTGTCCAAGAAGACAATATTCTACAACCTGCCTAGGTGCTCAAGTGGCCCAGTAGTCAAAGAGCTATGCTGCAAACCCAAAGGCATATGGTTTGAATCTACTACTGCTCTGTGGAAAAAGATGGGCAATTGACTCTGGTGCAATTTGTTGCCTCTGAAAAACCACTGGAGGGCCATCTATGAGTCAGTTCTGACTCCATGGTATACAACAACAATAACAACCTTGGAGAGTAGTGACTAGGGACTGAAAAGTTGTTGATCTAGCTCTGCCTGGAGCAAGAAGATTAAAGAAATTAAAAGATGAATGGGAACAATTAATCCTGAGCATTACTAAACCCCCCCAAGTTCATTTCTGTCGAGTTGGGGGGGGGGAAATCCCTCATAGCTGATGCTCTGGTAGGTTTCCAGAGACTGTAAGTAAGTCACACAGGCTATAAATCACACAGAGGCTGTAAATCACACAGAGCCGCTGGAGGATTCAAATCATCAGAAAAATGCCGCCTTTGGGTAAGCGGCACAGCTCCCTACACACTGTGCCACCACAGTTCCCTATAGACCTTGCAAAACTCAGCTTCCATAATCTTGACACCAGAAGAACTAGGTTGAGGCCAGGTACCATTGCTAACAGCTCTGGAATAGAATACAATACAGTGTCCTGGAAAGAGTAGGAGAGAAATGTAGAACAAAACAAAAACTGCAGTAATGGCCAGATTTACTGGCTGCCAGAGATTGGTAAATCACCCAAGTCTATGGCCTTTAACTGCCTTTACAGACTGAAACGAAATTCTGCCCTGTGTACAACTTGCAGTGAAACAATAGACAGACCCAAGGGAGCTCTGGTGGCCTAGTGGCAAGACACTGCACTGCAATCCCAGAGGTATGCGGTTCAAATCCACCAGATGCTCTGCTGAAGAAGGAGGGGGCAATCTCCTCCTGTACCAGTCAGATCTGATTTGACGGTACACTTAAAAACAATAAAATAAAAAAAAAAATTAAAAACAAAAGCAAAAACAATAGACAGACCTACATAATGAACAGTAACACCAGGGTGGCACTCAGTCCTTAGAATAATCAACCACACAGATTACAGGGTCACCATTTTCGGGGGGAATAAAGCTTAGAAGACATGAAGGGAGAAGATGGAAGGATAATGGAAACAAGAACTCCAGAGAGATGGTGGAAGAGTGACAATAAAATGTAAGGACTGCACTCAAAAGCCGAAAACAAATGATGCCTGAAAGGCTGCATAGAATGCCAATGTGCGCTATAAACTTTTACTCAAATTGCAATAAAAAGTTGAAAAAAATCAAAGAAAAAAGGCTGGGTAATCTATGACTGAAAAAAAATCGGTTAATTGCAAACCTTATCTATGGAGGACAGTTCTTTTTGATACACTTGAGGTTGTTACAAATCCAAATTAGCCATATAAGGGACATGCAGGTGGTGTATCTGATATGCATTTGGATAGAAGTCCAAAGTTCAGAAAGGTAATCAAGGACAGAGATGCAGGTTTGGGGAGTGCAGAGGGAAGGAAGGTGGAGCAGAAGTTAGAGAACGGGACAATTGGAGTACTTAAGAGGTGATGTCAGAGACGCCCCCTCCAGCAGATGGCCTTCAGAAGGGCCTGGGGGCAGGGCAGACACTTTAATAAAGATCAGCAGAAAATGTCATGACTCAGTGGTTCAGGAATTTCAAACAGAGCTCTTGGAGTTAAGTGAGAACCCCAGACTCAAGCTGCTAAAGCTCCTGGTGACAGATGTACAAATCAGGTGCCAAATATTGAACGTGTGGTGAGAGGAAGAACTACCCAGGGTGTGAGGAGGCTCCTATGGGAGTGCCTCTCTTCCCTTCTCTCTATTCTCCCTCCCTCACTTTCCTTCCTTTATCTCTCTCTCCTACTCTCTGGGCTTTGAATTCTCTTTGTTCTCTTCTGTTCGGGTCTTCTTTCTCATTCCTTCTCTCTGGGTCCACTAGAGGGCAGCCTCTCACAGCCCAGGTGCCGCCCAGCGTTCATCCTGCGTCTGCCTGAATGAGCCTGGCCTTGTTGGTCAGAAGAAGTACAGGAGTTACCCTCAGGCTTTGGAGGCAGCTTGTCTTCACATTCCACAGTGAATTGAGCTGTTAACTCAAAGGCAGTTTAATCTATAGCTGCCCTGAGGGAGAACATGGACAGTCTCCTCTACTGAAGCAGAGACATAGTTGTTATGGCCAGTCGGAGCTGACTCATCTCTGAGCCTCCAGCCGGTTTTCAAAGGTAGGAAGTCTCACAGGAAGAAATTGCTCATCTTTCCCCCCATGGAGCACCTGGTGGATTTGAACCTCCTGCCTCTGGGTTGGTGGGATGACTTCTTACCACTAAGACACCAGAGGCCCCTCCTTACTGTTATTCCTTAATATTGTTGTTAGGTGCCATCACGTGGAGTGCGACTCATAGCAGCTCTATGAACAACTGATCTGAACCTTGCCCTACCCTGTGCCGTCCTCACAATCTCTGACACCCTCAAGCCCATTGCTACAGTCACTGTCAATCCGCCTGGCTGAGGGTCTTCCTCTCCTTCGCTGTCCCTCCACCTTCCCAAGCATGATGGCCCTTACCCACCAGGCCAGGTCTATTCACCTTGCTGAGGCCCAGAGGAAGGCTGTGATATGCTTAGAGTCTCCAAATCACTTTCTTCTTCTCTTTCACGGGGCTGCAGGGCCACAGAGCTTCAGGAAATTATGGCCATATCTTGTTTTTCATAGTGAATATCATTTTTGTTCCAGAATGTTTTTGAAAGGATTTTTCCTGATAACATTGTCCATAGGGTTAAAAAGCTCCACTCAAGTTCCGCTCTGCCTAGAGCCCTCATTCGACTCTTACATGGCTGGGTGTGTGATGCTGAAAGGCCACTGTGGCTTCTGAGAAGGGTTGCTTCTGAGGAGGACAACCTGGTGGCAGAGGCTGCAGCGAGTTGCACTGCTAACACAGAGGTGGTGCCACTCTAAGTTCAAATCTACCAGTGGCCCCGAGGGAGAAATATGGGCAATATTCAATCCTTCAATATAATTCACAGCTTCGGAAATCCCTCTGAGGGGTCAACTATGAGTTGGTTCTAATTCGGTAGCAGTAAGATTGATTGCTGATGTCTGAGAAGCATCCCTGGGGCTGGACTGTTGTGTGGACTTTCTGTTCTCTGAAGCGAGAGAAGCCAACTTTTCCTAGGTGAGGGGAAGGGAAATGGAAAGCACTTTATCAGTGAGGGGTCATGCTGAGAGGAAATTCTGCTAGGTTGAAAACAAATGTGCTTTTTCAGCAACATCTCCACTCTTAACTTCCCCTTTCCCCGTGGAACATGACTGTCAGCATCACAGTGGGGACCACTCAGGGGGGCAAGTTAGATCCCTTAGGGATAGAACACAACTCCCTTCAAGGAGGGTTACAGGAGTGGGGTCCAGAAGTCCAGAGGTCAAACGAGTGTCCTGCCAGCCTCTACATACTGATATCAGTTTCCCCTATGTTCCAGTCATACCATTCTTTAGAATTAGTCCATTTCACCCCCTCTTTAAAAAAAAAATTGATATGTTAATAAAGTTTACAGAAAAGTTGGATTTTCATTTATTCCTTTTTTGTATAATTTCCTCCCTTCACCCCCAACCTCTCCAAGTCTGCTGTGCAATACACCTATTATTATGAACTATGTTGTTGTTGTTGTTGTTATGTGCCATCAAGTTGTTTGAGACTCATAGCGACCCAATGTACAACAGCCCTAAACTCTGCTCTG
>NW_006399759.1:17850039-17851265 GCF_000299155.1 Elephantulus edwardii | reverse complement strand
TCCACCAGATGCTCTGCCGGGGAAGGAGGGATAATCTCCTCCTGTACCAGTCAGATCTGATTTGATGGTACACTCACATAAAAATAATAAAATATTAAAAATATTAATCAATTGTCAGGCACTACCCTTCCTTCATGCATGGTTCCAAGACCTCTGATGGTTTCACTTCACTGACAGCCATCAAGACCACACTAGAGCCAGGATCTGAAGGTTTTGTGGACTTTTCATTTCATGGAATTCTTTTCTATTTCTTTTCTGTCAGCCAGCCAGACTATCTTTGTTCAGATTCTCTGCTCTATTCCTCTTAGAGTAGCATAAAATGGGATGGATACCTTGGTCCACTGAGATCCTGCTTGTCCTTGTGGGATAAAACTAATATTTAGGGATCCTTTAGCAAATCTGTCTGGGAAGCAGTACAGCCAGAATGCGCCTTACAAGTAAGGACGATGAGCTTTCACATCATCATCTGGACAATGTTCTCAGGAGGGACCAGCCTCTGTCAAAGAACATAATGCTTGTAATGTAGAGGGTTGGTAAAATTCGGAAGACCCTGTACAAAGTGGATTGACATAGTGGTTGTAACAATGGACTCAGGGACAGCAAAAATTGAGAGGTTGGTGCACTTTCCTGTGGTTGTGCATGGGGTCACCCAGTCAGAGTCTCAGGCGACTCAAAGCAACCCTATGAACGAAAGTTCTGGACACTTCCTGTATAACTTTTGTCCTTTCTCTAGGTTCATAGGATTTCCAGAGTCAAGCTATTATGGAAATGGATGCCACTCCTGCTTCCAAGCTTGTTTTAACTGGGGAGCTCCACCAAGCACTGTCTACCATGGGTAACCATTCTCGCATTTGACTCATCAGTGTCACAGTGTTCGGGGTCACAGCAACCATAAGTTACCTAAGTACAGCAAGTGGACATATGAGGGTTATATGACCTAGAAGAATGTTTCAGGAAATCTAGAGGTTAGATATGTGCAGTTTTGACTTTTGTCTGAAGAGAATTTTATTTAAAGGGATGGTTTCAGATGGAAAAGATGACAATATTATTAGTGGACAAGTTAAACTCTTTCCACCCAGCTGCCTAGAGGGGTGTTGTTGTTGTTGTTGTTATGTGCCGTCGAGTCGTTTGTGACTCATAGCAACCCTATGTACAACAGCCCTAAACCCTGCTCTATCCTGTGCCAATCGCATGGCCTCTGTGACACACCCATCCCGATTACCCCA
>NW_006399759.1:17831688-17848989 GCF_000299155.1 Elephantulus edwardii | reverse complement strand
CAATGAAACACAGATAGACATTCTTCTGGTATTCCCTGCTTTCAGCTAAGATCCATCTAACATCAGCTACAATATCCCTAGTACCACGACCCCTTTTAAACCCAGCCTGGACTTCCAGCAGTAGTTATATGTAAATGATTATATGAACAAAAGAGGGGGGGAAAAAGCAACACATCTTTGCACTACAGTGTTCTACCGGTGAACTTGACCTTTCACATGTGCTGGCCAGAGAGGGACAATGTGCTTTCCCTGATCACTTTGTTCTTTTCCTCCTTTTTGTCTTGACTGGAGGGTTTTAATGACTTTTAGACAACCGTTAAGATCTGTCCACTGATAACGCTTAACTGTGCCTTTGCTTCTCCAGCCGTAAATCAGTGTCCATCATCCTGTCTTTCAGAGTGTTGGTGCGATTGAAATGAAGAAGACGATAGGAAGGTGCTTTGTAAATGCTGAGGGCTGAGTGCGTGGGAAGGGGTGCCATCATCACCACACTCACTCCTCTGTGGTGGTCATCTTCATCTGGGGTTTGTGTGCCTCTGGGCGATAGAGAGGACTGGGACAAGTTAGAGTGTAGCTGGATGAAAGAAAAGAGGAGAAGCTTCTCCCCTGGGCATGCTGCAGAATGATTGCTTCTGGAAGATTTTTTTAAAATTAATTTTAATGAAAGTTTACAGAGACTTAGAATTTCCAGTCATTCATTGTTGCGTTTTTCTCTCTCCCCCCTCCCCCCCAATTCACTCTTCTTCTTGAAAAGTAAAAGAAAAATTCTTTCATTGTTATGCAATCCCTCTCCCCAAGTCCACTCCACTGTGCAGTCTTCACTCTGGACTTCTGTAATGACAATAATAGCCAATATATATTCCTTTTAAACAGTTCTCTCCATCATCTATTTCAACACAGTATACATCATTCCTCCCCTCCTCCTCTGTCTTCCCTCAACCTAGATATCAGTCCCATTTTACTTAGTGGTCCTATGCAATATTTGTCCTTTTGTGATTGAGATATTTCACTCAGCATAATGTCCACCAGGGTCATCCATATTGCATAATATTTCATGAGTTCTCTGTTTTTCAAGGAATGTCTTTATATTCCATAGTTTCAGTTTTCCTTGATCCTTGTGGGCTCCCCAGTAAGGACACCCCCAGCAGATAGCATCTCCATGGCTTGTCCAGCCTGTCACCAAAGCTGAGTGAGCCACAGAGATCTGCGGAGAAGGAAAACTCTAGTTTGTTACTGAAAATGGTCAGGGCAAATCCATAGAAGACAATGCTGTAGAAACAATATTATGGACTTAGAGCAAGTTTCATGGTGTCTTTTTAAATAAAAAGTATGGAAAAGGTTTAAAAATAGTATTTTGATATGATCTGGCATTTGCAAGTTCATAAAATGGACATTTGTAGAAAAGAAATTGAAGAACAGCACAGAATTATCACAATGGTCTCCAAATGCTGGGGTGTCGGTGGTTTCCCCCTCCCCCTCCCCTCCGACCACCTTAGCCAGCCTCAGGCTCTCAAAGTGCAGGTAATTTGCACCACAGAAGGTCACATTCATCTTCCTTTTCTCTGTAAAAATGGAACATCTACTTGCTTGTTTTTTATTGCGTTCCTTCTGGGAAAATCCAAAGCATTAGCCAGGTAGGTTCGCTAGTCTAGCTGGAGGCTGAGTGAAGCTGTTTCTGGGCTGGATAGATAGCAAGAGGCAGAGCAAGCAGAGAGTGAGGATTGGTCCCATAGAAACAGAGCCAGCACAAACTGAGACTTGTACACCAATGTTCATAACAGTGTTATTCACTATCTCAAGAACATGGAAACAGCCCAAATGCCCAACTACAAACGAATGGATTGAGAAATTATGATACATTCACACAATGAAATACTATGATTGGATGCATACTGTGGAACAATGATTTTGTAAATTATTACCTAACTTGGGAGGGACTGGAGAGCATTATGCTGAGTGAACTAACTCAGTCCCACAAGGATAAATATTGTATAAAAACCATTATTGTAGAATGAGTAAAAGGATATATGAGGGGTGGGAGAGGGTGGAAGCAGAGGAATGAGGATGTGCAGGGGGAGGGGGGATTACTCCTGGGGTTGTATAATTTCATGGGGTCGGGGTGAGGGAAATGGAATTTGTTCTTAAAAACAATATATTTGAATTTTGTAAATAAACTAGTTGTTGCTGTTGTTAAGTGCTATTGAGTCCCAGGCAACTCATAGCGACCCTATGAAGGAGAGTCCTTGACGCTTGGGTGTCTTTCATCCTCTCTCCAGGTTCATAGGGTTTCCGGAGGCAAGCTTTTATGGAAGTGGATGCCACTCCTTCAAAGCTTGTTTTAACTGGGGAGCTCCACCCCACTCTCTGTCTGCATTGGGTAACCAGCCATTAACGCATTTGACACATCAGTGTCACAGTGTTCAGCCTCACAGCAACCACAAGTGACCGTGGTACGGCAACTTCTACACCGGGCTATACAACCTAGAGGAATGTCTGAACAAAAACAATGAAAGACAGGCCTGAGGGCCGCAGATTTGTGTCTTCTAGGCTGCAACAGTTCCTGATACATCTTCAAGGATATGAACATGTACAGCTAAGCACAATTGATAACAGTACATCTAAAATCCAAAATCAATCTCCACGATAGTCTATGTGTTTCCTATTGCCAAAGGGGCCCTTTAGAGTAGTGCGAGAAGATCTTCACCCTGAAACCTACAGTGCCCCTTTTCAGCAGGAAGTAGCCAAGAGAATAGACCGTCCCCTTTTCCTTATGAACCAGGGTGAAGTCTCTCTCAGGGAGGAGTGACAGGGAATGGCAAAGGACACACTGACAAAGATTAGTCAGAACTGGCTTTGACAAGCACTGTGGCAATGGGACAATTAAAACAGACTTTCAAAGGGGAAAAAAAGAGGAACGAACTGGGGGGGGAGGGTAGAGAAAATAGTGCAACAATGAATGAATGAATGGAAACCCAAAATCTCTGTAAATGTTCATTAAAATGAATAAAATTTAATTAAAAAAAAGTCACCCACCTTTGGCTTGGTGGCATCGCCTTCTGTCCACTGGGCCAGCTGATCTCTTTCTCTATGTTGATGTTATTGTTGTTGAGTGCCGTCAAGTCGCAGGCGACTCATAGTGACCCTATGAAGGAGAGTCCTCGACACTTGGGAAATAAACTAGTAGGAAATTAAAAAAAAAAAAAAAAAGCAGAGCCAGCCTCAACTCAACTGATTGACACCAGATCCCAACTGATGCACAGCTAATTCTCTACTGGGTTTCTGAGGCTGTAATGGAATGTGAGGATATTGCCCATCTTTCTCCCTAGTGGATTAAAATCTCGAGAGAGGTGTGGCCTTAGATTATTACTGCCTACAGACTACACAACCCAAGCTACCTAAACGCCAACCTAGACAGTCTTGAGAGGTGATTTCAAGCATAAAAAGCAAGGAGGAGGTGAATCTGCCCCCTGAGAAGGAGAGAAGTTGGAATCAGAATCCCTAACAATCTGGGGGCAAGAGCGACACCTGGCACAGAGTGTGTGGATTTTCATGACTGTAACCTTGCAGAGACAGGTTTTCTTCCCAGACATCTCTGAGTGGGTCCAGTGCTTACCTGTTTGCATGGCCCTGAATCGTCACGGTTAAGATCTTTCAGAAGCAGATTGTCAGGTCTTTCTGCCAAGGCATTCCTGTGCTCTAAATGCCAGAAGGTGCACTAATGCTTCATTCAAGACTTACATTTACTGCCATCAAATTGGAATCAACCTGTAACGACCTTTCACAGGTTTTCAGAGGCTGTAAATCCCATGGGAGGTGATTGCTCATCTCTCTCCCACAGAACATCTGGTGGATTCAAAATGCCCACCGTATCATTGGGGTTGGCAGTGACACACAGGCCACCAGAGCTCCCTTACAGCCTTACTAGATTAGGTTACTGTTTACCTAGGGTGCTCTGATATGCAGCCAGACCTAGTTGCATGGCTAATTCAAAGGCTGCACCTCTCTAGTGGTTTGAATCCATGGGGGATAGATGGACAGTCTGCTTCCATTGCTATTTATAGTCTCAGAAACCTGATAGAGGGCTACTATGAGTTGGAATCTACTTGACCTCCTGCAATGAGCTAATATAGACCTAGCTTTGAATAAAAAGTTTCCATTGAAGACTACTCTCAGGTGTCCACGGCACATGGTGCATGTGATACAAAAGAGGAATCCAAGGCTAGCAGATGGGGCTGTCTAGAATTTACCAATGGCTGATTTATGCCTTTAGGGGCTGTCTGCACTTCGTCTTTCCTAGCACAATAGCAGGTAATTGATCGGGCAGACTGACCCTGGCTGTGTGGTTTATCCCCAGGGAAAGAACCATCGTCCCTGCTACCTTGGTGATCAAGGGGCAGAGGCAGGCTTCTCACAGAACTCAAGCTTTGGGACCCTTCATTTGCATGGATCCCTTCCAAGGCTCTGTTGTTAATCTGCTTATGTGTTTCTTTTAGAAATTAAATAACATAAAAATTTTCTTTTTAGCAATTTTAAAGTGTACAACTCAGTGACTTTTATTATATAACAGTATGTAACTATCACTGCTGTGTCATTAAAGTGTATATTCATCACCTTAAAAGGAAACACCATAAGCAGTCAATTATTTTGCTCTCCCTCTAGCCCTTGGCATACATTAATCTACTTTCTATCTCTATGAATTTGGAGTTTGTCTATTCTTGGCATTTTAGAAAATGGAGTTATACAATCTGTGGCCTTTTGTGTCTGATATTTCACTAAGTCTGTTTTCAAAGCTCTAGAGAACTAGGGTGGCTGAGTGGTAAAACACTGCACTGCAATCTCAAAGGTAGGTGGTTCAAATCCACCAGCTGCCTCTGAAAAAGGATGGCACACAACAACAACCACCACCACCTCATATGGTAGGTAGTTCCAAGGTGAATGGACAACATCTGAACCAGAAGCTGGGCATGTTGAAGAACATGAAAGCAAATCAGTTTCATGAGTTTGGACTTTTACAAACTCATGGGCAACACTCAGATAGATGGATAATTGAAAATCAGCCCATTAAAGGGACTTACAATTAGTCATAACCTCATGGAAGGCAGTGTTCAGAAGAGTTCTACAATAAAAGACAAATTATTTGTGCAAGGGCAAGCTACTGGGTGGCATGGATTGAACTGGGATACCCTCCAAATACATGCATGTGAGGGTCCAGTGAGGAAGCCGCATCATTATGGAAATGGAAAGGTTGCATTAAAGTAGAACATATGCACTGCAGTATGACAGAAGAACTTCTCCTAAAATTCAGAAGGTGATTAGAATTGGCAAATGAATACATTCATACACTTTTTGGCTTCTCTTTTTTAAGGGGAGTTAAATGGTTCTCATTCAGATTAATAACAAAATATAGTAAAAAACAGCTCCCAAAATGTGCATGCAAATATCTCAGCCTCGTGGCTCTAAGTGTTCCTAAGTTCTCAGTCCTGCCTATATCGACTTCCCCTGTAACCATCCAACAAAGTTCTCAGTCTTGCCAGTATTGGCTCCTCTTACGTCGAAGGCCCATCTCACATCCAGTTCTCCTGTTCAGCCATCACTGCTGTTGCCATCCCAAAGTGTGTCTTACATGTCACCGGTTTGTGGGAGATCTCTCTTCCCCAGGGAGACAAAGTATCCCATCTCTGATGGTACAGGGAGAATTCCTTCTGGTGGGTGAAGAATTCCTCACTTTTTGGCGTTTTTGAGGTAGACACTTGCGATCATGAAGTGAATGAATGTGAAGCACTTGCAGCCAGACAGGAATAGGTTGAATCAGCAGTTTGTCTTCTTGAACCTGTCGTGAACAAGAGGTACATGCCAGCAATAACTATTATGTCAACAACAGAAAAAGAGGCTACACAGGGATTCAGGGGAGATTTCCTGGAGGAAAGACCTCACACACAGTTTGTGTGTCATGAAACACCCAGGAGTAGTCCCAGGAGACTATAAATGGGTATAGACACTTTAAAATGGGCTTTATATATCTAGTGGTAAATGCAAGTGCTCAAAATGGTATAAAGAGACTGAAATACAAGGCAATTACCAGTTCGAAGAGCCAAATCAAAGGCCTGAAGAAGCTTACATGTCTTTTTTTTTTTAAACTTTTTTCTAAAATTTTATTGTTTGTGTGTGTGTACCGTCAAATCATCAGATCTGACTGGTACAGGAGGAGATTGTCCCTCCTTCCTCAGCAGAGCATCTGGTGGATTCGAACTGTGTGCCTCTGGGATTGCAGTGCAGCTTCTTGCCACTAGGCCACCAGAGCTCCCCTACATGTCTTTAATCATGTGTGCTCAGGCAGATGGGGACCAAGGGAGTCCCTCATTAGACAGATTCCTTTATTTTTCCAAAGGATCTGTTTAAGGAAGAATCAGGATGCTGATACAACTATTGGGTTTTTAACCACTAGGGTAAGTAAGTGGTACCATTTGCCTCTATATCATCTCAGCTTTTCCCCCTACTTCACTGTGAAGCTGAACACTGTGACACTGATGTGTCAAATGCAATAATGGTTACCCATGCAGACAGTGTTTGGTGGTGCTCCCCAGTTAAAACAAGCTTGGAAGCAGGAGTGGCATCCACTTCCGTAAATAGCTTGCCTCTGGAAACCCTATGAACCTGGAGAAAGGATGAAAGTCACGCAAGTGTTGAGGACTTCCATTCATAGGTTTGCTGTGAGTCACCGACGACTCGACGACACTTAACAACAACAATGTACTGGTCTCAAGACCAGGGTTGTAGCTGTGGGTACTGAAAGCTGAGATGATCTCTGAACAAGAAATTATACCTTTAAACACTTATGCCATAATTCCTAAGGGTCTGATGTTGTGTCTACCCTTCATCTGGAAAAATAGAGGTAGACAGTAAATTCAGTTGCTTTGGCTTAATGATAAGGACAATCTGCCTATGAATGCTGTACTTAGGAAAGTCTACCCTAAGTTATTAGGAGTGAACTTTGGGAAAGGTATTTGTTAGACTGATATAGCTCCTGGCAAACTGAAAGAGGACAGTGGCCAAACCAACTGTTCTTTCTGAAGGTGGAAAATTTTGTGTAAAATTCACTGATAAATGAAGAAAAAGAGGAATAGTAATTGAGGATAAAGGAATGAATAACTAGGTTATGCAACAAGGAATATCTCACGTTACATTGCTACCTCAAGAGACACTTAGAGCAAGAGACAATAGTATCTCTTACCTCCTGAGGGAAGATGTGCCAGATGCGTGAAAAGGTGACTCAATAATGCTAATAACAAGCACTCCTGCATTTGAGTTAGTGCACAATTCTTATGACAGCCACCGACAAGGCTGAATGGAAGGATAAAAACTGAGTGGCATTGCTCAGGCAGACATTGTTGTTATACAGTATGGACTGGACTAAATGTTAATTACAGAGTGGAACTCTAGGACTCTCTCTCTTCACTCATAGACATAGTTAATTTCCAGTAACCATGTTGTCATATGGAAATTGGTGTTATGTAAAAATAGAGGATGACTACACCAGAACACAAAATGAAAGATGACTTATTGTTAAATAACTGCCAAAATCCTGAGAGTTGTAGCTGAGCCAAGTTGACACATAGCCTTAACCATCATCATCAGCATTGCTTTCCTCTTGCACATCAGCATTCAATACCGACCCTTTGGTGTATTTCAGAGACAGCAAATCACACAAGAGGAGATTATCCATTTTTCGTCTACTGAACAGCTGGTGGGTTTGAACCACTTGCAGTTGGGTTGGTAGGACAGCTTCTTTTTTTTTCTTTTCTATAATTATATTTTATTAATTTTCATAAACATTTACAGAGATTCTGGGCTTCCACTCATTCATTGCTGCACCACTCTCTCCACCCTCCTCCCAGTTTGTTCTTGTCCAAATGCCACAGTGCTTGTCAAAGCCAGTTCTGATTAATCTTCTTTGTCAGTGTATCCTTTGCCATTCCCTATCACTCCTCCCTGAGAGAGACTTCACCCTGAGTCATAAGGAAAAGGGGACGGCGAATTCTCTTAGCTACTTCCTGCTGAAAAGGGACGCTGTGGGTTTCAGGGTGAAGATCTTCTCTTACTACTCTAAAGGGCCCCTTTGGCAGTAGGAAACACATAGACTATTATGGAGATTGATTTTGGAATTCAGATGCACTCTTATTGATTGTGCTTGGCTGTACATGTACATATCCTTCAAGATGTACCATGGGGGTGTTGCAACCTAGAAGACACGAATTTGACTAACAAGTTATAGGTACATGAGTCCAAAAATTATGGAAAAGTAAAAGAAAAGATTCTTTCATTGTTTTACAAACACTCCCCCAGGTCCCCTCCACCATGCAGCCCTCGCTCTAGTCTCCTGTGATGACAGAGATACCCAGTTACATCTCTCTTTTAGACGGTGGTAGGACAGCTTCTTACCACTTAGCCACCAGAGCTCATTTAATATGTAAAATACATTGTTAATGTGTAAAATAGTTGGTCAGTATGTTACCATTGTCATAAATGTGAAATATTGGAATTGGAAAAGAAATTAGTAAGTAAAGAGTATGTCTAAGGTAACAATACAAAAATGTAACAATATTTTTTTACTGTCTTCAAAATACGTCTACTACTATTCTTCAATGTGCTGTAACAGGCATTGTGGCTAAGACTGTAATTCTGACTTTCATTATCAAATGTATTGGGAAATGGAGTCAAGCTTCCAATGGATGTAATATAGATGTGAATGATTGTTTTGAAGAACTGAATTTGACTGTTGGCTAATTAATTTTCTTTCTTCTTCCTCTCCACTGCCCGCCTCCATCAATGATTACGGGATGCATTAGGGAAGTAACACTAACAACATGGAATCAGGACCACCTTGAAGAGAAATGAAACCACTCAGATGCAGTTATCAGAACACTATCTTCTCTGCTGGGCCCATAGACATCTTCTTTCAGAATCCTGACCTCTTAGCTCGTCAGGGCACTTTCTGGCATATTGGGAAAGATCAACAAAGCTCTTTCAGCACTCCTAGTGAGTGCCCAGAGGTATCCTACTCCACCACAAAGTCTCTGCCTACAGAAGCTAAAATCCCTTGCTCTGTGGATCAGGAGTTTAGTTCCTTCATGAACACAGAGGCACCCACTCTGCCAGCAAGTGTCCTGCCTCAAAGTGCTCAGCTTGAAAGCCTCATGAGCTTCACCATCCTTGTCTCTAAGGAGCACTCCAGCTATCCCTTCCCCAGGACAATTCTGTTTGTTCTTTTGCCAGTCCTCTTCCCCACCACTGCAACTCAAAGGCGTCAGTTCTTCTTCTGTTATCCTTATTCATTTGTCCAGCTCTCAGATGCATACCTAGTAATTGAAAAGTGGGCTTCCTGGCTCATGGGCTTTAAAGCTTCAGGCAGGACACTTACTGGCAGAGTGGGATGGCTCTGCATTCATGAAGGAACAAGTCCACTTTTCTGTCTCTTACTAGTCTTTCTGGTTCTGCCAGTGTTGCAGCCGCCATTTCTCTGCTGTTTGTGTGTGTGTGTGTGTGTGTGTGTGTGTTTATGGTGTTACAACTATTCTTCTGTCTCTGACTCCTAGATTTAGCGGATTCTCAGCACAGGAATCCCAAGTTCAAAAGAGATGTGTCACTCCTGGATCTTCTTTCTTGGTGATAATGAGATTCTTTCTTTCTGCCTCTGAGATGGCTTGTTTCAAGTTTTGGGGGATGGCAAAATTGAGCAATCCCCTCCTTTGATTCCATACACTTTATTGGCCTGGTTCCACCCCACAGGGATGCTATGCACATTATTTACATTATTAGAAAGTTATTTAATATGTCATACGCACCTTAATTGAGATTGTCAACAATTTTATCTTGCTTGGATTGACTATCAATACCATTAGCATCAGCAGTCAAGAAATCAAAAGATAAAAAAAAAAAAGAAATCAAAAGATGCATTGCATTAGGAAACTCTGCTGTTTGGGACCACTCCAAAGTACTGAGGAGCAAGCAATGATGTCAGTTTGAAGACTAAGATGTGCCTGATTCAGGCCATGATGTTTTAAATCACTTGGTATGCATCTGAGAGCTGGACAATGAATAAAGATGATTGAAGAACTGATGCCTTTGAGTTTTGGTAGTGGAGAAGAGGACTAAATATCTTGTGGACTGCCAAAAGAACAAACAGATGTGCCTTGGAGAAGGGGCAGCCTGGATGTCCCTTAAAGACAAGGATGGTGAATCTTTGTCTCACATACTTTGGGCATGCTGTTAGGAGGGGTTATTCCTTGGAAACAAGTATCATGTTTTGAAAGCTAGAAGGTCAGTGAAAGGAAGAAAAACTCTCAATGAGATGGATTAACACAGAGACTGTAGCAATGGGCTTGAGGATGTCAACAACAACTCACTCAAAGTCCTACTCACAGAACTATTTCAGGAAGTAGCATAAAATCAAGAAGCAGTGGTAATGAAGGAAGAAGTTTGAACTACACTGAAAGCATTAGTGAAAAAAAAAAATAAGGCCCAAGGAACTGATGGAATACCAACTGACAGGTTTCAACAAATAGATGCAGCCCCGGATGTGTTCACTAGTCTATGCAAGAAATTTGGATAATAACTGGCCAAGTGACCAGAAGAGATGAATATTTATTCCCATTCTCAAGAAAGGCGACCCAACAGAATATAGAAATTATGCAATAATATTATTAATATCATATGTAAGCAAAATATTGCTGAAGACTACTGAAAAATGACTGGAATAGTGCATTGACAGAGAATTTCCAGAAATTCAACCTGGATTCAGAAGTCGTGGCACAAAGGATATAATTACTGAAGCCAGATAGATTTTGGCTGAGAGAATAGACTATCAGAATAAAATATCTATGTTTTATTGGCTATGCAAAGGCATTAATAGCATAGTTCTTACCAAATTATGGCTAACAAAGAGAATAGTGGGAATCCCAGATGGTGCTTATATAAAACCTATATACCTAGACCAAGAATCTGTTGTCTGAACACAACAAGATAATATTTCATGGTTTACAGTCAGGAAAGGTATGTGTCAGGTATGAATCCTTTCTCCATACTCATTCAATTTGTATACTGAACAAATAATATGAGAAGCTGGACTTTATGAAGAAGAATGTGGCCTCAGAGTCAGAGAAAGACTAATCAACAACATGCATTATACAGATGACACAATTTTGCTAACTGAAGGTGAAAGGGGCTTGCAACGCTTGCTGTAGAAGACCAAAGACTACAATCGTCAACATGATTTACATCTCAACATCAAGAAAACAAAATTCCTCACCCTTGGACTAATATACAACATTGCGATAGAGAAAAGATTGAAGTTGTCAAGAATTTATTTTAGCTTGAATTCACAATCACCACTCAGGGTAGCAATGGTCAAGAAATCAAGACAAGTTGCACTGTGAAAAATCTGCTATCTAGGACCTCTCCAAAGTGTTAAAAGGCAAGGATGCCAGTTTAAAGACTACGTTGGGGCGGGGGAGACTATGGTACACTTGATGCAAGCTATGCATCTGGAAGCTAGACAATAAAGAAGGATGACTGAAAAAAAAATAGATGGCTTTGAACTGTGATGTTGGTGATGAGTACGGAATTTTCCATGAGCTGCCAAAAGAATGACTGTTCTGTCTTGGAGTAAGTGCAACCAGGGTGTCCTTTAGAGTCAAAGATGGTGCCACTTTGTCTCACACACTTCGGACTTGTTGCCAGGAAGGCATCAGTCCTGGAAAAGGACATCATGCTTGAAAAGGTTGAGGATCAGAGAAGGAAAGTCCAATTTTCAACAGGATGATTGACATAGGGACTCTAACAATGGGCTGGAGCACATCAGAGACGATGCATGATAGGGCAAGCTTTAGATCTCTTGTTCAGAGGTTCACTAAATCTGGTTCACTCTACAGCACCTACAATGACAGCTCACTCAATAGGAATTAGGAGTGCTATTGCCATATCAAGTAATTTGCTGCACTGAAGATCACCCCTTGGTTCTCCTAGTAGAGTTGTTGCTAGGTGCTGTTAAGTACAATTCATAGGAGCCCTGTGAAGAGCAGAGCTGAACTTCGCCCTATCCTGCTCCATTCTCATAAGCTCTGATATGCTTAAGCCCATTTTGACAGCCACCATGTCAATTTATCTGGTTGAAAGTCTTCCTGTCTTTCACCGACCCTCTACCTTTCCTTGCATGAGGTCTCTTTTTAGAGACTGGCCCTTCTGGGTGATATTCCCAAAGTGTGTGAGACTAAGTTTCACCATCCTTGCCTCTAAGGATCACTATGATTGCACTTCCTCCAAGAAAGATTTGTTTGCTCTTTTGTCAGTTGATGAGACATTATTTATCTTCTCTCAACAATTTGAAGGCACCTATTCTTCTATCATCTTTATTTCTTGTCCAGTTGTCAGATGCATAGGAAGCAAGTGAAAATACTATGGCTTGGCTCAGGCATAGCTTAGTCTTTAAACAGACACCCTTGCACTTTAAAACTTTAAAGAGGCCCTTGACAGCAGATTTCCCCAAAGCACCACGTCTTGATTTCTTGACTGCTGCTATCTTGGGTGTTGAGTGTGCATCCAAGTAAAAGGAAATTGCTGACAAGTTCAATCTTTTCTCTACCTTTCATGATGTTACCTATTGGTTCAGTGGTGAGGCTTTTTGTGTGAGATGTTTGAAATGCAAATTGTATTGAAAGTTACAGTCTTTTATCTTCTTCCAATCCTCTTAACTATTCACAAGAAAGGTTGTATTATCTGCACACAGCAAGTTTTTGATGACTGTTCCTCTAGTCCTTAAACCCACACTGTTCTTCATGTAGTCCAACTCTTTGAGCAATTTGCTCAGTATACAGATTGAATGAATATAGAGAATACACAACCCTGACAAACACTTTACTTGATTCTGAACCATCCAGTTCCCTTGCTCTGTTAGGACAACAGCTTTTTGGTGTATATATAAGTTTCTCAAGAACATAGTTAAGCATTCTGAGCCTCCAGGACTAGCCCTTCCGTACTTGAAAGTTTACCTTCTCCCCTTGATCATTTTAACTGTTTAAACAGTCATTAACAGTTTGTACTTCCATGGGGCAGACTTCTCAGTGTGAGCTTACATAGGTATCAGACATTTACGTCTGTTGCAGTATCCATCTGAACTGGCGGGGTTCTCCAAAAGTTGTCTTAGCGTCGCCCTTTCTGCTATTGGTGAAGCTGAACTAAAAAGTAATTCTGTTGCTCTGATTTTCATGAGGGATCAGCACAGCAAAGCCTTTAAGGGATTTTTAGGCCTGGTCTCTGTATTGTAGCCCAACAGTGCTCCTCCTTAGCTCACTCCACAATTACAACCACTTCAATCACAATTAACCCTCTTAGCAAACATTACTTATATCTGAGTCATATAATTATATCAGACACTTCATGTTTTATGAAGTCAATGCTTTATTTAGTCAATGCTTAATTGCTTGTCTTTCTCAGGACAGGAAATTCTGCTGGCACAGTTTATAGTAAGTTGCTAGTCCAAAGTTGGCACCTCTCTGACGTTCAAATCCACTGGTGGCTCCGGGGAAGAAAGATGTACAGTCTCCAACGGTGTGATTTAGAACCTCTGAAAACCTGCTGAAGGACCAGCTCTGCATGGGTCCCAGCTCAACAGCAGTAAGACAGCTTGAGTTCCGAAACAGTGAGGATCTGACAAATCTTTTGTTCTAATTTGAGTTTTGAGCATCTGCATTCAAAACAACATCCAATCCACAGAATGTTACCAAAGTGCAACCAACAGATTACACTGGCTTATGGTGTCAGATACTTTTAATTTGGCTGGGTTCTGGCCAGCTCATCTCTAACCCCTGTGAGCTAGATCAGTGGGTATTGATCAGAATCTCAGTAGTCCACACTTGCCTGCACTTAAGATTAGCCAGTCCTTTCCCTTTTCCTCTTTCTTCCCTGGCCTCCATGAGCTAGGTCAAAGAGGGGCAATACATCCTGTCCAAACTCTGTCCATCTCTTTGTTGGTATACCTCCTCTACTTTCACTCATCAAGTGCCCCCAAGTGATCAGTTAAATGAACATACCACACCACCTACTTGCCAGCTGCCTTTGTTTTCCAGTCGTAGAACAGGACTCTTCCGATGGGCACTGACTTTTCCTGTCCTGAAGCACCCCAAAACAAACCACTTGCTCAAAATTCAAACAGCAAAAGACATTTTCTCTCCCTCATCCCCCTTCAAGTCCTTCCTTCAAATACACATTTCCTCTTCTCCCAGCAGTTCTGGATGAGTCTACATGGTTTTTCAAATGCAAATTTCTGTACTGGAAAGAAACTGGATGGAACTCACATTTCCCACTAAGTCCTTCTACATCCTGTTTCTTTTAGGCAAGTCCTATTGTTGCTGTTATATGCTGAGTTGACTACAACTCATAACAACCTATGAACAATGGATCTTAATGTAGCTCCAGGCTACACCGCTTTCACAATCTCCACCATTCTTGATCTCCTTATTTCAGTCTCTGTGTAAATCCATTTTATTTGAATAAGTATCTTCTCTTTATCTGACTCTCCACTTTTCCCAGCATGATATTCTTTTCCTGACAACATGCCCAAAGTGTGAGATAAAGTTTTACCATTCTTGCCTCTAAGGAGCATCTTGGTTGCAATTCCTCCAAAAGAGAATTGTTCTTTTGACAATCCATGTGATACTCAGTATTCTTCTTCAACACTGCAATTCAAAGGCATCAATTCTTCGTTGGCCTTCCTTATTCATTGTCTAACCATCAGACACATATGAAGCAATTGAAAACATCCTGGCTTGGATCAGGTGCACCTTAGTATTCAAACTCATTGTTGCTCTTTAGTACTTTATATAGGTCCTTGACAGAAGATTTTCTCTGTGTCATGTCTCTTTTGATTTCTTGACTGCTTCTGCCATGGGTGTTTATTGTGGAATGAAATGAAATTATTTACAGTTTCATTCTTTCTCCATCTATCCTGATATATCATATGTTGATTTCTTAAGCAGAAAGAACTGAAAAGACAGTCAAGTCTTGAGTTGCAATAGTGAAGGACGCTATGGTAAAATCTTGAATGATTCAGGAAGCATCAAAAGAAGATGGAGGGAATACACAAAGTCACTGTACCAAGAAGAACTGGATGACATAGAATAAGTTCAGGAAGTAGCGCACGATTAGGAACCAATAGTGATGGAGGAAGAAGTTCAAGAGGCACTGAAGACATTGGAGAAAAAAGTAAGGCCCCAGGAATTGATAGGATATTAATTTATGGTTCAATAAACAGATGTAGCCTTGGTCATGTCCACCAGTTTATGCCAAGAAATTTGGGAGACACAGCTGAAGGAATTGAAAATATCACAGCTTGGTTCAAGTGCACTTTAGTATTTAAACTGATATTGTTGTTGCTCTTTAACACATTAAATAGGTCCTTGACAGAAAATGTTCCTGTCCAACTGACTGAAAGAGATTCATATTTATGTCCATTACCAAAAGAGATGATGCAACAAAATGTGGAAATTAACAAACAATATTACAATATCACATGCAAGTAAAATCTCGTTGAAGGTTAGAAAAAAAAAAATAGCTAGAACAGTATATGGATAGAGAACTGCTGGAAATTCAAGCTGGACTTAGGAGAGGTCATGCTACCAGGGACATCATTAGTGATGTCAGAAAGATCCCGGCTGAAAGCAAAGAAGACCAGAAAGAAGAATGTCTGTTTGGGTTTTATTGAGCATGCAAAGGCATTTGACTCTGTGTCATAACAAATTATGATTAACCTTAAGAAGAATAGGAACTTCAGAATACTTAATTATGCTCATGTGACACCTATACTTAGACCAAAAAGTTGTGTGAACAGAGCAAGGAAACAGTGCATGGTTTAAAATCAAGAAACATGTGTGTCAGGGCTATATCTTTTTATCTAAATCTGTTCAATCTTGATGCTAAGCAAATCATTTGAGAGTCTGGACTTTATGAAAAATAATGTGACATCAGTATCTGAAAAGATTCATCAACAACAAAATGACACAAATTTGCTTGCTAAAAGCAAGGAGGACCTAAGGTAGTCACTGCAGAAAGTAAAAAAGTTAGAGCCTTCAATATGAATTGAACTTCTGGCAGTTCCCTATGTATGTATTGTTCTAGCTGTTTTTGAATGTCTTTCAGCAGTATTTTTTTTAAAAATACTAGTTTATTTAAAAAATTCTTATATCTTTTTTTCACATTGGATCTTTCCCATTTCCTTCACCCTCCCCTGGCCCCCATCAAATATTCGAGCCTCTGATTGGCCACCCTCCACCCCCAACCCATCCTCACTCCTCTGCTTCCCCATCTCCCCCTTGGATCCTCCCACTCATTCTACAATAACAGTTTTATACAGTATTTGTCCTAATGGGACTGAGTTAGTTCACTTAACATAATGCTCTCCGGTCCCTCCCAAGTTAGGTAGTGATTTACAAAATCATTGTTCCTGTATGATGCATAGTATTCTATTGTGTGAATGTACCATAGTTTCTCAATCCATTCTATTGTAGTTGGACATTCTGGCTGTTTTCATGTTCTTGGTGAATAATCCTTCAGCAGTATTTTGCTTGCACGTGATATTAATAATATTGTTTGATACTTTCCACATTATGTTGGATCACCTTTCTTGGGAATGGGAACAAATACAGACCTCTTCCAAACCATTGGCCAGGGAGTTGTTCTCCAAATTTTCTGGCATAGACTGGTGAGTACATGCAAGGCAGCACTTGTTAACTGAAACAAGGATTTAGAAGAGGTTGTTGCACTAGGGATATAATTGCTGTTGTTAGATGTATTCTGGCGAAAAGTAAAGAATACCAGAAGAGTATCTATTTGTGCTTTATTAATTATGCAAAGGTATTTGACTGTGTAGATCATAAAAAGTTGTGGCTGACATTGAGAGGAATGAGAGTCCCAGAGCACTTCATTGTTCTCATGTGAAACCTATACCTGGACCAGGAGGCTGTTGTGTGAACAGAGCAGGGGAACACTGCATGGTTTGAAATTAAGATTAGGTCAGGGTTGTATTCTCTCTCCATAGCTGTTTAATCTGTATGCTGAGCAAATGATCCTAGAAGCTGGACTCTGTGAAGAGAAATGTGGCATCAGGATTGGAGGGAGACTCATCAATAACATGTTATTCAGATGACACAACCTAGTTTGCTGAAAATGAGGAGGACTTGAAGCACTTGTTGCAGAAGATCAAGAAATGCAGCCTTTAATATGAATTTCATCAATGTCAAGAAAACAGAGATT
>NW_006399759.1:17823287-17829863 GCF_000299155.1 Elephantulus edwardii | reverse complement strand
GTTAACAAATAAATGGATAGAGAAGCTGTGGTATATGCACACAATGGAATACTATAATGCATTGAAAAACAAGGAACTCATGCAATATTATTCAAAACTGGTGATTCTGGAGGACATTATGCTGAGTGAGGTATCTCAGTCACAAAAGGACAAATACTGCATGGTGCTACTGTTGTAGAATGCGACTGACATCAGGGTTGGGGTAAGACTGAGAAAAACTGGATAAATTATGTATATTGCATTGAAACAGATGAGGGAGAGAACAGTTTAAAAGCGATATATGATAGGGTATTATGGTTATCACAAGAGTTCAGAATGAAGGTTATATAGTGGAGTGTACTTGGGGTGGTGGGGGGATTGTATACCAATGAAGGAAGTTTTCTTTTACTTTTCAAAGAGAAGAGAGAACTGGGGGTAAGAGGGGCAGGGAGAAAAGTGCAACAATGAATGAGTGGAAATTAAAAATCTCTATAAATGTTCATTAAAATTAATAAAACTTTTAAAAAATGAAAAAAATTTCAGCTTAATCATCTCTTTTTTATACCTTGACTATCTTTCCCATTCATATGCTTACAGCCTTGAGCTTCTGGTTGATGGAGCTTTTTAAAAATCTGGCTGGTTTTTGTCCTAGGCCACTCAAGATGTATATTTGCTTTCATTTTCTTTCAGTGATTGTATTGCTGTTGTGAATCATTGACTCAGAACTGACCTATAACTGACCCTCAGGTGGGTTTTCAGAGGCAGTTTAATCACGCTGAAGGATATAGCCTATCCTTCTTCCACAGAGCAGCTAGCTAGCTGGTGGACTCTGTGTGTCTTTGGGATTGCAGTGCAGCTTCTTGCCAGGAGGCCACTGGAGCTCCCTTTTCAGCCATTACAAGTTAGCAATAGTCAAAATAACTAGCTCAGAATTAAGTTTCATTTATCAGGTCCTTTGTTCTTTCTCTTACAAAGTTTCATGTTTCCTTGAGGCTAAAACCATTGTTGGGGATCTTGTAGGAGTGGCCTGGGAGCAGTGTCTGATTTCCTCTAACTTCACAGTGCCTTGTAGTTGGAACAAGCTGGTATCTGACCATTCAGTGGGGTTTTTGGAGACTGTAAATTATACAACAGGAGATTGTTCATCTTTCTTCCTTGTAGCCACTGATGAATTCAAACCAGCAGAGACACCATCTTTGGGTGAGCAGCTTCCTACAGATTATGCCTCCAGAAGGGAGAGGATAAAATTAAAGAGCTAAAAAGTTATTCCCATTAGACAAAGATACCTCCTCTTTCCAACCTTTCCAAGCAGTTCTGACATTAGCCCTGTCTTCTATGGTTGTCTCTACTTCGATGCTGGCTTCCATAAGTTCTTGGTCACACACAACTCAGAGACAAAAAAAAAAAAATCACTATTTTACGGTTTAAAAGACTGTCCAAGGAAAGTTGTGCTGTTAATCTAAAGGATATGCTTTACTTGTGGCTCGAATTCACTAACTCCTCCTTGGAAGAAAGATGGCTGATCTTGTCCTGTGCAATTTACAGCCTCAAGGAACTTGCTAGAGTGTTAGCTATGAGTTGATTCTGACTAGATGGCAAACAGTTTCTTGTTTTGCTTTTTTAGTAGTATAAACAGGTTATATAAAACAGTTTATACAAAGAAAGAGCAAGGACAAATGATATAACACAGTAGAACATTACAGATCTGAAAATGTATAGATTTAAAAATAATGGATTGGTGAAATGAATAAACTATTGCACTTAATTCCCCAATGTTGTCTTCCGGGATCAATTCTAGTCCCTGTTCCCTAGTTGAACCCATTTAGCCATATAGTAATAACTAACAATTATGGGAAGTTTACTGCATGCCATATGCTGTTCTAATCACTTTACATGGTGTTATGAGCTGAATTATATCTCCCTACAATACTACTGAAATCCTGGCCAAATGCTATCATGAACCAATCACGTGGTTTAATCAGTTGGTCTTGAGCTGGACAGACCACTGCTGTAATCTAATGTAATCTAATCAATCAGCCAATTGAAGTCATTGCAGAGTAGTGTGTACTCTAAATTTTATCAGGCTGAGTTATAAAGAACAGACCAGGCACAGAGGCACACCAAGAAGACGATGGGTACCAACAACAGGTAGGGCAGGAAGAATTCCTGGAAGACTGACAAGGAAGGAATTGTCATGACCAATCCTGGTTTGGATTTTTTAGCCTCCAAAACAGGGTGAAAATAAATTGCTATTGTTCAAAGTTCCTTACTTAGAGTACTTTTTGTTATAGCAGCATGAGAAAGCTAAGACATTATGGTTATCCTATTGAGTTCTTAGCTCATCCTTAGGTAGTATTTCTATTAACTGGCAGATAAATAAATAGAAAGTCAGAAATTTTGTCTTAGGCTTAACAGCCATGAGATGTTAGAGCCGAGATTAAAACTCAAGTGATCTCATTCCAGAACCTGCACAGCAAGCCACCTGCTTCCCTTCTGCTGGGGAACAAGCCTTGCCCCAGCCCTCCTGGAGCTGCTTCTTCTATCTTCCTGGTCCTTCTTAAGGATGGGGTTTGTGTAGTTGTGATTCTAGGCAGCCTACATTGGAATCTTGGTTTCCTGGGAGTTTGGTTGACAAAAATGATGCAAAGAATTCAGATATGGTTTTTTTTTCTTTTCCCCTCAGCATCTACACATAGTACAGAACTGCACAACAGGGCAACACAGAATTCTATTAGAATCTCTTTTTTCCTGACCTTTCAGGTGCTACATAGAGAATGTCTCCTGCAAGTTATCTGTCATTGGGTCTGAGGAGGTTAGGTACTAAACAGATCAGTGAAGGGCCAGTCTCTTCTACACTCTGTGCCTGGCCCTTTGGCCTCTGGTTTGGACTCCTTGGGACTGCTGTAATCATTAACCGGTGCAGGAAACCCACAGACCATAAGATGCCACAGAGCCTGTTTGACTAGAGGCAGCATCTACTGAAGTCCTGAGATGGAGAGAAGTAAAGAAAGATGTGGTGGCGAGGGGCTGGCAGAGCCAAAGCCTGGCGGTGGGTCCCGGGAGCTGAGGCTGAGGAGGGAGATTGGCCTGTGGAGTGCTGTGTGTCTGATTGCTGGCTGCATGATTGGCTCTGGCATCTTCATGTCACCACAGGGTGTGCTTGTCTACATGGGCAGCCCTGGGGCCAGTCTTGTGGTCTGGGCAGTCTGTGGTCTCCTGGCCACCCTGGGTGCCCTGTGCTATGCCGAACTGGGCGCCCTTATTCCTGAATCTGGGGGGGAGTATGCCTACATCCTGAGGACCTTTGGCTCCTTGCCAGCCTTCTTGGTCATCTATACTTTTGTGCTGGTTGGCAGACCAGCGGCCATTGCTGCAATCTCTTTGAGCTTTGCTGAGTACGTAGTGGCCCCCTTTTATCTGCGCTGCTCCTCAGTGCCCCAGGTGGTGGTTAAGGGAGTGGCTGCATCCAGTATCCTGCTGCTGATGCTGGTCAACTGCTGGAGCTCGAGGCTGGCCACCATGCTGATCAACGTGTGCACAGTGGCCAAAGTGCTGTCACTGCTCATTGTCATTGGGGGTGGGGCCGTGGTGCTGGGCCAGGGCCGGGCCCGCACAGAAGCCCTTCTGCACGCCTTCCACAACACCACGCAGCAGGCCGGGCGCATCGGCATAGCCTTCTACCAAGGCCTGTGGTCCTTTGACGGCTGGAATAGCATCAACTATGTGACGGAGGAGCTTAGGAATCCACAGGTGAGTCTGTGATGCCACTTCTGGGGGTGAACTATCCAAACACGAGCTCCAATTATTGTTGGTTGTAATGACTCAGACTCATGAGCAATCTAGATGGAAACATGGGCTCCTTGCCTGTACTCGTGGGACTGAATGAGAGGCTGCTGTCTACCTTTATTTGCTTATGCAATTATATCAATAAGAAGTCCTCGAGTAAGCATAGAGTTTATAGAGCTACACCCATGGCCTCATTTTGCTGTCATGCAAGGCATGCATTACTAGCATCACATTTTTCAAATGGGAAAACTGAGATGTAGAAAGGGGAAGTGATTTTGAGATTATATGTTCATAAAGCATCTTGCTTACTGTATCAGCTTAATATTTCTTCACTTTTCTTTGCAGAACATCTCAGTAGATAATTCATAGTTTCTCAGACATGGGAGCAACCATAACACATAGCCTAGTTTAGGACAGGGGACGCACAAGTCCAGCCTGACAGCCCACCTGTGAGTCCCCCTTTGCACCCTTAGTGGGGAAAACAGGTCTGCATATTAAGACTTAGAATATTTGAGCTCCTCAGTTACTGAAAGGAGCTTGGGTGATGTAGTCCATAGGGCATTTTACTGTAAAGCCAAAGGCGTCACTTCTCTGTGGTTGTATGCACCAGGGGCTTGTAGAGAGAAGGAATGGTAATCTCATCTCATGTGATTTACAGCCTTGGGAAACCTGCTGGAGGGTCAGCTAGGAATCGGTTCCAACTGGAAGGTGATAAATTTACGTTCTGAGTTAGTTACCACAAGGAATTCTGGTGGTGTACTGTAAAGTGTGTTGAACTACTAACGAAGAGTTTAGCAGTTCAAATCCACTAGCAACCCTGGGGAAGCAAGATGGGCAGCGTCTTCCTCTTAGGTTTTATAGCCTCAGAAGCAGATGGAGGGCTGCTATGAGTCAGCATTGACTCGGAAGCAGGGGGTTGGAGTTTTGATTCACAGACTACAATGTGCCAACTCCTGACATAGAGCAGTTTAAGCAAACATGGATTTCAATGTCAACAGGGAGACATTTGAAATACTGGCACTAACGTTGCCCTCTAAAGCACACATTAAATGTGCCTTTGTTAATTTGACATGATTTTTCATGGAACTGTAGAACATGTGTCAAACCAACACCAGCCTTATCCCTAGGATGCCCAGGATTTGAGCAAATAACTTGAGTAAATACTCAGGAATATAACTATGAAACCTCATGGATCTTCTGTTGTATTAGCCAGAATTTGGTCTGTGGTACACTCAGGATTCTGTCATTGTCACAGCTCATTAGCTGATGGACATCCTATCCTGAAAACCTGTTGGGGTCAGCTATGAGTCTGTTTTGACTTGATGGTAATGTAGAGGATTTTTTTGTTTGTTTGTTTTTATTAAACTATCCAAGGTACTCAAGTTCAGAAGTATGTTTCTTCCCTCTGCTTTGACTTGGGGCTGAATCATCCGTGGTGAGGTCTTCAGGAAGTGGAGGGGTACAGGACTCTGCTCCTCTGGTCCATCTTTGTGACAAGTGGCTTCATTAGAGTCTAATTTGAGCCACAGTTTCATAACAGGGATGAAGAGGAACTAGATAATCCCTGCTGTGATTGGGGCATCCTGTAGCCTCAGATTGCCAGTTTAGGGCAGAATAGGACTTGAAAGGATTGAGGTGCTCTCTACATCAAATGAGAATCCATCACCATCCAATTTGCTTCATTTTTCCCAAGTTTGCAACATGACCAGCTAGGCAAGTGTACCAATTATTCTGATTATCCAAGATTGAGAAACTTTTGAAAATGCTGAACTTTCAGTGTTACAACCCAAAGTCCTAGGAAAACCAGATGAATTGGTCACCTATCTGCTGCCTACCCTTAGAGGACAATGAAGTAAGTCAAGTCAGGGCATGATTGGTAGGGTCCTGCCTCCATTGGAATTCAGAATAGGGAAATTCCCAGAGAAGCAGGGACCTTTCCCAACAGACTTCCTGAATGAGGAAAACTGGAGTGGAGTGGAGGGTACACGGGCTGATACTGCTTATGGCAAAAACAGTTGCAGAAACAAAATGAGCATAAACTCAGAGTCAGAAGGCACAGGGAATGTTTGTGTCACAGGGTCTATGAGGGGTCTGTTAAGACACAATCATCTCTGAAGCTCAGAACAGGTTTCCAAACTCAACCTCAACCTCAACTCTAATTCTTATACTTATCTCCAAAGTTTTCTGTGGGCAGCTCTAGCAGAATGTTCTGGAAAATGATATTTATATCCAGATGATGAGTAGAGTTAGATACAGATACTTAAATAGGGGAGAGAGTTCTATTTGTGTTGGGATATACCTCTTTGTCACCATTTGGGAGAAATTCCTTTGCATCTTGGTAGAGAGTTACCTTTTCTCTCTTTGTTTTAATGTTACATTTTAAATTTCAGTCACAACAATGCCATGTCTGCACACTTTAGTGCTGTGTCCAGACCTTGATTAGGGTAAAGGAGGTGGCCTCATCGGTTCTTGCCTGGCCTTTCCTAGGTAAGTTGGAAGGCATCTATGATAAGTTTTTCAGTGCCTAGGACATTGACTTCTGGAAGTTCTTTCCTACCTTGGAGTCTAAAGATATCTGTTCAAGACCGGTCTGAGTTGGGGCATGTTGGGAATGCAGAAGAGGATTCTGTGGGTCCAGAAACAACCTTGCCCTGTTCATTTGCTCCTGGCTCCAGAATGGAGTCAAATGCTGAGTGAGGAGTGGGAGGGAGCAGAGCAGACTGCATTACACCTTAATGAAGCTTCGACTCCTTTCTCAATATTTTTTGAATGCCTGCTCAATATGCTTGTTAAGTAACTGTGGGTCCACCA
>NW_006399759.1:17822257-17823106 GCF_000299155.1 Elephantulus edwardii | reverse complement strand
GAAAGCTGGACAATAAATAAGGATGACAGAAGAAGAATTGATGTTTCCTGAGCTGTGGTGTTGGGGAAGAGCATTTAACATCCCACGGATGGCCAAAAGAACAAAAAAACCCCTGTCCTGGAGAGGTTGCAACTAGAGTGCTCTTTGGAGACAAGGATGATGAGGCTTTGTCTCACACACTTTGGGCATGTTGTTGGGAGAAATTACTCGTTGGAATGATGTATGGAAGGGAGGAGGGTCAGCTAAGGAGAGGAACACCCTTGACTGGGTGGACTGAAAACAGTGATTACCTCAATGGGCTCTAGTGCATCTAGAAGTGTGAAGATGGCATAGAACAGAATAGGGTTCAGTTCTGTTATTAATAGAGTTGTTATAGCTTTGATGGCATCTAACAACAACAATAATGTGAATTAGATATTAACATGAAAAAGATAAAACCCCTCATCATTGGGCCAACAAGCAACATCACGATAGATGTAGAAAAGATTGAAGTCATCAACTATTTCTTTCTTTGATCTACAATCCCTTGGTGCAAACAGTTAAGAACTGAAAGACCTGTTGCATTAGGAAAATCCACTGTCAAGAACCTCTCTAAAGTGTTAAGGAGTAGTGAAGTCAGTTTAAGGACTATGGTATACCTGAGTGAAGCCGTGGTCTTTTCAATTACTGTTATGCACCTAGAAGTTGGACAATGACTAAGGATGACAAATGATCCTTTAAAAAAAATTTCGTTTTTTAAAAAAATTCTTCAGTCTTCCAAGTATCCTGAAAAATCTACAACCAGGAGAAGATAAAATAGATGAATGGGACCTTCTAAGAATCAAATCCCTATGCACATCCAAAACCTTC
>NW_006399759.1:17797070-17815687 GCF_000299155.1 Elephantulus edwardii | reverse complement strand
AGTATCTCAGTCACAAAAGGACAAACACTGCATGCTGCCACTGTTGTAAAACAGGACTGACCTTGGAATTGGGGAGAGACTGAGAAAGATGGGTTCAGTAATGTATACTGCATTGAAACAGATGAGGGAGAAAACTGTTTAAAAGGAATATGTGATTAGGTATTTTTGTCATGACAGGTGTCTAGAGCGAAGGCACACGGTGGAGTGGTCCTGGGGGGAGGGATTGTAAAACAATGAAAGAATTTTTCTTTTACTTTTCCAAGAGGGTAGTGTAGTAGTGGGGAGGGTTGGGAGGGGAGAAAAGTGCAACAATGAATGAATGGAAATCCAAAGTCTCTGTAAATTTTTACTGAAATTAATAATAAATTAAAACAAAAGAAATGAGGCCAGTCAAATCCTATGCATCTGATTTCAAAATGCATCTGATTCTTGTAATAAAATTCTATTAATTTGAAGAAGAAAAAAAAGTAACTGTGGGTTAGCTGGATGCTGAGGTTCCAATAGTGAAAACCAGTCTAAATGGTCATAACCTCATGTCAGGAGCCTTTCTTCATCATATTAACTGATGCTCAGAACATGCAGAGAGCCAGGGCAGGGAAGAGTTAGTTCCATTTCAGAAGTGCCCAGTGGTCCTCAAGGGGAGAGATTGACCCAGTGACTGCAACAATGGGCCTGAGGATGGCAGAGACCGCGGGGCTGGCTCAGGACAGGACAAAGTTCCAATCTAGAGTTCGCAGGGTTGTTATGAATCATGGTCAGCTTGACAGCAGCTAACACCAACAGTGATTCCCAACTTCAGCTGAAAAAGAAACTGGGGGTCAGAGTGGAACCATTATAAGTAATGGTCCTCAGTCTGGGTCTGAATCCTAGGGACCAAGAAAGAGTTGTAATATTTGGTCCTGCATTACTCCAGTTAGGTTGATGTGTGAACGATAGACTGACAAGGTCTTTAACGCGCTAGTCTTTTCTCTGTTGCCTAGGCCTTTGTAGTTAACTTCTGTTGGGAATGTTTCTCCTTCCCATTTGCCTTCACCAGGGCCTGTTTTAAGACCTTGTCATTCAGGAAGTGTTCTAACTCCTCCCTCCTCCCCACCTCTGTCAGTCTCTCTGTAGCTCCACACTGACTCTAATTCATGCCCTTCACAGACTCTCAATATATCCTTTCTACATGTGTGTCCATACCATGGGGACTGTGGGCTCATAAGAACAGGCATCCAATTTGATTCCTCTCCCAGCATCTGGCACAATATCCTGTGTCCAAGCTGAGCCCAGTATTGTGCTCTTGAGTTTATGTGGGGGCCCTGAGAAAGAAGGCATTGGTGACAATGTGTCTTTTTCTCCCTCTCTCTGCAGCAGAACTTGGTGTGGGCGCTGATGATCGCCATTCCACTGGTCACTGGCCTGTACATCCTGGTCAATATCAGTTATCTGCTAGTGTTGTCCCCCAATGAGATCCTCTCCTCTGATGCATTGGCTGTAAGCTGGGGGTGAGTGAGTCACCTGCTGTGTCCCTGGATGAGACTGAGCCCTTACTCAGGAAGTAGGCAAGGTCTCTGAGTGGGACAAGCCTGAGAATTGGAGAGTCCCTTCAACTTGCTGCTGTTATGTGAACCCTACTCTCTTCTGGGCCAACCTCAGTGTCTCTGAGACACCTACTCCCATTATCCCAGTCACTGAGCTTGCGCTGTCCCTCCACCCTTCCCAGCACGATGTCTCTCTCCAAGTACTGGTCCCTCCTTGCAACATGCCCAAAGTATGTCAGATGAAGCTTCAGAAACCTTGCTTCCTAGGAGTAGCTTGGCTTAACCTTCTCCACCAGCATAAACCCGTTTGTTTTCCCAGCAGTCCACGTGTTGCTCAAATTCATTGATCTGGCATCCAGACCATTCTTCATTTTCTTACATTGGCTTCTGAGGGCACGTTGTCAGATCCCAGGGTTCACTTGATCTGTTCTTGAATACAACTTTGAAATCCTTTTTGAGTACCTGTACTGTATGGCTGGCTACCATTAAGTTTTACCCTAGGAGAGCTCTGGTAGCCTAGTGGACACTCTGTCCACACAAGGTAGGCCATTTAAATCTACCAGTGGCTCTGGATAAAGAAGATGGACAATCGCTTCCCCTACAATTTACAGCTTCTGAAAACCTTCTGGAGGGTCAACTATGAGTTTGTTCTGACTCAAAGACACTTAACTAAACAGTGTGTTATCTGAATGGCACTTAACTAAATTTTGTGTTTATCTGATTCTATATTTCATTGCTGAGATCTATCTAGATTTATTTTAGTGGATCCCTAGTTGGGCTAAATTGTGGGGGACGCTGATTTGTGGATATAGCCTCTATTCTAGAAGAATTCACAGGTTATCTGAGGAGACCACCATATAGATTACAGTCACAGTTTAAATTATATGGTTTAGGCTGAAATTCCCTAGGGCTTCAGAGATGTGAAAGTTGAATAAGGTAAACTGGGAGTTCTTAAAAGAAGTGGAACCATGTCTAAACAAGTAAGTAGACTTAGGGCTGACTGAGAGGTGATAGAACATTTGTGGCATGGAGAAAGAGCAGAAGGGCATGAAGGGTTTTTTTGGTTTCTTTTTTTTACCAGGAAGTCCATCTCAAGATCAGAGATAAAGGTCCAAGGACTACCCTGAAGAATCTTGGAAACTAAGTGAAGGGAGTCAGCTAATGTGGAAGGAAATTGGAGTCAGAATTGGGTTTGAATCTATTGTTAGAGATAGAGCAAGTGATGACAAGATCAAAGTACTACTCTGCACTAGGTCAACCCAGAGCAGGGAGGCCCAGGGAGAGGAAAGGAGGGTGAAGGGTGGAGGTCTCTGATATAGGCCTAGACAGAGCGTAACAAGGATGTGATAGGAGAAGGGATGGGACGGATAACATAAGGGGAAGGGGAGCTGATTGACCAATGGCACCTGTAGGGGTCAAATCTAGGCATTTTCTCCCCCTTCAGGTCCTTCCTTCAAATACATATTTCCTCTTCTCCCAGCAGTTCTCAATGAGTCTACATGTCTTTGCAAATGGAAATTTCCTTACTGGAAAGAATGTGGATGGAGCTCACATTTTCCACCAAGCAAGAAGGACTTGTGATAGAGTCTTAAAAGAGGGAAGATGAGGAAGCATGACAATTAGAGAAGTAGAGGTAGCACAGGAATATAGAACATTGTCAGACAAACATAGCGTAAGTCAGAAACGATCTGGGAAGTTCTTGGCCAAGTGCCACAGTCAAGAATCCCACTGGCAATCAGCACAAGGCCTGACTGTGTGAGTTAGAAGGTTGTGCTCTCCAAAAAGACTTCTTGTAGATAAAGGCTATGGGCAACAAGGATGTCTGGATGCTGCCAGATGGATTGCTGAATGGACACAGAGCAGATACTCTAAGAGGCAGATCTCCCATGATGTTCCTTGCTTGCCTAACCATGCCTCAGAATGAACGTCTTCCATTTCATCATGTCACCTTACAGTCTTCCAGGCTCCCGACTGATTTTTTCCCCCTTGATCCTTGTGTTGTCCCAGGAACCAGGTTATAGAGACCTGGGCCTGGATTGTACCCTTGGCTGTCATGCTCTCAACGTTTGGTTCTGTAAATGGAGTGTTCTTCAGTGGAAGCCGTGTATGTTATGCAGCTGGACGAGAGGGACATATGGTAAGAAATGGAGCCTGGGTGGGGACCGGTGGTGGGGCTAAGTGGGAAGGGTGCTGAGGAGATCAGCAAGCCAAACCTTCTCCTGTGCAAAGTTTAGTATTTATTTAAGCTTTAACTGGAACTTCCTCAATAAGGCATATCCACTTTGGAGAACAGGAATCAAACATTGCATGCACCTCTTCTTCAAGCTTTTTCCATTTTAAGTTTGGAAGAACGCAATACTGGGTTCACATTGTGTGGAGGTTGTGCTCACCACCAGTGAAGAGAACAGTGGGCAGGAGAGACGGGGCTAGTGTCAAGGCAAGCCCTCTGGACCAGCTCCCTCAGGGGCCTAGCCACCTTACACTCTGCCGCATTTGAGGCAATAAAGCTCAAGAACAGACATCCCCAAATTCTCAGTGACCTACACCAAACTTTTTTTTTTTTTTTTGGCTCATGAGCTGAATGGGTCAACTGTGGCTCAGATTCAAACTATGGGTGTGTTTTCTCATTCTTGACCCAAGTCAAAGCAATAGAAATTCCCTAGTACATGTTAGCTTACAGCAAGTGCTAGAGGTTCAGGGGACAAAGCATTAGAGCTTCTTAACGTCATTTGTGTTCACCTTCCGTTGGTCAAAGTGACATGAATAAGCTCCACACCAATGGATGGCAAATTAAAGCGCTTCCATGGTGGTGTGGAAAAGGAGACCAAGTATTTGCTGAACAACTAAACACTGTTCCGCAATCACCCACTGTCCCAACACATAAACCACTTATACCCGCCCCGTCCTCTTATCCTTTCTCCTCTTTTCTCTCCTTCCTGATCTCTCTTCCTTATTTGGAAGTGAAGTCAGACCTGGTCAGACGTCTGCTCCAGTTCTCCACACTCCAGTCCCACAGCCTATGGGATTTGGGGCCCCAGAGAGCTGGAGGCACAGGCTTTTGGTCTCCCTCCCAGTCTATACCCCAGGCCTGGCCACCCCAGGTAAATCACAGAGGCGTACACCCGAAAGCTCTTGTCAACATGGGGTCAAGCATACTGGTACACAGAATGCACGGGGCAGGGCTGAGTGGGTGGGAGCTCCTCATTGCCCTTGTCCTTGGGGGGCTGCCTTCCATCTGATTCTGCCTCTCAGCCCCGGCTCCTGTCCATGGTTCACCTGCACTGCCTCACGCCAGCACCAGCACTGCTATTCACCGCGACTGTGGCTCTGGTCCTGATCATCCTAGGAAACTTCATCACCATCGTGAACTTCCTGAGGCAAGTGAGAGGGTTTTCCCAGGCCTGCTATCTGTAGCCTCAGCCTAGGTAGACACACACAGAGACAACACAGACATATATGTGCACACTTCCAACAGTCTTGGCTCCTCACCTTCATATATGTGAAAGCATTTCCTCACCCAGCCATGTTTCCAAAATGAAATGTGACTCCCTCCTCCATTACCTTTTCTGGATATTCAATTTGACAGCTATTTAGAAGAACAAGGGACAGACAAGTTAAAAACTTGTACTGTTTTTGCTACTTTTTTGAGTGGGGAGGGGACAAGGCGGTTTGTTGGGTATTTCTAGCTTTTTAAAAATGGTTCATTTTCTCTCCAAGATAATGTCAAGTAATATTCAGGAATTACCCATAGCACTTGCAGCCCTTGGCTAAAGTATGATTTTTCCTTTGTGGTCTGAACTTGGCTTCTGGACTCTGGCCTCAAGATGTCTCTCTTTAACTCGGGACAGACTTGCAGCCAAGCTGTCTAGGAACGACCAGCCACCACATCAAAGCAGAGAGATGTGCTGGCTCCTTTTATTGCCCTTCTTGGGGCATAAATGATTGTACTGCTCTGATATCCAGTTATCATTTTACAACCTCTTTTGAACATCAGGTTCAATGGGTAGGTCTGTAAAGCAGCCACAAGCAGAATGTTTGCACGCTGAGGGAATTCTCAGAGTCATTTTTTAAATACCACATGTTCTCTTGCTTTGTTGCAACAAGTGTAATTAATTCTCTAGAACTGGACACACTGTGCTTGATATGACTTCCTTAAAAAAATAGGCAAAATCACTGGTTTGTTCCTTTTCTCTTTTTTTCCCATGAGAAAGAATAAAATCACCATACAGTGAGAACAAAATTAAGTACCTGATGAGTATAAGGAGTCTTCAGGTTAGAATTGGATGATGTGACTGAGTCTTTACAAGCACTGAGAGAATTCTAGAATATCTACCCTGACTAGGCCTTGGTGCTCTCAGTCTTGACACCCTTAAGGGACAGCTTGCTCCCTAAGCCCAGCCTCTAAGGTAGATGGAGTTTTCGTTAGCTCTTCTTTAACCACAGAAAGGCAAACTGGAGAAGGCAGAGGCAAGGGGCTTGTGTAGGGTGTCCTGCCTTTAGTCACCAAGCCTGAGGGAAGCTGTCAGGAGTGTTTGTGGAGTTCAGACATGAGAGAGCTGTTGCCCAAGGGGAGCACAGGCTTCTTTGAGATTTCACCACATAATAAAATGGACTGCCCCTCCCGAAAAACAAACCCCTCCTCCCTCCTCTTGAATATTGTCCATCCAGCAGCACTCAGAGAAGGCCTGATCTGGAAGGGCCTCTCAAAGCCTGGGTTTATGGGCAGGCCACTTTGTATCTGAAGACAAAAGTAGCCAGAATGGATTAATGTGCACTCTCCAGCCCTCCCACTGAGCGTCCTTCTCCTCAGCACTCCCCTTACCTGGATAACAAAATTGAACCTTTCCCTCTCGTTTGTACTCAGGGATTTATTTATTTAAATTTTGTTATTTTGTGTGTGTGTGTGTACCATCAAATTAGACCTGACTGGTACAGAAGGAGATTGTTCCTTCTTCTCCAGAACAGCATCCGGTGGTTTTATGTTTGTACTCAGTAGATCAGCTACTCTTGCAGGTTTACCTAAGGCAGAACCTGATAATAAGTCGCTTATGCTTTCATTTCAGCCTCACAGGCTGGCTCACCTATGGGACCACCATTAGCTGCCTCCTGTACTTGAGGATGAAGGAGAAGAATCTTCCCAGGCCTTATAAGGTAGACTTTGGGATAGACATTGGGTTTTTCCAATTGTAGGCTGCTGCACATGGTAGTTTTTTGGATCACAATCTTTTTTGAGGCCCCAAAGAATAATATAAAGGGTTGCCACTGTCATTATGTTTGGTATAGAATTTCCATATTTCTGTGGCAAGGCATCATCTTCAGAATTGTATGCCTTTCCATAACAGGTGGTACTGGGACAATGAGGACAACTAGATCACCATGTTGGGATTCATTTATCCTTAGGAAGACTTTGATGGAAAACAAAAGAAGACACACACAGAAAGGCTGGGAAGCATATGCGTATTTGGGTTCACATAGTGTAGAAGGATAATTCTGGGTCCCAAACCTCTGCTCCTTGGAGTATCTAATCCCATGTATTCCAGCAGGTGGCATCGCTGGCCTAGCCAGTGCATGAGGGCTGGAACTGGAGAGGAGCCAGTGGTAGGTGGAAACATTAGGAACATAGGCAGGAAGGACAGAGCCCTGGGTTCATTCTCCACCACCCATACCTTTCTTCATCCAAGTCCCAGGGCCAAATAGCAACTCTTTGTTCATTGCAGGTTCCCACCGTCATCCCTGTCATCATGCTCCTGGCTTCTGTCTACCTGGTCCTGGCGCCCATCATTGACCATCCCCAGATGGAGTTCCTTTACGTCTTCCTGTTCCTGGTCAGTGGTATCCTGGTGTATTTCCTATTTATCTCCTTCCGGTGCCAGCCCAAGTGTTTGAAGATGGCCACCCTACATCTCCAGCTGCTCCTGGAAGTTGCCCCAGCCACTAAAAGTTTTGACTGATGAGCTGGACAGGTTCTGTACTGATTTCTTTGCAGCCCCCAAACAAGCAGCTATCACTAGGTCTTGAGGAGAAACTATATGCCATTCTATTAAACTTCTTAATGTTGTAATGTTGCTGTCATGGACTTTGGGGTTATCCAGTCAAGGCAGCATCCGCTCTAAGACTTGCTCTCTGTTTTAAAACGTAATTGTAATTTCATTCAACCACTCATACACTTTTGTTTTATAACATTAATTATAATTTATTAATGTCCTTAATGAATTACAATGCCTGAACAACCTCTTCTCGTAAATTGCCTTTCTTTCCATTCAACTTTCCTATTCATTAATTTTTACTCCCTTTTCACTCCCTTCTCATATCTGGTAACCACTGAAAAATGACTCTGTGTATAAACTTTTCCTTCTTACTTCTTGTTGTTGTTGTTATGTGCCATCGAGTCACTTGCGACTCATAGCGACCCTATGTTCAACAGCCCTAAACTCTGCTCTGTCTTGTGCCAATCGCACTGTCTCTGATACACCCACAAGCATTACCCCAGTCACTGAATCAGTCCACCTCATAGAGGGCCTTCCTCTCCTGCGCTGTCCCTCCACCCTCCCAAGCATGATGTCCTTCTCCAAGGACCGGTCTCTCCTCACAACATGTCCAAAGTATGTTAGACGGAGCCTCAGAATCCTTGCCTCCAAGGAGCCACCCGGTTTAACCCTTTCCAGGATGAATCTGTTTGTTTTCCTAGCACTCCATGGTATTCTCAATACTCTTCTCCAGCACCACAGCTCAAAGGCATCAATTCTCCTTCTATCCTCCCTGGTCATTGTCCAACTCTCTGATGCATAACAAGGGATTGCAAAGACCATAGCCTATATCAGACGCACCTTAGTCTCCAGAGAGACACCATTGCTCTCAGCACTTTGGAGAGGTCCCTAACAGCAGACTTTCCCATGGCAATGCGCCTTTTAATTTCCTGGCTGCTGGTGCCAAGACTGTTGACTGTTGACTGTTGACTAGCAAACTAAAGCTGTGAACAATCTCAATCTCTTCACCATCCATCCCGATGCTTCCAATTGGCCCAGTGGTGAGAATCTTTGTCTTCCTGACATTGAGCCTCAATCCATATTGGAGGCTATAGTCCTTTACCCTCTGCAGCAGGTGCTTCAGGTCCTCTTCAGTTTCAGCCAGCAGGGTTGTGTCATCTGCATAACGCAGATTGTTGATAAATCGTCCACCAATCTTGACCGCACATTTCTCCTCACAGAGCCCAGCCTCCCGTATGATCTGTTCTGCATACAGGTTGAAAAGGTATGGAGGAGATATGATGCATCCCTGGCGTATGCCCTTCCCAATTTTGAACCATGCAGTGTTCCCTTGCTCTGTTCTGACGACTGCCTCCTGGCCCAAGTATAGGTTTCACCTTAGAACTGTCAAGTGTTCTGTGATTCCCATTCTTCTCAGAGTTAATTGTTAAATTGGTTTCCGCTTAAAGTGACCTTCTGTTGGGTTGAGAGCATTTATCTTTCTCTTGTGGAGATTCTGATGGATTTGAATTTCTGATGGAGACTCTTAGCCTTTGGGTTAACAGTGGCATTTGCTATGGGATATATCACCAGAACTCCTAAAACCTTTTCTTAGCCTCTTACAATACTGATTTATACTATAATAATAGTTCTTTTGTCATTGACCTACTTCATGTAGCATAATGCCCTTTAGATGCTATAAAGTTAATTCCTTATAGTTTGTGTTGCATAGTAGTCCATTGTATGAATGTATCATACTTTATTAATTTGTCTGTTGATGGACACTTGTTGTTTGCATGACTTTGCTAATGTAAATAATGCCATAATGAACACGAGTGTGTAAATATCTGTTCATGTGGCAGAAGAGGTTTGGTTTGTTTTGTTTTTTCCAGTGGTGGTAGACCCTTAGCCCCTATGGATTTATGACTGCTCTGGGAGCTGTTTGTAATGTAAGTGGGCACCATCCTTCTTCTGGGATTCTGAATCCTGTGGATTATTTTTAAAAGGCTGGAATTCATTGACAGAGAACTGTTACAAATTCAAGCTGAAGAAGAGGTTAGAGCATGAGCGACAGCACTGCTAATGTCAGATAGATCTTGGTTGAAAACAGACTATAAAAAATGTTTACTTATCTTTTCTTGATTATGAAAAGTCATTTGATTGTATGGAACATGGCAAATTATGGCTGACACTGACAAGAGGGGAATCCCAGAACACATAACTGTTCTCATGTGAAACTGATGCCTTGACCAAGAAGCAGCTGTCCAAACAGAGCAAGTTGGGAATCTGAAAGTCAGGCAGCAACTAAGGATGACAGAAGAATCAATGCCATTGAATTGTAGTGTTGGAGAAAAATACTGAGTAGCCTACAAACTGCCAAAAGAACAAATAATTCTCTCTGGGAGGAAGTACAAACAAGGTGCTCTTTAAAGGCAAGGACTGTGAAACTTCATCTCACGTGCTTTAAACATGTTGTTGGGGGAGGAGGGACTAGTCCTTGGAAAAAGACATCATCTTGGAAAAGGTGGAGGGTCAGAAAAAAGAGGAAGACCTTTAACAAGATAGACTGACACAGTGACTGCATCAATGGACAACTTGAGCATATGTGACTTTGTGAAGGCGTACAGGATATAGCAAGGTTCAGATCTGTTGTTCTTGGAGTAATTATGAGTTGTATTCGACTTGATGGTACCTAACAACAGCAACAACTCAGCCTCTGATCGTTGCTAAGCTTGAGAAAGTATAAATTTTGGAGATTTACAATGAGCAATTGCAACCAAGTAAACAGAGTAGGAATAAAGTTCCATATCACATACTTTGGGCACTTGGCAAGGAGAGACTGGTCCTTGGAGAAGGACATCATGCCTGGAAGGATGGTAGACAGCACCAGAGGGAAAATCGCAGATGAGATGGCTTGATACAGTAACTGGAGTGATGGGGATTGGTGTTGGAATTAGTGAGTCTGGCTCAGGATGGGGAAGGGTTCAGAGCTGCTGTACATAGGCTCACTATGGATTGCAGACCCCTCAATGGCACATAATAACAACAAAAACACCACAGTAGAAAAAAAACATTGAATAGAGAAAATGAAAGACGATACACAGTGAGATGGTGTTGAGGAATTATGTGTTTCCAGTTAAGGAGAGAATCTGAGAGGGTAGTAGCCTTGATTGCTTGCTGTTTTCAGTTCTCATTCTTGACCTTCCATGGTCCAACTGTCGTTTGACAATCCTTCCTGCTTTTTGGTCATCTGGGACAACATGATACCTTATACTAAATTTCCTGGTAAGGTTCTGAGACCATAGACTTCCTCTTATGGTTATGCATTGGAGAGCTGGACAATGACAGAGGATGACAGAAGAATTGATATTTTTGTGTCGTGGTATTGGAAAAGAGTACTGAATATCCGACGGATAACCAAAAGAACAAATAGATATGTCTTGGAGAGGGTACAGCCAGAGAGCTCCTTGGAGGCAAAGATGATGAAGTTTTGTCTCACATACTTTGGGTATGTCGTTAGGAGAGGATATTCTTTGAAGAGGGACATCATGTTTAGAAAGGTGGAGAGATGGTGAAGGAGAGGAAGACCCTCAATGAAATGGATTAATGCAGTGACTACAATAATGGGCTTGAGGGTATCAGAGATTGTGAGGATGCCACAGGATAGGATTGGGTTCACATCTGTTGTTCATCTGAGTTGTACTCAGTGACACCTAATAACAACAACAACAACACTGAGGTTTAGGTGAATTTCAATTTCTAGTCTTAGAAAAGATTTGGTTCTAATAAGCTTTTCTGTTCAGGACGACATGATACTTAAGTTATTGTTTAAAGCTGATAGAGCTTATAGTTGGCTTAAATAGAAAAAGAAACAAGAGATGTGTCCCTGGAAGGAGGGCTTTTTGGCTTTGGGTACAAAGGATGGTAGTTAAATAACTAAAAGAAAAGATTAAAAGTTAGACCCAGGGCTAGATAGAGATAAGAAGGCAGAGAGAAGTGAATTCCCAGGTGAGAATGTGGATGTTGTTGTTGGTAGGTGCCCTACCACTATGAATTGACTATGACTCATAGCAACTCTAGGAACAACAGATTTGCACCTTACCCTGTGTCATACTCATCACCTCTAAATCACCTCTAATAAGCCAATTTCTACAGTCTCTATGTCAATTCATCTCGTTGAGGGTCTTCCTCTCTTTTAGTGACCCACCACCTTTCCAAGTATGATGTTTTTTTCCAAGGACCTTTTCCCATCTTGGCCAAAAATATGGCCAAAATCTGTGAGATGAAGTTTCACCATCCTTGTCTCCAAGGAACAACCCCGGGGGCACTTCCTCCAAGATATACTTGTTTATGCTTTTTGGCTGTTCATGGGATATTCAGTATTCTTTTCCAATACCACAACTCAAAGTCATCAATTCTTCTGTCATTGTCCAATTTGCAGATGCATAAAAATAATTTAAAAGGCCATGGCTTGAAACAGATGTACCCTAGTCTTTAAACTGACATCATTGCTCCTTAACATCTTAGAGAGGTCTTTGACAGCAGACTTAGCCATTTTTTTTTTTAATTTTTTGACTGCTGGTGCCAAAAGTGCAGATTGTGGCTCTAAGCAAAATGATATTACTGACAGCTTCTATATTTTCTCCTTCTCTCATGATGCTGTTTATTGGCCCAGTGGTGAGGATTTTTGTCTTCTTGATGTTGAGATGTAATCCATATTGAAGGCTGTAGTCTTTGATTTTCTTCAGCAAGCATTTTAAATCCTCTTTACTTTCATCATGCAAGGTTGTGTCATCTGCATAACGCAGGCTGTTAAGTCTTCCTCGGATCCTCACACCACTTTCTTCTTCATTCTAGCCTCTTTAGTGATTTGCTAGGAATATAGGTTAGATAGGTATGGAGAAAGGATACAGTGTATAATTTTCTTAATTTAAGCCATAAAGTGTTCCTTTGCTCTGTTGGATAACAGCTTCTTAGTCTACAGTATTTGCATGAGCCCAATTAAGTATTCTGGGATTCCAAATTTTAATGTTAGCCATAATTTGTTATGATCCACACATTAAATGCTTTGGCATAGTCAATAAAGCACAAATATACATTATTCTGGTATTCTTTTCCTTCAGCCAAGATCCATCTGCCAGCAACAATGAAATCTGGAACCACAACCTCTTCTAAATCCAGCTTAAATTTCTGACAATTCTTCGTCAATGTACTGTTCCTGCAATTTTTGGATCATCTTCAAAAAGATTTTACTTGCATGTGGTATCAGTGATATTGTTTGATAATATCCACATTCTGCTGGATCACTATTTTTGGGAATGGGAAAAGATACAATTCTCTTTTAGTCACTTGGCAAGAAGCTGTCTTTCAAAGTTTTGGCATAGACTAGTGAGCACACCTAGGGCTGCATCTGTTTTCTCAAACACTCCAACTGGCATCTCATCAATTCCTAAGACCTTATTTTTTGCCAAGCCTTCAGTGTAACTTGACCTTCTTTTATCATTGCCATTGCTTCCTGATTATGTGATATTTCCTGAAATGACTGTGTCAGTCAGTTCTTTTTGATATAGGGACTCTGTGCATTTCCTTCATCTTTTTTGTTTTTTTTAATGCCTCCTGGATTGCTCAAGATTTTTTCCCTGTAGCACCCTTCAGTATTGCAACTTGAGGCTTCAGTTTGTTCTTCAGTTTTCTTCAGCTTGAGAAATGCAGAGTTCATTCTTTCCTTTTTATTTTTTAACTCCAGCTCTTTGCACATTTCGCTTTAATACTTTGTTTTGTCTTCTCATGGTGCCTTTGAAATCTATTATGCCAGTAATGAAAAATAGAGGAATAATGCTGTTGCATTCACAGTAGAAGTACAATGCTGTGATAGGATAGATCCCAAACTTCTTAGGACCAGCTACCACTGAATTGCAGAACAGGCTTCTGGTTCTATTTGTTGATGGAACGAGAGTCCCCAGGCAGGCAAGTTTCACAGTTATGCACCTCCTTGAGCTACATAAGCTTCAGGTCGCTTCCCCGGCCCCAGAGTGGTAGCGGAAAGTGATCTCAGATGGTAATCTGAGACTTCTTAGGGACTTTGTATGTTGAATTTATTATTCCAAGTCATAGTGAATTCTCCTCTATCCTGTCAGAGATGAAATAGTAAGTGAAAAGAGTCCTCTGGAAAGAGAATGGACTGATAGGAATGGTTCTCACTGCCCCCATTAGAGAATTGGCAAACACCAGAAAGAGTTGAGGGAGTGTGTGTTGACTGTGCTCCTTTCAATTTATGTCAAGCCCATTGGCTTTTGTGTTTGGGGCAAAGTCTGATTATACTTAGAGTTGTTGTTGTTGTGTCCTGTCAAGTAGGAAATGACCCATAACTAACCCTCTATTGGGTTTTCAGAGGCAGTAAATGGCATCATGGGAGGAGATTGCTCATCTTTCTCCCATGTGACAGCTACTGGTCTCAAAAATACGTGCTCAAGCCTTTGAACATGTTTATGAGCATTTACAGTATCTTCCACTGAATAGTTAAAGAGGATGACTCAGGTTTCATAAATTTATCTATACAAATAAATGTCATGGTTAATATTATAACAATCCCATAAGAGAATAAAGGAAAAAAAAGAAATTGTATTATCCTATTATGCCACACTTTCTATGCTCCCTTCCCAGCGGTAATTGAATCCCTTGCTTTTTTCTAAAAAGTTTCTATGCAAGCACAATCAAACCACGCCAGATATCCACTGCCATTCTGTTCATGGGAAATAAGTAGGATCCCTTCAGCCTCACTTTGTTGATGAGAATATTTGTGTTGCCATCCTCAGAGCAGGCTCTCTCCATGTTTTTCTAGTCTTTATTCCTGACACATGGCATAATAGCACTTTCCTAGCCTTTCTGAGCTAAATGTGACCAAATTGCAAAGAAAAATATGGCTTTGGTAAAAAAAAAAAAGTGAGTAAAAACTATCTATATTATTTCTAGGCTGAAGTTTTAAGGACAAATGCATAATTTAATTTCCCCTCATATCTCTCTGCAGTAGTGACTGATAGTGTTCTATCTAGTACTCTGTAGCTGTTTTTTTGGCCTGATTTATGATATAAGAATATCATGGAGGAGAATTATGCCCCTGCTCTCCTGCCAACCCTAAAGAGGCATCTTATTTTGTTAGGTGCTGTTGAGTTGAGTATGACTTACAGTGACTCTATGAACAATAGATCTGAACCCTGTCCTATCCTATGCCATTTTCACCCTTCCTGACACACTTGAGCCCATTGCAGCAGTCACTGTGTCAATCTACCTGGCTGAGAGTCTTCCTCTCTTTTTCTGATACTCCATCTTTAAAACATGATGTCCTTCTCCAGTGAACAGACTCTCCCAGCAACATGCCCGAAGCATGTGAGATGAACCCTTATCATCTTTGCCTCCAAGGAACACCCTGGCTTCACCTTCTCCAAGACATATCTGTTTGCTTTTTTGACAGTCCATGGGATATTTAGCACAGTTCATAGGCATACATTCTTCTGTCATGCTTATTCACTGTCCAGTTCTCAGCAGCATAGCAACTGATTGGCCTGAAAAAGATGTAACTTACTCCTCAAACTAACATCAGTGTTCCTCAATAATGTGGAGAGGTCCCTGACTACAGAGTTTCCCAGTACATTTAGTATGTACAAAATAGCACTAAGTTAAACATTGGAGATTTGGGATCATTTGTTACTCAAGCATCATCCCGATCATACTAATTGATCATCTCTATTGTACCATGGACTACCAAAAGAATGAACAGATATGTCTTGGTAAAGGGGCAGCTGGAGTGCTCCTTGGAGGCAAGGTTGGCAAAGCTTCATCCCTCATACTCTGGGCATGTTGCTAGGAAAGGCTATTCCTTGTAAAAGGATAATGTGCTTGGAAGGGATAGGACAGGATTCAGATCTATCATTCATAGAGCTGCTATGAATCATACTAAATCAATGGGACCTAACATCAAAATCAACAAAAATTTTCCCACGAGTCTTACAAGTGCCTAGCACTATTGAAGAGCTCAAACTCAAAAGTTAGGCTCACAATTGTCAGATTGGAACCTTCTCATAGGTGCTTTGGTGGCCTAGTGGTAAGAAGCTGCACCACAATCTCTAAGGCAAACTGTTCTAATCCACCAGCTGTTCCGTGGGAGAAGGATGGGCAAATGGGAAATCCCCTCCTGCATAATTTACTGCCTCTGAAATCCCACTGGAGGGTCCCTATGGCTAGGTTCTGACTCAGTGGAACACAGACAGCAACAACAGCAACATAGCTGATCCTCTCTTGAGTTCTAAAGCTGTAAATCTCACAGGAGGAAATTGGCCATCTTGCTGTCTCAGAGAGGCTGGTAGATTTGAACTGGGAGGTGTGTGTCTTTTAGGTTTGCTGTGCAGCTCCCTCTGTGCTAGGCTACCAGAGCTCCCTGTTGACGAGCTGGTAGTTCTCAGTTGATGTGTTCACCATGAAGACATGGTTGACGTGAGCTCAACTTCTTCCTGGCCTCCTTGGAGTTTCTCTACTTCCCTCACCCCTCACTGCCTCTTGTCTTTCTCTACCCTTCTCTCCTTTCCCCACACAGGCACTTTTACTGGAAAGAGGTAAAACTGACCCTGCAAACATAGAAAAAGAAATTTAATCTAGTGAGGGTTTTAAAAGTCTTTGTTCCTGCTTAGGTGTGAGCTGAAGGAAGAAAGAAAGAAAAAAAAAATGTTCCTAAGCCAGCCCTTGGGGTAGCTGTGGGAGAGGAATAGGGAGATTGTCTTAGTTATTCAATGCTCGTGTAACAGAGACACCATAGTGGGTGGATTTGAAAGCCAGAAATTTATTCTTTTCCAGTTTGGGAAACGCGATGTCCAAGTTCAGGAAACAAGGACTAGGGGAAGGCTCTCTCTGTATTGGCTGTGGAGGCAAGTCTTTGTTTCCTTCAGCAGCTGTTGTTGCTGATAGGTGCCTCCAAGTTGAATATGACTCAAAAAAGAAGCATAAAGGAAATTTGAAAAGAAGTCTAAAAAATGTTTTCAGCACCTGTAGGCTGACCATTTCCTGGTGACCTCCACGTGTTCTGGCCTTTCTCTGTATCAAAGGTTTTTGTCTTGCTGGGATCATGGCTCCCCAAAGAAGTTCTCTACTCCCAGTAATTATTTATTAATGATATTAAGGATCTTCCCCACATACACCCGATCCCCTTATCCCTGTACTCTATCTAATAGGTGCTCTGGTGACTTAGTGGTAAGAAGTTGTGCTGCCAGCCCTTACCATTAAGGTTCAAGGTTCAAATGTACCAGCTGCTCCATGGGAGAAAAATGGGTAATCTCCTTCCATGCATTCACTGTTTCTGAAAACCAAAAGAATGGGTAGCTATAAGTCAATTCTGACTTAAAGTAACTCAGTTCCGACTCAACAACACAACACTGACTGCACCCTAGAGGAACTCCCTTCACATCTGATTAAGGTTGGGAGAAATTGGAGAGTGTTATAATCCATCCTTAATTCTCCTACAACTAGTTGGTTTGTCAGGATCATGGGGAATCATTACATAGTGTCCACATTATGTCATTATGTCCACGTGTTTTGGGGGGACACATTTTGAAACCACGAAAGAGGTAAATATGTACAAATGACCAATTGATATTACCTTGAGGCACAGTCAGAACACACAGTCACACCGTTACATAGTTACACAGTGTCTCTCTTTCTCTCTCTCTCTCTCTCTCTCTCTCTCTCACACACACACACACACACACACACACACACACACACACACACACACACTTAGTTCCTAGTGCTGCTGTAAGAGAAATATCACATGTGAGTGGCTTTAAAGAAATTAATTTTCTTTTAGTACAAGAGGCTAGAATCCAAATTCAGGGCAGTGGCTACATTGGAAGCCTTCTTGATGTTTGTTCTAGGGACAATCTTAGTTTGTTTTGGCTTCTGTAGCCCCTGTGCTGCTTGATTCCTTGTTGATTCTTATGTTCCATCTACAGATCTGTCCCTCATTTGTGTGAGTCAGTTTCTATGTATCTGCTACTTTTTATACAACTCAGAGGTAGTTAGGTTTAGGGTCTATTTCTATATTGGTAACATAATTGATGGTATCACATTCTATTAAGTTACATCCACAGGTATAGGGGTTAGAATTACAGTACATATTGAAGGGGGAATGTATTTCAAATTGTCTGATGTTGAGATGCAATTCATATTGGAGACTGTATCCTTTGATCTTCTGCAGCAAGGGTCTCAAGTCCTCCTCACTTTCAGCAAGCACGCTGTGTCTTTTGCATAACATAGGTTATTGATGAGTCTTCCTCCAATTTTGATGCTTTGTTTCTCTTCATGGAGTTCAGATTATTGAACAATTTACTCAATGTACAGATTGAATCAGTATGGAGAGAGAATACAACTCTGACACACTCTTCTTCATTTTAAACCATGTAGTGTTGTCTTGCTCTGTTTGCACAACAGTGTAGATATAGGTTTTGAATAAACACAATTACGTGCTCTGGGATTCCCATTCTTCTCAATGTTAGGCCTATTTTGTTATGAAACACACAGTCAAATGCCTTTGCATAGTTGATAAAGCACAAATAGACATTTTTCTGGTATTCTTTACTTTCAGCCAGGATCCATCTGACATCAGTAATGATATCCCGGGTGCCATGGCCTCTTCTAAATCCCATTTGAACTTCTGGCAGTTCTGTTCTGTTGTGTTCTGTTTTTTTTTTTTTTTAAAGATCTTTAGCAGTCTTTAACTTTCTGATATTAATGATATTGTTAGAAAATTTCCAAATTTGTTAGATCACCTTTCTGGGAATAGGAATAAATATAGATCTCTTCCAGTCAGTCATCCAGACAGCTGTCCTCCAAATATCTTGGCATAGACTGGTGGACACATCCTGGGCTGCATCTGTTAGTTGAAATATGTCAATTAGTATCAGTGATTTCATTTTACTTGGGTCCACAATCAACACTGTTGATATCAGGAGTCAGGAGATAAGGAAAGATATTGCACTGGGAAAGTCTGCAGTCAGAGACCTCTTCAAATAATTGAAGAACAATGATATCAGCTTGGGGACTAAGGTATGCCTGATCCAGGTCATAGTCTTTTCAATCATTT
>NW_006399759.1:17790174-17793936 GCF_000299155.1 Elephantulus edwardii | reverse complement strand
TTTGAACATTTCTTCATGTGCTTGTTGGCCATCTGAATGTCTTCTTTGGTGAAGTGTCTGTTCATAACCTGTGCCCATTTTTCTATTGTATTATTTACCCTTATCTTGTGGTGCTCAAGTATTTTATAAATTCTAGATGTAAGTCCCTTATCTGACATGTCATTGCCAAACACTTTTTCCCAGTCTGTGGCTTCCCTTTTTACCCTGTTGGAGAAGTTTTAGGATGTGCATAGGGATTTGATTCTTAGAAGGTCCCATTCACCTATTTTATCTTCTCCTGGTGGTAAAATTTTCAGGATACTTGGAAGACTCTTTATGTTGTGGATTAGGACTACTAAAGTTATTCCAAGCTTTTCTTGAATGAAGTTTATAGTCCTTGTCTTTAGTCCTAGGTGCATGATCCACCTTGAGTTGATTTTTGTATATGGAGTGGGGTGTGGATCTTGTTTAATTTTTCTGCAGATAGTTTTCCAATTTTGCCAACACCATTTGTTAAAAAGGCTGTTATTTCTCCACCTAACTGATTTCATCTCCTTGTCAAAAATCAGTTGACCATAAATAGATGGGCTGATGTCTGGGTTCTCAATTCTGTTCTATTGATCTATATGTCTGTCATTGTACCAGTACCATGCTGTCTTAACCACCACAGCAGTGTAGTAGGATTTTAAATCAGGGAGTGAGATGCCTCCTACGTTTTTTCTGTTTTTAAGGAGTGTTTTGCTTATTCGGGGCTTCTTTCCATTCCTAATGAAGCTGGAGATTACCTTTTCCATATCGTTGAAGAATGGGATTGGCATTTGTATTGGGATTGCATTGAATGGTAGCACAGGCTCTTAACCACTACTGTATCAGACAGAAATTGTAAAGATGGCACCATGGGTCACCGTGGTCATACTTGACTCGACAGTACCTAGCAATAACAATATTTTAATTCATAATGCACTGATACACAAATATACCATATCTCTAATAAAAGATAGACTTTAAAAGAGAAATAGGCTTGTGCTATAGATTTTTCTCAAAATCCTCTTGCAACTTACCTGTGAGAACTTTTTATATTTTAGCAAATGCCTCCTTTTTAATGTCCACTTAGAAATGCTAGTTTATTATTCTAGGATATTTAGTTGTTTTCACTTTATTATATTTTAAGCAAAGCTGTTGAGGCCATCTTGGAATACAGGGAGGTAATGATTAAAGTATAGATATTTTAGTTCCTCCTTAGTTGTCATTGTTTATTTAGATTCTATACAATAGTCAGCCTCCTTAATCAATGTTTTTCATTCTTTCCCCTTCCTATTAATTAAATGTATCTCTTCCAATGTGTTAAAATAAATCTAAACCACATCATTTTGCATTCTTGACTACGAATTTTGTTATCTGCCAGTTTAACTATAGAACATGGATGACTTTAAGTTACTGTTGGTCTTTTCCTTCTGTACAAAGAAACTCTGAAACTTGTGGTAACATGAAGAACCTTAGACCTTCTCTTTAAAAATATCTCTTTTACTAACCCCAGAAACTTTCATGTAACCAGTTGCTTAAGAGTGAGTATAAAATACGTAGGAGCCATAAAAATAGTTAAATAAATTATAGGGGAAAAGAAGCATTTTTCAGCTTTATCAGAATATGCTCCTTTAGGAAATGCCTTTTTTGCGAGTAAACCTTACTATTTTTAGTTTTTACAAAAATGGTATAGACTCTTTAAATGTGGAAATTTTTATACTATTAATGAAAACATTTTTAGATATCAGAATTTTATTTCTTTGTCCTAAGAACAACTCTGAATCTAGGAGGGGAAATAAAAGAGGCCAGACACAAAACATTCTTTTAAACATAATAAAAATGAGAGAAAAACAGTGCATATCTGAATGTGAGAGTAAATGGCATCTTTAGAGCTGCTTCCTCACTAGAGCATAGGATCAGAGTTATCACCCAGTCCAGCACACTCTCCTTCAGAGACCAAAAGGCAACACAAAGTCTAGATGGTGACGAAAGAACAAGGTGTAAAGCTAGCAACATGGCGGAGGAGGGAATTCAGCCCCATTTGTGTCTCACAAGCACAGGAATGTTCTGGCCATTGCATATGCTCTGAGGATTGTGTGAGGAACAATGGAGACAGTATGGATGGACGGAGCCATTGTTGGCCCTGAGTTATTGCTTTAGTGCTAGGAGACTGCTCCCAGGCAGCTCCATCTCTGTCTGCGATTCATTGATTCTGGCGCCAACACAGCTGTTAATCACTCTAGTCCAGAGAGTTGCCTATTGAGTGTGAGCCTCAAACAGGGAGACAAACTAGGGGAGATTCCACTCATCACCACGGGCAACTGGTCAGTTCTGCAGGCAGCATCACCTGCTTCCAGCACAAACAATGGAAACATTTCCAAGGTTTTTGTGATGCAGCTATATACAAGGTGACGTCTGATCTGGCAACTCGGGAAGCCAGTATTGGTGATCAATATGGGAGGAAAGGGCAACAAGGTGAGCTTGGTTCTGATAATAGAGTAGTACTCATGATGCTCAAGTAAAAGGCAGCTTTGGGAGGTGAGCCTGGTGAGAGCAGCTGTCAAGGGCAGGAGCAGGAAGCATGGGGGATGGGGATGGGTCTGAGACAACTGCCTCGTCTTCTTGGTTGTGTGAAGAAAGAGGTATGAGCAATGACTCTGAGGGCTGGAGCTTCCCTGACTTCATAAATAAACGTTTAGAGAAACAGACAATATGGGCGGGGTAGTTCACTGACTTGCCAGGAGACTTCTCCGTGGAGATGTTCCAGAGCACTGTAAACTGGGTGGCTTAAAACAAAAGAAACGTATTCTCACTGTTCTGGAAGCTAAAAGTCAGAAACTAAGTTGTTGGCAAGGAAACCATCAATGCTCAGAATTCACAGGGGCTGTTTGGATGTTTTGGATTCTTGCCTTGGGTCTGCAACCCTCCTGGGCCCAGGATGTGGAGTCCTGTCTCTTAAGTTTACCTGAGCCAGCTTCCTACTCTAGATATTGGCCATTGTGGTACCAAGTGCCGGCCATGAGAACCCTCAGTGTGCCCAAATCTTGCCTGTTGTCAATCCCAGGGGCCATCTCTGTTTCTCCAGACACTCAGCTATGGAAGGGTGAAGAGAGTTAGAGGCTACAAGCAATCGATGCATCTGTGATAAAGGACTGTTGTTGAGAGAAACTAACAGGACAATAAACAAGCAAGAAGCAAGTGCCTCTTCCCTCGCCTTCCAATCTCTTGGCAGAAGTATAGAAATCAATTAACAAATTAATTAACATGGATAAATTAAAAAAACACAGAGGTGGTATAAATGGTTAATGCTAGACTGATGACAAAAGGCTAGAGTCCACCCAGGGTTTGCAGAGAAGAAAGTCCTTGAGATCTATTTTGCTATGAAGGGCCTCTTTAACGTGTTAAAGAGCAAGGATGTCAGTTTAAAGACTAAGGTGTGCCTGACCCAAATAATAGATAATTTAATTGCTTTTTATGCATCTGAAAGTTGGACAATGAATATAAGGAAGACCAAAGAAGTATCAAAGCCTTTGAATTGTGGTATTGGCAAAGAGTATAGTCCATGAAGACAACATGGAATACCAACAGAATAAACACGTTTGTCTTGTAGGAACTGCAAACATGGTGTTTTTAAAGGCCAGCATGGTGACACTTCATCTTACCTATTTTTGGCAAGTTGTTAGGAGGGCCCAGTCTTTGAAATAATACATCATTCTGGGAGAGGTAGAGATCCCAAGAAAGAGAGGAAGATCCTTTTTT
>NW_006399759.1:17787497-17788739 GCF_000299155.1 Elephantulus edwardii | reverse complement strand
TGTGTACCGTCAAATCGGATCTGACTGGTACAGGAGGCGATTGTTCCTCCTTCTTCAGCAGAGCATCTGGTGGATTTGAACCGTGCACCTCTGGGATTGTAATCATTTGCTCTTTATCTGAAAGCTGGACAATGAATAAGGATGGCAGAAGAAGAATTGATGCTTTTGAACTGTGGTGTTGGAGAAGAGACTACAGACTACTAGAAGAACAAATAGATACTTTTTTTGAGAAAGTACAGCCAGAGTGCTCTTTGGAGGCAAAGATAATAATGCTTAATCTCACATACTTCAAGCAAGTTGGTAGGAGAGGCTATTCCTTGGAAAAGAATATCATTCTTGGAAAGGTGGAGAATCGGTGAAAGAGAAGAAGACCTTCAACCAGATGGATTGACATAGTGACTGCTCTGTTGTTGAGTACTGTCAAGTCAGAACTGACCCACAGTTGAGTGGGTTTTTAGAGGAAGTTAACAGTGGGCGATGGGGGGAGGGAAGACTACCCATCCTTCTCATGTGGAGCAGCTGGAGGATTCAAACCATGTGCATTTGGGATTGCAGCACAGGTTCTTTCCTCCCCCCCTTTTTAAAAAAAAATATTATTAATTTCAATGAACATCTACAGAGATTTTGGAATTCCATTCATTCATTGTTGCACTTTTCTCCCCACCTACCTACCCCCACCCCCACCCCCAGGTCGCTCCTCTCCTTGAAAAGCAAGAGAAAAACGTCATGGGTACACAATCCCCCTCTCCCCGTACATTCCTACCCCCACCCCAAGTATACTCTACTCTGCAACCCTCATTCCGGACTCTTATGATAATCATAATGTCCTAAAATATATTAATTTTAAACTATTCTCTCCCCTCATCAGCTTCAATGGAGTAAACATAATTTATCCAGTTTTTCTCAATCTTACCCCCATCCCAGTGTCAGCCTCATTCTACAACAGTGGCACCATATAATATTTGTCCTTTTGTGACTGAGATATTTCACTCAGCATAATGTCCTCCAGGTTCACCCATTTTGAGTAATATTGCATGAGTTCCTTGTTTTTCAATGCAGCGTAGTATTCCATTCTCTATCCATTCATTTGTTGATGGGCACTTAGGTTGTTTCCAACTCCTTGCTATTGTGAACAAAGCCGCGATAAATATACGTGTGCATGTATCTGCTTGGATGTCATTTATGGTCTCTTTAGGGTATATTCCCAGTAGTGGAATTGCTGGGTCAAATGGTATCTCTATT
>NW_006399759.1:17763303-17781646 GCF_000299155.1 Elephantulus edwardii | reverse complement strand
ACTGTTGCACTTTTCTCCCCTCCCAACCCTCCCCCCTACTACACTACCCTCTTGGAAAAGTAAAAAAAAAATTCTTTCATTGTTTTACAAACCTTCTCCCAGGTCCACTCCACCATGTAGCCTTCGCTCTAGACTCCTGTCATGACAAAAATACCTAATCACATATCCCTTTTAAACAGTTTTCTCCCTCGTCTGTTTCAGTGCAGTATACATTGTTGAACCCATCTTTCTCAGTCTCTTCCCGGCCCCAAGGTCAGTCCTGTTTTACAACAGTGGCACCATGCAGTATTTATCCTTTTGTCACTAGGATACTTCACTCAGCATAATGTTCTCCAGAGTCAACCATTTTGAAAAATATTGCATGAGTTCCTTGTTTTTCCAATGCAGTGTAGTATTCCATTTTGTGTCTATACCACAGCTTCTCTATCCATTCGTTTGTGGGCGCTTAGGTTGTTTCCAACTCCTTGCTATTGTGAACAAAGCCCCAATAAACATGGGTGTGCAGAGAGGAAGCTCCTTAATGATACGGATTGACACAGTAAGTGCAACAATGGGTTTGAGCACAGTGGAGATGGAGAAGACGGCACAGGAAAGGGCAGGGTTTGAGTCTGTTGTTCATAAAGTTACTATGATTTATAGTTGACTTGATGGTACCTAACAACAAAAACAGCAATAAGGAACCCAATTCTACTCTGATGCACTCCAGGCTGACATGAGTCTGTATTGACTTCACAGAAATTAGTTTAAACATCAGAGACACAAAAAAAAGCAGTGTTGGTTTGGAGTTTACACACAATAACCTAACTACCAGCACAGTGCACTTCCCACCTTTCCTTACTTGGCAAACTTGTGACCATCGCCTAAGCTTTAGCTCAGATTGTTTCTTTCTCAAAGTTTTCTCTGGATGAAATGTCCCACTATGGTTTTGCACAGAAGCCTGCATTACTTCCCACACACATGTCTATCTGGTACAGACCAATTCATGGCTTAATTATCCCTTTCCACATATGCTACCCTTACTCGGTTGGGCGTTTTTGAAGAAAAGAGATGTTGTCTATTAATTTTTTAAAAAAATTCAGGACCTGCCACACAACTCAAGAAATCTTTTTAAAATTGTAATTCCTGAAGCTGTGAGCTCTCTCTGAAGGAAAGTTGGAGGGTAAGTGTGGAGCTATGATTTTGCTTTAGATTCTCTTGTCGCATGAGTTCACAGGCACTGCTAGGATTTTCTCTGACGAAATGATTTCTCTGAAGAAATGTAAAAATTAACATTTCTGGAGCACCTGGCAGGTACTAGGCACGATTCTTTACACATCACGTAATTTTAACAAACTTGTAATTTTTATATGTATTTTTGCAGATAAAGCAACTAGGCAGAGAAAGGTTAAATATCTTGCCCCATGTCATACAGTTAGAAAATGACAGAATTTGAATTTAAGCAGTCTGAGTTTCTGTAGTTACAATTGGTTCTAATAACATCAGTATCATATTAGTCATCAAAACATGGGGGTCAAAATGCCCCAACAACAAAAAAGATTGTTTCCAGCATTTAATCTACTAAACCACCCCATCGTTTTGACAATAATTGTCCCTCCAATTCCTTCTGACCTCTCAAATCTCCTGTTGGTGTTTTTCTGCGCTCTGCAATCTGGAAGGTCTCGAGAAGCTGATGCAGCTGTTGAGGATGTAGCTACCCCGGTGAGCCAAGGAAAAAGCTAGTGGGTTCTTGATGCAAACTGCTTTTCCCTGAGTGCCCCCAGGGGAAGGAAGGGTGGTGATCTGGGTCATGTCTTGTTAGCAGGATAGGTAAAGTTGAAGCAGCTGCATCAGCTTAAAGATTTAGGAATACCAAAAAAAGTCTTAAAGTCTTAGGAAAGCCAAATTTTTAGCATGACCTACTGTTCTATGACCTCTTTCAATCTGCTGGCCAGACAGCCATCCTTCAAATTTCTTGGCTTAGACCGGTGAGTGCATCCAAGGCTGCATCTGTTAATTGAATCAAGTCCAATGCAGTTTCCGCTTCCTCTTTCATTACCATTGGCTCCTGTTCATATGGTACTTCCTGAAATTTTTCAGTGTCAATCAATTCTTTTTGGTACAGTGACTCTGTGTATTCCCTCCATCTTCTTTTGATGCTTTCTGGGTCATTCACTATGTTGCCCATAGCATCTTTCAATATTGTGACATGAGGCTTAAATTTGTTTTCCAGCTCTTTCAGCTTGAGAAATGCAGAGCAAGTTCTTCGCTGTTTATTTTACAATGCCAGCACATTCCTTTATAATACCTTGCTTTGACCTCCCAAGCTGTCCTTTAAAATCGTCTGTTCAGCTCTTTTATTTCGACATATTTTCCTTTAGATTTGACTTCTTGATGCTCCTGTGCAATCTTTAGAGTCTCTACTGACATCCATTTTGATTTTTTTTCTTTCTCCTCTGTTTTTGTAATGACCTATTGCTTTCTTCATGGATGATATTCTTGAAATCATCTCACAACTCTTCTGGTCTTCTAATATTGGTGTTTAATGCCTCAAACCTATTAAGAGGATTATGAAATTCAGATGGAACTGATTCAAGGTCATAACTTGGTTCCTGCAGACTTATTATAATTTTCTTTGGCATCAGTTTGACCTTGCACATGAATAACTGATGATCTGACCCACAGTCTGCCCCTGGCCTAGTTTTGACAGCCAATATGGAGCTTCTCCAACAATTTCTGCCACAAACATAGTCAGCCTGATTCGTATGCAGCCCATCAGGTGAGATCCACGTATAAAGCCATCTTTTTTTTTTAATTTCCGTTCATTCATTGTTGAATTTTTCTCCCCTTCCAACCCTCCCCCCCTAGTACAGTACCATCTAGGAAAAGTAAAAGAAAAAATCTTTCATTGTTTTACAATCCTTCCCCTCAGGTCCACTCCACTATGCAGCCTTTGCTCTGGACTCCTGTTATGACAAAAATACCTAATCACATATCCCTTTTAAACAGTTTTCTCCCTCATCTGTGTCAATGCAGTATACCAGTAATATGGAAATGGTACACTTGGGATTGAGCATGAACAGGTCCAGCAGACACAAGGAAGCAATAAGATCAGGTACTTCATAAACTATAAGGTACCCTCAAAGTTACACCAGTGCCTCTCACTCAGGACAGGTCTGTGGCTGTATGGAAGATTCCGAATGACCATCTATAGGAAGAAAAAAGTCCTTGAGTTTTTATTTATGAATATGTTTATTTGGTTTGTGGTGTTAATTGAAAATAGGTAGCAACTGTAACACAGCCTCTAACCTGCAACAGAGCATAGAGCACACATATATTATTTATGCATTCTCTCAGTTATACATTAATTTCCTTCATTCTTCTCTTTTAAAGCATCGATGGCTTAATCTATGGTTTAAGCCTAATCTTCACCTGCCTCTTCCAGTCCCACTTGACACTTACTTAAGCATTTCACTTTCCCGTCCCCCCCCTTTTAAAAAAAAACACACAAAAAACAAAACCCTTTTCATTATCACTTAAGAATACTAATCTCTTACTTAAAAGGATCTCAAAACTGGTCATGTCAATTTCCTTCACTTCTTATTCCTCAGCTCAGCTCCTCTGCTCTTGCCTTGGCCTCTGTTACTTTACCTAATGAGACCTTTGTCTGCCTACCTCTGCCATGTCTCTGTTTCTTTCCATTTTCAACCTTACTTCTTACATGAAACTTCTCAGTAGTTAGCCTCTTAGCTTCTTTCCCTATAATAACATTTGTTCCCTTAATTGGTCACTCACATATCAACCAGGAGGATACCTTATGAGCATAACACTGTGTCTTAAAGTCTGGAATGGAATCCATCCTAAGAGATCAACTTTCAGCCAAACAACAGAAAAGCCCATAATGTGAATAATAACACCACAGAGGAAGGTGATCTCAAAACAATCAACCATTCAAGACCAAAAGGTCAACATTTTCCCAGACAAAAAGTTCAGAAGGCAGAAAGGTACAGAAAAAAGGGAAAAACAGAAATGGGGAATCCATAGAGGAAGTGGGAAGAGTTCTGTTAAAATTAAAACATTGCAATAAATCAATACACAAACTTTTTATGAATTGTTGTGTGAAAAGCTAATTTTTTTCTGAAAACTTTCACCCAAGCCACAATTTTTCTTTTAAAGAAAAGTGGTCTTAGAGTTGTCAGCAGCCATGGGGCTGTTCCAGTCAATTAACTAGGTATCTGTATTGAAAAGTCTTTCATGTGTCTTGGACTGCTCTCCTACCTGGAGCACTACATGGAGGCCCTGCTTTCTGGAGGACTCCGGCCCTGCTGTCTGGAGGATCCTTGCACCTAAACCTGGAGGCTTTGGCCCCTCCACCTGTTGGCCCTGGCTCTGCCACCTGTATCCCTGAGACCGTCACCTGGTGGACCTGACCCCACTGCCAGGATACTCCCTTCAGCTGCCTGGATGCCCTGGCCCCACTACCTGGAGGAGCTGCCTCCAGAGCCCCACCACTGGGATGATCCTGCTCACCACTTTGCAAACCAGCCCCACCACCTGGAGGACATGGACACCCACCGTCTGGAGGATGACCCGCTGCCACCCTCTGAACTGCACCAGAGACAGTAATATCACAGCTAATCCCATTTATTTTCCTCTCTTAGAGTTTGAGCTGCCTTTAGCCCTGAGTACCTTGGACCTGCGTAGCCTAGCTGCAGCAATTGCTTGACAGAGCAGACTGCTAACTCACAGGCCATATCTTTCCCCAACTTAAGCAAGACTTCCCTTGATCAAAAGCTCAGAGAGAAATTCAGGCAGAGTAGCTAGCTGCCCTGCCCTCCCTGGGAGCAGTGACTTCCGGAGCCAAGGTTTTCAGACCAAGAACATGCTAAGGCCTCAGGCATGGAAAACTCTACCACAGAAATATGACAGAAGAATCAGGCTACCTCATACCCTACAAAAGTCCAAAATGAGATGTCACCTCCAAAAAGTGAAACAGTATCAATGGATTTCCTGGACCCAGAAAGTCTGATGGAACTTTCTGACACAGAATTCAAAAGAACAATGACTGAATATTTTCAATGGGTAAAAGATAAACTCGAAGAATTACAGGACTCTGCAGGCAAAAACCAAGAGAAACTTAAAAAAAACAATCCAAGACAATTCAGATAAAACAAATGGGGCATTAGAGGCTTTGGAAAAACAAGAAACCACAATCCATAATATGAGGACCAATGTTTCAGGTGCTGTCAACATGTTGGAGGGACATATGAACAGAGTTGAAGAGAGGGAACACAGAACTAGTGAAGTAGATGGTAGAATTGTCAACACTGATCTACTAGAACTAAAAGCAGAATTGAGAAGAAAGAAAAAAGAAGAAAGCCTGAAAATAATGTGGGACACAATCAAGAGGAATAACATGTTCATAATCGGAATCCCAGAACAAGAAGAAGCAAGTAAAGGCACCAAGAAAGTTGTGGAAGAGTTATTGGAAGAAAACTTTGTAGCCATAATGAAGAATGAGAGAATATATATTCAAGAAGCTGAACAAACACTATATATAACAGAGCCCAAATGAAAAACACGGAAGCATACCATAGTCAAATTTTCCAGAACCAAAGATAAGGAGAGAATTCTGAAAACAGCTAGAAAGAAACAAAGGATAACCTATAAGGGAGAGCAAATAAGATTAAATGCCAATTTCTCAGCAGAAACCATATGAGCAAGAAGACAGTGGAATGACATATATTGAACACTCAAAGAATACAACTGTCAACCAAGAATATTGTACTCAGTAAAACTGTCCATCAAACATGAAGGAGAGCCCAAGATATTCTCAGAAAAGCAGAACATAGGGGAGTTTGTAAAAATAAGATCATCATTGCAGGAAACACTGAGAGACATCCTTCTTACAGAGGTGCCACAGAAAGCAGGATGACCAAAGTAACCAGCAACAACACCAAAAAGATCTTAACAAAATATTAGCAATCAAACCTAGCCTCTGAATAATTATATTGAATGTGAATGGCTTAAATTTATCACAGAAGAGAAAAAGAGTAGCAGATTGGATAAAAGCCCCCAAATCCATCAATACACTGTCTACAAAAGACGCACTTGAAAAATGAAGATAAGGAAAGAATAAAAATAAAAGTATGGAAAACATATACCATGCAAATGGCAACCAGAAAAAAACCCAGGAGTAGCAATATTAATCTCTGATAAAATAGATTTCAATGCAAAAACCATCACAAAGGACAAGAAAGGTCACTACACAATGCTTAAAGGGTCAATATAACAAGAGGACATAACAATAATAGATATCTAAGCACCAAATGATAGAGTGGCAAAATATAGAAAGCAAACATTAACAAAATGGAAAAAAAGAAATAGACAACACTATAGTAGTTGGAGACTTCAACACACCATCACTCTCAAGAAAAGCTAGAACTACCAGAAAGAAATGCAACAAAGATGCTGAATAATAATAATAATAAGTAATAATAAAAAAACATAAAAAATAAACCAACTTAATCTCATAAATATATACAGGCTAATGCACCCCCCAAAAGCACAGTATACTTTCTTCTCCAAAGCACACAGAACTTTCTCCAGAAGAGATCACATTTTAGGTCACGAGGTTTGTATCAATAAATTAAAAAACTTGGAAATAATACAAAGCATCTTTTCAGACTACATGCTACAAAACTAGAAATTAATAACAAGAGGATAAAGGAGGAAAAAAACCCACACATTTGGAAGCTGAACAACACCTTGTTTGAACATGAATAGGTTATAGAATAAATAAAAAATGAAATTATAACATTTCTTAAACAAATGACAATGAAAACACAACTTATTAAAACCTCTGGGATACAGCCAAAGCAGTAATTAGAGGTCAATTTATAGAAATAAGCAAGTGCATCAAAAGGCAAGGAAAAATGATCATTGATTCTCTAACTCAACATCTCCAAAAAATTGAGAAAGAACAGCAAGAAAACCTGAAACCCTCTAAAAAAAGTGAAATTATAAAACTTAGGGCAGAAATAAAAGAAATAGAAAACAGAAAAATAATTGAAACTATCAACAACCATGAGTTGGGTGGCCTAGTGGCAAGAAGCTGCACTGCAATCCCAGAGGTACGTGATTCAAATCCACCAGATGCTCTGCTGGAGAAGGAGGGGCAATCTCCTCCTGTACCAGTCAGATCTGATTTGACAGTACACACAAAAAATAATAAAATAAAATTTCAAAAAACCTAACAACCCAGGAGTTGGTTCTTCAAAAAAGGTCAATGAAATTGACAAACTATTAGCAAAACTAACAAAGGAATAGAAAGAAAAGACATAAATAATATGAATAAAAGATGAAAGGGACAATGTCACAACAGCTAACGAAAATAAAAAGGTTAACAATGAAAATTATTAAAAAAACTATACTCAAACAAATATGGAAACCTAAAAGAAATGGACAAATATTTAGAAACTCACAACTTACCTAAACTGACACAGAGTGAAATTAAGCACATGAACAGAGCCATTACAAAAGAAGAAATTGAAAAGGTAATAAAACAACTTCCAATAACAATAGCAACAACAAGCCCTGGACCAGATGGTTTTACAAGTGAATTTTATCAAACATTCATAGAAGAATTGACACCAATTCTACATAAAGTATTTCAGAAATTAGAAAAAGATGGAATTCTCCCAGACTCATTCTATGACGCAAACATACCCTTGATACCAAAGCCAGGTAAAGACATCACCAAAATAGAAAACTATAGGTCAATTTCTCTCATGAACATAGATGCACAAATCCTGAATAAAATCCTGGCCAATAGAATCCAATGATACATAAAAAAAAAAATTCACCATCACCAAGTGGGATAAATAACAGGTATGCAAGGATGGTTCAAGATAAGAAAAACAATCACTGTAATTCATCACAGTAACAAATCAAAGAAAAAGAACATGATCCTATTCATTGATGCAGAAAAGACCTTTGACAAAATCCAACACCATATCTTAATTAAAATACTCAACAAATAGTAAAATGTATATATACAGTGCTCACTTTGGTAGCATGCTGTTCTTATGTTGTTAAGTGCCATCCAGTTATAGGAGACTCATAGCGATCCTATGAAAGAAAGTCCTCGACAGTTGCATGACTCTCATCCTTTTCCCATGCGTATATACTAAAATTGGAACGATACAGAGAAGATTAGCATGGCCCCTGCACAAGGAGGACACACAAATTCGTGAAGTGTTAAAAAAAAAAAGTATATATGCAAAACCATGAATCAACATCACTCTCAGTGGAGAAAGATTAGAGGCATTCCCTTTGAGAATGGGAACTATGCAAGGATGCTCACCATCACCTCTCCTATTCAATATTGTATTGGAAGTCTTAGCGATAGCAATAAGATAAGTAAATAAGAGGTATCCAAATTGGCAAAGAGAAGGTAAAATTCTCTCATATGCGGATGATAATATACTTAGACAACCCTCAAGACTCAGCGAGAAAAACTACTGGACGTAGCCAACCAATTCAGCAAAGTGGCAGGATACAACATCAACAAACAAAAATCAGTTGGATTTCTCTACAGTGATAAAGAGAATATAGGACTGGAACTAAGAGAAACAATACCCAACACAATAACTACTCAGGAAAATACTTGGGAGTAAATCTAACTAGAAACACAGAAGACCTATTCAAAGAAAATTACAAAATATTACTATAAGAAGCAAAAAGTGACCTGAGAAATGGAAGAATATACCATGCTCTTGGATTGTTGTTGTTATGTACCGTCGAGTTGTCTGTGAGTCATAGCAACCCTATGTACAACAGCCCTAAACCCTGCTCTATCCTATGCCAGTCTTACTGTTTCTGACACACTACTCCCATTAACCCAGTTACTGAATTAATCCATTTCATGGAGGGTCTTTCTTGCCTGCTCTGTCCCTCCACCAGCCCAAGCATGATGCCCCTTTCCAAGGACTGGTCCCTCCTTGCAACATGTCCAAAGTATGTTAGATAGATGAAGCTTCAGAATCCTTGCCTCCAAGGAGCAGCCTTTTTTAACCTCTCCAGAACAAACCTATTTGTTTTCTTAGCAGTCCATGGTATATTCAACATTTTCCTCAAACACCACACCTCAAAGGCATCAATTCTTCTTCTATCATCCCTAGCATTGTCATTTCGGATGTATAGCAAGTGATTGCAAAGACCTTGGGCTGTATCAGGCTCACCTTAGTCTCCAGAGAGACACCATTGTTCTTCAGTACTTTGGAGATGTCCCTAACAGCAGACTTTCTCATGACAATATGTCTTTTAATTTCCTGGCTGCTGTTGCCAAGAGCATTGTTTGTGGAGCCAAGCAAACTAAAGCTGTTTACACTCAATCTCTTCACCATCCATCATGATGCCGCCAATTGGCCCAGTGGTGAGAATCTTTGTTTTCATGATATTGAGCTTCAATTTATATTGAAGGCTACAGTCCTTGACCTTCAGCAGCAAGCACTTTATGTCCTCCTCAGGTTCAGCAAGCAGGGTTGTGTCATCTGCATAACACAGATTGTTGATGAGCCTTCCTCCAATCCTGTTGCCACATTTCTCCTCATAGAGCCCAGCCTCCCAGATAATATGTTCTTCATATAGATTGAAATGCTCTTGGATAGGAAGACTCAATATTGTGAAAATGACAATTCTACCAAACACTATCTACAAGTTCAGTGCAATCCCAATACAAATACCAATGCCATTCTTCAACGAGATGGAAAAGGAAATTTCTAATTTCATCTGAAATGGAAAGAGACCCTGAATAAGCAAGCATTCCTGAAAAAGAGAAAGATGGTAGGAGGCATCTTATTCCCTAATTTGAAATCCTACTACACAGATATGTTGACCAAGACAGCACAATACTGGTACAGTGACAGACACATAAATCAATGAAACAGAATTTAGAACCCAGAAATCACTTCATACACCTATGCTCAATTGATTTTAGACAAGGAGATAAAAATCAGTTAAGTGGGTGAATGAAAGCCTCTTTAACATATGGCGTTGGCAAAATTGAAAACAATCTGTAGAAAACTCACCCAAGATCCACCACACCTCATACCACACACAAAAACCAACTCAAAGTGGATCAAGGATCTAGAAGTAAAACCAAAGTGGATAAACTTCATTAGAGAAAAGCTTGCAAGAACTCTAGAAGTCCTAATCCACAACATAAACAGTCTCCCAAGCATCCTGAAAACCTACAACCAGGAGAGAATCAAGTAGAGGAATGAGACCTTCTAAGAATCAAATCCCTATGCATATTAAAAAACTTTTCCAACAAGGTAAAAAGGAAATCCATAGACTGGGGGGAAAATTTTGGTAATGACATGATAAGGGATTTATATTTAGAATTTATAGAATGCTCCAGTACCTCAACAAGATAATTTCAAAGTGGGCACAGGATAAGAACAAACACTTCACCAAAGAAGACATTCAGATGGTAAAAACAAACAAACAAACAAACAAAAAACACACACATGAAGAAAGGTTCAAAATCCCTAGATGTAAAAGAGAAGCAAAACAAAACAACTATGAAATACCATCTCACCCAAGTAACAATAGCAAAGTTCAACAGAGCAGCAAAAAACAAGTGCTGGCTAGGTTGTGGAGAAATTGGAACCCTTATTCACTGTTGGTGGGAGTATAAAATGGTACAACCACTCTGGAAGGCAATATGGAGCTTGCTCAAAAAGCTTAAATTAGAAATACCATTTGACCCAGCAATTGCACTACTGGGAATATACCCTAAAGAAAACAGAACTGCCACCCTAACAGATTTTTGCATACTCATGTTTATTGCTGCATTGTTCACCATAGTAAAGTGATAGAAGCAACCCAAGTGCCCATCAACGAATGAATGAATAGGGAAACTGTGATATACTGTGTAGCACTGAAAAACAAGGAACTCCTGAGGTATTATATAAAATGTGTGACTCTGGAGGACATTATGCTAAGTGAAATATTTCAGTCACATTAGGACAAATACTGCATAATGCCATTGTTATAAAACAAGACTGACATGGGGGTTGGGGAGAAACTAAGAAAAGAGAGGATAGATAACAAACACTGCATTTAAATTGATGAAAGAAAGAACTGTCTGAAAGAAATATATGACTAGGTATTATTTGGATGACAACAGTCCAGAACAAGAGCTGCATAGTAAAGTAAACTGGAGGGCAGGAGGAAGGGAGGAAAATGTGCAACAATGAATGAATGGAAACCCAAGTGTTCTGTAAACTTTCATTAAAATATCAATAAAAAAGAAAAGTAGTCTTAGTTATCTGTTGTTGTGAAGTACCAGCAAGTCAACTTCAACTCAAAGCAATCTCAGGAATAACAGATCTAAGCCCTGTTCTATCGTTCACATCCTCAAGGCCTTTAACATCATGAACACTGTGTCAATCCATTTTGTTGAAGATCTTCTTCTCTTTCTCTGACCTGACACCTTTCTCATATGAGGTCTTTTGTCAAGGTCTGACTCCTCCTGACAGCATGTCCAAAATAAGAGAGATGTGTTTAACATCCTTGCCTCAACAGAATACCTTGGCTGCATTTCCTCTAGTGCTCCTGTGACGGAAATGCCACACGTGGATGACTTTAACAAACAAAAGCTTAAAAGCCTAAAAGTTCTAAAATAGAGTTTCTGCTCTGAGGAAAGGCATTCTGCCTGTCTGTTCTGTCTTTTCTGTCTGTTATTTCTTCAGCTTCTGTAGGCCTGACATTCAGGGTAGTTCTCCATATATCCTGACCTTTTCCTATGTGGAAGGGCATCCCAGCACAGGAACCTGGGATTAGAGGGTGCTGCATTTCACCCTTAATCATTTCACAGTTATTTGGTGTATCAGGTCATAGAGGAGTCAGATCATAACTTCTGTATTAGGGACACATTTTAGGGAACAAAATTCAATCCATGACAATAGTTTTATAAAAGAAATTAAAAAAGAGCATAACTACTCACAAAATTGAGATTTCATAGGCTTATATTCCTCTAAAGAGAGGCCAACATCCTCTATTTTGCCTTCAGAGTCCTTGATGACCTGCCTTTGCCTGTTCTTCAGTTTTATCTGCTATAACTTCCCTCTTTTCTTTCTCTGTTTTCTTTCTCAGTTCCTCAAACATACAGGCTTCTTCCTTCTCTATGACTTCAGTACATGATGTTTTTTTTCTGGCTAAAGTATTCTTTTTGACCACCCTTCTCTACTCCCTTAATCTTAATTGCTACTTACTCTTCAAAATTTAAGTTACATGTCTTCCTCAAGGAAGTTTTAAATGTTCCTGACACTCTAGTTACATTTTTCTTATCACATGCCTTCATTTTCCTGAGACACTTAACACCACTGTCTTAAAACTTCAACTATATAATCAATCATTTAATTGCCGTTTCCCTTCTGTAGAGCAAAAACTCCAACATAGTAGGGACATAGCTGCTTTAGTCATTGTGATACTACCAGCATGTAGTACAGTTACCCAGTTGTTGTTATGTGCCATCAAGTCGCTTGAGACTCATAGTGACCCTATGTACAAGAGCCCACCTAGCCATCTCAAACACACTTATTCCCACCACTCTAGTCACAGAATCAATCCATATCATTGAAGGTCTTCCTCTCCTGCGCCGCCCCTCTATTCTGCCAAACATGATATCCCTCTCCAAGGACCAGTCCCTCCTCGCAGCATGCCCAAAGTATGTCAGACGAGTCTTCAGAATCCTTGACTCCAAGGAGCATTCCGGCTTCACCTTCTCCAAGATAAACCTGTTCGTTCTCCTAACAGTCCATGGTATATTCAACACTCTTCTCCAGCACCACAGCTCGAAGACATACATTCTCTATCATCCCTATTCACTGTCCAACTCTCTGATGCATAGCACGTAATTGCGAAGCCTATAGCCCAGATCAGGCCCACCTTAGTCTCTAGCCTGATATTGTTGCTCTTCAGTACTCTTGAGAGGTCCCTCACAGCTGACTTTCCCAATGCAATTCATCTCTTGATTTCCTGGCTGCTGGTACCAGGAGTGTTGACTGTGGAACCAAGTAAACTAAAACTGTTATTTATCTCAATCTCTTCATCATCCATACTGATGCTGCCAATTGGCCCAGTAGTGAGAATCTTTGTTTTCTTGATGTTGAGCTTCAATCCATATAGAAGACTATAGTCCTTGACCTTCTGCAGCAAGTGCTTCAGGTCCTCCTCAGTTTCAGCAAGCAGGGTTGTGTCATCTGCTGTAGGCACTTATAAACTAGTCATGGAAAGAGTTGATTCAGAAAAGCTAAAAGTATATTGGAGGCAAGAATGATGAGGCTTTGTCTCACATACTTTGGACATATTTCTAGGAAGGGCTATTCCTTGGAGAAGGACATGATGCTGGGAAGGGTGGAGGGTCAGCAGAGGAGAGAAAGACCCTCAACTAGGTGGATTGACATAGTGATGGCTGCAATGGGTTCTCGTGTATCAGGAAGTGTGAGGGTGGTGCAGGATAGAATAAAGGTCAAATCTTTTGTATACAGGGTCGCTAAGATATGTACTTGACCTTATAGCACCTAACAACAACAACAACAACATATATCATTAAAATAAAGACAAAAGTGAGCCATCGTCAATCATGATTAAATTCTGTTGCTCTGTGAACTATCTTCTTGTCAGGAAGGATTGGTTGGTGAGAAGTATACCATCCTCTCTTATTCTTGAAATTGCACAAAAGGCTAAAATCTCAGAGGACAATGTTAAATTTCCAAGTGCTCATATTTCTCAGTCATGAGCTATTGTTTTCAAGGATAGTTAAAGCAATTCATCCCATGCTCCTTTGTAATGGGACTTTGCTGACCCAGACAACAAGAGGTGGCTTCAACTTGCCCTCCCCTTAAATCTGGATCTTCATTATGACTTGTTTTGGCCAATTTCACTTGGTAGAAGTGATGTTGAGTGAGTTAAGTTTTTTTTTAAAATTTTATTTTATACTGGCTTGCATGATAGCCCTTGTGTACAAGTTGCCGTACAGCGGTAACTTGTCGTTGCTTATGCGGCTGAACACTGCGACAATGATGTGTCAAATGCGTTAATGGTTGGTTACCCAATGCGGACAGAGAGTGGAGTGGAGCTCCCCGATTAAAACAAGCTTGGAAGGAGGAGTGGCATTCACTTCCATAATAACTTGCATCCGGAAACCCTATGAACTTGGAGAGAGGATGAGAGACACCCAAGCATCGAGGATTCTCCTTCATAGGGTCGCTAAGAGTTGCCTGCGACTTGAAGGCACTTAGCAACAAGAACAAGAACAAGAACAAGAACAACAACAAAAACTGTTTTGCATACAAAATTCATAACACACTGTGTTTCACATTTTCCTTCACTCATATTGTGTTTCATACAATCGTTCCAATACATTGTGGTTTCTGTTTATTTTTCTTTTCATAATGTGTTTCCACATAATTAGTCTTTTTTTAAATATACATTTTTTTTTAATACCGGTTTACTTGAAAAGTTTGTATACAAAGTTTTCCACATTGGATCTTTCCCATTTCCTTAACCCACCTCTCCTTCCACCCATCAAATTGTGTAACTCTTTGGTTACTCCCCCTTCCTCGCACCTCTGTTCCCCTCCCTTTATATCCTCAGAACACAGGAAAAATGATTTTATAAATCACTACCTAACTTGGGAGGGACCATAGAGCATTATGTTAAGTAAACTAACTCAGTCCCATAAGGACAAATACTGTATAATGCCATTATTATAGAATAGATAACTAGAAAACCTTTTAGCCTCTTTCCTTAAGAACTCTTATATGGTCTATCCTCTTCCACTAGTTTGTAGGGTTGCCCTGAGGCCACTATGTAAAGAAACTGGCTTAGTCTATTTGAGAATGAAAGGCCACATGCAGAAGAATCAAGGTGGCCCCACTGACACCAGCACTAACTTTCAGGTAAGTGGATGAGGCCCTTAGCCAACTCTCTTACTGAAACTATCCACATGAGTAAAGTGAGCTTAGAAAAGAAAAAAAATGGAGAAAATGTCTGAGCATGGCTTTGGGATGATCACAAACCATTCCTGGGCCAGGCAAATCTTTGAGGGTCCAACTGAAACATCAGTCCTCCTAATTTCCACATGATGACCCCATTTCCCCTTCTCTAAACAATCATACCCTTGCTCCTGACTCCCCCTGTCACATTCAGGGTGACTCATAAAACCCATCCAAATCGTCACTCTTTCTAACCATAGATCCCAAAGATGAACCCGACAAGAGAAATGACTCATAGAGGACTTTGATCAAGTTTGAGGGTGCTGTCAGTGAACACGTTCTTGCTGAAAAGTGGTCACATTTTCTCTCCTCTTGGGACATGGGACTTCTAAGGGAGAAACTGAGAGAGGCAAAACCACCACGAACTTCTCATACTTGTTGCTGTTGTTATGTGCTGTCGAGTCAGCTTGCAACTCTTAGCAACCCCATGTACAACAGCCTGAAACTCTTCTCTGTCCTGTGCCAATCGCACTGTCTCAGATACACCCATCCCTATTACCCCAGTCGTTGAATCAATTCACCTCATAGAGTGTCTTCCCCTCCTGCGCCTGCCCTCCACCCTCCCAAGCATGATGTCCTTCTTATGAATGGTCTATATCTATATCTATATCTATATCTATATCTATATCTATATCTATATCTATCTATCTATCTATCTATCTATCTATCTATCTATCTATCTATCTATCTATCAAACAAAGGATCATAGTTTAGACTCACCTTTGGGTGCCCTGAAAAAAAAAATCAGTTATTGAAACTGTGACAATTTCCCCCAAACAACTGGTGAGCCTATGTTGTTGTTGTGTGCCATGGAGTTATAACCGATCCATAGCTGACCCTCCAATGGGTTTACAGATGCAGTTAATCACACAGCAGGAGAATGTGCTAAGAGTAGCTCGTGGATTTAAGCCAAGTGCCTTCAAGATTGAAGTACAATTTCTTATCACTAGGCCACTTCAGTTCCCCTGTGATCAGTGACACCCTGGAGGAATGCATTTCTTAGAACAATCAACCATCAAGATAAAAAGGGAGCCTTTGCCCACAGATAAGCTCAGAAGGCAGGAAAGGAGAGAGAAAAGAAGGATGAACAGACATGAGAAACCCAGGAAGGAAGTGGGTAGCACTGTTACAATGTGGAGATTACAATCTATGTAATGAGAGACATAATATACCCGAATTGTTGAAGGAAAAACTTATTTTCTCTATAAACTTTCACTCAGATCATATGAAAAAAACTTAAATTTTTTTTTCCTTTTGAGAAAGTAAAAGTTTTATGGATCTAGTTCTACTCTAATACATAAGGATTTTGATGTCTGGGTTGATTAAATGGCAATGGGTCTGAGGAGACGAGTATATATATCACAGAAAGGTCACCCTCCCCTATATATACACACACTGTTGTTGTTCTTATTAGGTGTTGATGAGTCAGCACCACTCATTGAGCCTCCTTGATCCTGTGCTAGCCTCACAATCTCTGCCTAAGGAGGCAGAGGAGAGGGTGAATTCTCCTTGTCTTAAAGGGTTGATCTAAAGTTTTCTAGGTTCCAAAGATCTGGATCTTTCTAACTCAGATCTGAAGTGTGGGGCGGTTGTTAAGGTGTGCCAAGAGGATAGGAGCACCACTCAAAGATTTGGGGGCTGTGCTGCCATGTCCGAGGGGGAGGGAATGGTACTTAGTGGGGTCAAGAAGCCTAAAACTAAAGGTCTTCCTCTAATTTTGATATTACATTCTTCAAGAAGCTGGACTCTGAAGGAAAATGTGGTATCAAAATTAGGGAGAAGACTCATCATGAACCTGCATTATGCAGTTGACATAACTTTGCTTGCTGAAAGTGAGGAGGACTTTCAAGTGCTTCAGCACTTGTTGCAAAAAAAAAAAAAAATCAAAGAATACAGCTTTCAGTATAGATTGCATCTGAATGTCAAGAAAACAAAAATTCTTGACATTGGACCAATGGACAAGATCATGATGATGTAAAAAAAAAAAAATTGTAGCTGTCAACAACTTCATCTTACTTGCAGCCACAATCAACACTGTTGGTACCAGCAGTCAGGAAATTAGGACACGTATTGCACTGGGAAAGCCTGCAGTCAGTAACCTCTCCAAATTATTGAGGAGTTATGATGTCATTTTGAGGGCTAAGGTGCATCTGATTCAGGCCATGGTTTTTCTGATCACTTGTTATGCATCTGAGAGCTGGTCAATGAATAATGATCACAGAAGAAGAACTGACATCTTTGAGCTATGGTTCTGGAGAAGAGTACCGAACCTCCCACAAACTGCTAAAAGACAAAAAAAAATATTTCTTGGAGAAAGTGCAGCCAGAATGCTCTGTAGAGGCAAAGATGATAAAAATCTTCGCTTCATATATTTTGCATGTTGCTAGGAGGGGCTTTCTTTGGAGGACATCATGCTCAGAAATGCAGAGGGTAGGTGAAAGGGAAGAAGACCTTCAACCAGGTGGATTGACACAGTGACTGCCTCAATGGGCTCTAATGTGTCAGGAAGTGTGAGTATGACGGAGATAGGCCAAGATTCAGATCTGTTGTTCATTGGATTGCTATGGGCTATGCTCAACTCAATGTCACCTGATAACAACAACAAAAAAAGCTGAAGGAGCAGAGTTGCCATCCCAGAGGGGCCTGGAAGGTGGAGTTGAACCCCAGGACCAAGGAAACCTCAGAATCCAGAGGCTATGGCCAATATCCAGAGTCCAGAGGGTGTCTGAGAAGACAGAATTATATTCAAGTTTTGAGAGTAAATGTAATTTGTTCTGCTGAGTTTTGGTCTTGTTAGGCCCCTGTTATGGAGCTTTGTTGCCACCATAGGTTAAATTTCAACACACAGATGCTGCCCTGGATGTGCTCACTAAGTTGTGCTAAGAAATCTGGAGGACAGCCACCTGGCCAACTGACTGGTAGAGATCGATATTTGTTCCCATTTCAAAGAATGGTGACCCAACAGAGTGTAGAAATTATTGAGCAATATCATTAATACCACATGTAAGCAAGATTCTGCTGAAAATGATCCAAAAATGACTGGAGTAGCACGTCAAAAGAGAACTGCCAGATGTGCAGGCTGGGTTTAAAAGAGGGTGTGGTCGCTTTCTCAAAAAGTTGCAAATAGAGATACCATTTGACCCAGCAATTCCACTACTGGTACTATACCCCAAAGAGACCATAACTGACATCCAAGCAGACATATGCACACCCATGTTTATTGCAGCTTTGTTCACAATAGCAAGGAGTTGGAAACAACCTAAGTGCCCATCAACAAACGAATGGATAGAGAAGCTGTG
>NW_006399759.1:17754259-17760843 GCF_000299155.1 Elephantulus edwardii | reverse complement strand
ATATTCTATCTCCACACCTTTTCAATCTGTATGCAGAACAGATCATCCAGGACTCTGGGCTGAATGACGAGGAACGTGGCATCAGGATTGGTGGAAGATTCATCAACAACCTGTGTTATGCAGATGACACAACCCTGCTTACTGAAACTGAGGGGGACCTGAGGCACTTGCTGCAGAAGGTCAAGGACTGCAGCCTTCAATATGGATTGAAGCTCAACATCAAGAAAACAAAGATTCTCACCACTGGGCAATTGGCAGCAACAGTATGGATGGTGAAGAGATTGAAATAGTTAACAGTTTTAGTTTGCTTGGCTCCACAGTCAACACTCTTGGTACCAGCAACCAGGAAATCTGGAGAGGAATTGCACTGAGAAAGTTAGCTGTCAAGGACCTTTCCAGAGTACTAACGAGCAATGATGTCAGGCTGGAGACTAAGGTGCACCTGATCCGGGTCATAGTCTTCACAATTGTGTGCTATGCGTTGGAGAGCTGGACCGTGACTAGGGATGATAGAAAGAGAATTGATGGCTTTGAGCTGTGGTGCTGGAGAAGAGTGTTGAATATACCATGGACTGCTAAGAGAGGATGAAACCAGGCTGCTTCTTGGAGTCAAGGATTCTGAAATTTCATCTGACATACTTTGGATATGTTGCAAGGAGGGACCAGTCCTTGGAGAGGGACATCATGTTTGGGAGAGTGGAGGGACAGTGCAAGAGAGAAAGATCCTTGATAAAATTAATCAATTCAGTGATTAGAGTAATGCAAGTCGGTGTGTCAGAGACAGTGACACACAATTGATACAGGATAGAGCAGGGTTTAGGGCTCTTGTACATAGGGTCGCTATATAAGTTGCAAGTGACTCAATGGAACATAACAACAACAACAACTAACAAAATGGTTAGTGGTTTGAACCCATCAGCTATTCCAAGGGTTAAAGTATTCTTCCATACAATTCATAGTTTCAGAAACTTTATGGAGGTAATTAGCCTATAGGGTTTGCTCAAGGGCCAAGCCGATTTATTGAGTTCAAACAAATTCAATAGCAGGAGGTAGTGAGCGGGTGGTATCTGTTATTTTTTTCTTCCCTTCAGTTTCTCTTATCTGTAATGAAAATTTCTACCTTGTACCTTTCCACCATTGTACTTTGGAAACAGATAATTTGCATTCTGAAGTTTACAGGTTCACAGATGAAGGGGCATTTTGCTCCAGGATAGAATATGCTTAAAGTCTCACCCATTTGTGATTGAGATGATTCAGAAAATGAGGTTTTCTTCTTTTTTTGAGTTCATTTATGACTTCAGGGATGATGTGATGGGGTGAACCTATTGTGCATATGAAATTTGCACAATATGAAATTTGTGGGACCAAAATGGAATGTTGCTAATTGAACTGTGTCTCCCCTCAAGAATGTGTTATAAATCCTAACTTCTATGTCTGTGGTTATAATCCCATTAGGGAATGAGCTGTCTTTGTTGAGGAAACAGAACTAGTTTAGAGTGTGTTTTAAGTCTCTTTCTTTTGATACATAAAAGAAATTAAACATGAAAGCAAAAGAAGCAGAAATAGAGCTAAATAGATGATAAGATAGAAGGAGGTTGCCGGGTCCACAGATTTTGAAAGAAGACAAAGGCTTTCTCCAGAGCCAAGAGCTACCCCTAGAGCAAGGACCCTGAATCTGGGCTTCTATCTTCCAATCAATCAACTAACTAACTAACTAACTAACTAACTAACTAACTAACTAGCTACTAAAGCCATTCATTAGTGGCTTTCTGTTATGGCAGTTTTAAAGAACTAAGATACAAGCTGATTGAATATCTGAAAGTGTGTATTGACGGAAGGAGAGCTGTACATCAGAAGCTGATGACTCTTCACTAGTAATTACAAAAACTAGGCACTCTGGTGGCCTAATGGGAAGAAGTTGTGCTGCAATCCCAAAGGCATGTGGTTCAAATCCACCAGCTCCTATATAGGAGAAGGATGGGCACCTTCCCTCCGTGAGATTAACTGCCTCTGAAAACCTGCTGGGAGGGTCATCTATGGGTTGTTTCTGACTCGATGGCACACAACAAAAATTATTATTGAGCACTTAACTAAATGCCAAAAGAACTCTGGTGGTGTAGTCTATAGGGATTTTTGATGTTAACTCAAAGGTTGAGTCTCTCTGGTGGTTCGAACCCACAAGCAGCTAGCTTGTGGAAGCAGCTAGTTGGAAGATAGGTAATCTCCTCCTGTGTGATTTACATGTTCAGGGACCCAGCTGTGAGCTGGTTCTGACTTCATGGCAATGAATGATACCAGACACCTGGAACTCTTCTGAACAATTTACACGTCAAAATTAATTTCATTCTCATAACAACAGTAAGGGAGGCACAATTTCCTTTATTTCTAGATAGAAACTGAAGTACAAAGAGGGGAAATCTAGTCAGCAGCGTGGCCGAGATAGGTCTGACTGCGTAACAGCCGCAACAACACTGTTTCTAGGAGTCTCTCTCTCTCTCTCCCACCCCGCCCCGCCCCACCGCTGAGACTAGAACTCATAATTGTAATTGTGTTGAGTTTCCAAGGCTGTAAATCACACAAATTCAAACCACCAGAAAGATATACCCTTTGGGTTAACAGTGTGACTCCGTCTGGATTACACCATCAGCTCTCCCTTCTAGCCTGTGAGATGCAAGAACATCTTAGGCAAGGGCTTCTCAAATTTTAATGTTCAAACAAATCTCCCAGAGAGTTTGTTAAAACCCTAGTTCTTTTTTTTTTTTAAATTATATTTGTTTATTTACAAAGTTTGTATATATTGCTTCTCACATAAACTCTTTCTCATTTCCTTTACCTTCCCGCCCCTCCACGCATCAAATTGTGATTACCACCACCCCCCCCACTGCCCATCCTCACCCCTGTGCTCCCCCTGACTCTGCCTTGAATCCTCATACATGTTCTACAATAATGGTCTTACACAATATTTATTCTTATGGGACTGAGTTAGTTCACTCAGCACAATTCTCTCCAGACCCTCCCAAGTTAGAGAGTAATCTACAAAATCTTCTCTCCTGCATGCTGCATAGTATTCCGTTGTGTGAATGTACCATAATTTTTCAATCAATTCAACTGTGGTTGGACATCTGGGCTGTTTCAATGTTCTTGTGATGGTGAATAACACTGCTATGAACATTGGTGTACAAGTCTCTGTCCCCAGGCCAGAGATTCTCTATTTCTCACAAGTTGTTTCTGGTCATATGATAATACTTTTGAGAAGCAAAACCTAGAAGCGCATTGAAATGCCTTCTAGCTGTAAGGATCTAGTTGCCCCCTCACATACACTGGCAATCCAGGAGAGGACAGTCCTACCCAGATTAAGATGAGAAGGAAGAAAACAGGGTAAAGACCAAGTCTGGTAGGAAGGAATCAGGGCTCCAGAACATGAAACAATCTAGAAACAATCCCAGCCCATCACTCTACCTTTTCTCTCATAGCATTTCCCTCTTTACTTGCATAACTGTTATAGTTTATGAGAGGAAACAGATCACACACACACACACACACACACACACACACACACACACCCTTTCTGGCCTAAGCAGGGCAGATCTTCCTAGAGTGTGCACAGGCAGCCACCACCATCTAGCTCCTGCTGAGGGGAAGAGTGAAGTGACAGCCTGGGAAGTGGGAACTGATCTCCAATAAGTCTTGTTTCCTCCAATCTATCTCTTCTTCTCTCCACCTTTGCCTTAGATTTTTCTTCCTGTCTGGATGGACAGGGAGGATCTTAGTGTAAAGCTTGTTTTCTGGTGGTGTAGTCTGTGACAAGTTGGACTGCAAACCTAAAGGCTGCACCTCTCAGTGGTTTGAATCCCCCAGCGGTTCTACAGGAGAAAAATGGGTCATTTTCTCTCACATGATGTACAGCCTTAGAAACCCAACGGAGGATCAGTTATGAGTTGGCCCTGACTTTATTGTCAGTGAAATTGAGAGCCCTTGCTTCTTCCTCGTTGAGCTATCCTCCCGAATGCTGTGTGCATGATTTTATGAAAAGATACATAATGTCATCCACCCTTCCTTAAAGCAAATGGAATAACATATTTACATTGTTGGTGTTTTCCATAAGGAGTCATGCTGCTAACATAATAGCCTATTTGATTCCACCAGCAGCTCTCAGGGTGAAATATAGGCAGTTTCCTCCCATGTGATTTACAGCCTCCAAAGTCCTGCTGGAAGGCCAGCTATGAGTCATCTCCAACTCGAAGGCAATAAGTTTTTGAGTTGGAAAAAAATTCAATGACTCCCTGTTGCCCTCAATTTCAACTACACAGCTTTGGTACAGAAGCATTAACCCAGTAGACCTGACGGCTTAATGTTGGCTCTTGGTTGGTGTTTGGGAACTTAGGTTTTGAGGAGAGTTCTCATCATTAATTGATAAGAATGGCTTCCAGTGCCTGAAATGTACAAACGACATGGAAGGACACCTGCTTTCCCTCTGGGAGTCTAGCTTTTGGACTCATGTCAGGCAGCAAAGGTACATAAGCACATAAATTGTCAGGCTCCAGACCTCCTTTCCAGTCTAGGATTCTCACGCAGTGTTTTCCTTGTTGAGGCACGTTCCTGTGACACTGAAGTAAAGCAGAGTCCTGGGAAGGTGTTGTGAAGTGTTTTCAACACAACCTCCTCACAAAAGCGTCCTCTGTTCCCAGATTCCTTATATAGGCCCCAGCCTGTGTTATAAATAGCCGCAGACACATCTTCTGTGGCAACACAGTGGAATGTGGCAATCCACTGTGGATTCGGCTCCTCCCTATTGCAAAATTCTGACATCATAAAAGTACACAAGAAGTGAATCATCCCTGCACAAGCTTGGATTAGATCATTTGCTTTCAAGACTGATAAAAAAGGGAAGAGAAAAACTTGGTGTTCTATTCCCTCTGGCCTGAGATGAGGGTAGTATTTCCCATCCCTCTAACAGCTAGCTCCCTTTCAGCTGTGAGATTAATTTATTTAAGATCATATTCCTCTAGATTCCATTTTTTACAATATACTGTATTCATTGGAACTCATGTCAAACAATGTCAATCAAAGAAGGTATTGAAAAGAACAATATTTGACAAAAAGAATTAATTCACTGCTTTATAAAAACTCTTCCCCACCCGTGCACTTCATGGCAGGATTGGCAATAGCATCTTTTCCCACAACAAATGAGCTCCCCTTAACTGAAGAAGTTAACCTGAATAAGGTAACAAACTGAATAACTGGATAAGTTAAGCTCCCCTTAACTGAATAAGGGGAGCTCCTTACCTTATTCAGTTAGCTTATGCCCATAACTGAATCAAGGGGAGCTCATTTATTGGAAAAAACACTCCAAACTATTGTGAAAGTCAGTGGATTCAGATGCCACAAACTGGCCCTACTGACCAAATCAAGCCTGATTTACCTGTACGAATTTTGAACAGCATGATAGTGTTTGGTGCTTTGTTTCTTGTTGTGTTTTCAGTCTCTCTCTCTAACTTTTTTTTTTTTTTTTTTTTAATTCTGAATTTACACCGCTTAGATAGGAAATGTTCTCCAATCCTGCACGGTCCTTACTACTCCCTAATCTCTTCCTCACAATTACAGCCCCTGCTTATCCCTGTGGATATTTAAGTTTCCAGTCTCTGAGTCCTGGTCCTCACCTTATAAACGTGGAAACTGATAGGCTCAAAGAATGAACAGCTGGTAAGTATTGTTGTTAGGTACCGTCCAGTCGAGCATGACCTAAAAAGATCGTCTGAACAACAGTTCTGAACCCTGTTCTATCCGGCACCAACCTAAGTAGAGCCCATTTTGGCAGTCACCGTGTCAATCCATCTGGTTGAGGGTCTTCCTCTCCTTTGCTGCCCCTCCATCCTTGTCAGCACCACGTCCCTGTCCAAGTAATAGCACCTCTTAGCAACATGCCCAAAGTACGTGAGGTGAAGCCTCGTCATCTTTGCCTCCAAAGAGCATTCTGGTTTCACCCTCTCAGGCTGGTAAGTGGAAACATTAAAAAGCCTGTCATCAGTCTCTGAGCATGAAGCTTCCTCCTTCACCCTCATTGTATCCACACACCACTTTCTTGTGCGTTTGACTAAACGTAAAAATAAACACACGTGTAATTTCGGCACGTGCCGCTGGACGGCAGTCACTGGCTGGCGTGGGTTTTGTAATGGCAGCACTTCAATAACGGCGAGTTCCTCTTTCCTTTCTAAACTTGCTCACTTAGGGTGAGACAAGTCTTGTGTTTTTGCTGTCATAGGCAAATCTCAAGAGAGGGAGGAGGCACGCTCTCCGATTTCTGCCTTTCGCCGGTTCTTCTCTTACTGTCAAATGCTCTGGTTGAGGAATCCAGAACGCAGACTGCATTGTTTTTTATTCTTTTTATATATAAAAAAAAGAATACACACACACACACACCCAGAAAACCCAAAACTTCTCTCTACATAAACCCCATACAATAAGTGTTTCAGATGTTATGAATGTGTTTTTAAAATTTTATTTATTTTTTTAAAATATATTATTAATTTCAGTAACAATTTACAGAGACTTTGGGTTTCCATTCATTCATTGTTGCCCTTTTC
>NW_006399759.1:17752738-17753264 GCF_000299155.1 Elephantulus edwardii | reverse complement strand
GTGTGTGTGTGTGTGTGTGTGTGTGTGTGTGTGTGTGGTTTGTGTGAGTTTTACTTACCTTTTTGTGCCTTTTGTCTTACCTTCCCGTTCATTTTTAGAACTGTAGACTTCAACCTATGACTACCCTTTTGAACTGAGAAGACTAGGGCTGGAAGGAAAATGCCTGAAAACTACTATTTTTTTCTATCGAAATGGGACACAAGGACTAGATTTTTATTTTTCGTTTTGGAAAGTCAGTCACTTACCAAAAAGACCTGAAGAGCCTCTGCAGGTCAAGATACTGCCACCTAGTGTTGAGAACGTAAGTCAGAAAGGTGACTCTCGTCCTTACAGTGTGCCACACAGTTGGAACCGACCCATACCTGACCTGCCAGGCTGCTGGGCAGCCGGTGGATTCAAATTGAGCGCCTTTGGGATTGCAGCACAACTTCTTACCACTAGGCCTTCAGAACTCCCTACTGGTGATTGTTGTTGTTACATCACTCCCACCAGTAATTACCAATGTATTTTGATTGTTGTTGTTGTT
>NW_006399759.1:17743798-17752298 GCF_000299155.1 Elephantulus edwardii | reverse complement strand
TTTTTTTTAATATTCTTAAAAATTTGGAAATAAAAATACTCATTTATCCAACCATCCTGTTGCTAGGTATATGACCTAAAAGAACTGAGAGCTGTGGCATGAACAGACACAGGCACATGTATGTTCACTGCAACATTGTTCATAATAACAAAGAGATGGAGACACCTAAGTGTCCCATCAGCAGATGAATGGAGCTTGCTGAACCTGAGAAGGACCTGAAGCATTTGCTTCAGAAGGTCAAGGACTGCAGCCTTCAGTATGAATTGAAACTCAACATCAAGAAAACAAAGATTCTCACCACTGGGCTGATTGGCAACATCATTATTGATGGTGAAGAGATTGACATTGTCAACAGCTTTAGTTTGAGTGGCCCTCCATCTGGCTTCTGAGGCTGTGAATCTTTGTGGGAGGACTCTGTCCTTCTTTCTTCTGTGGAGTGACTGGTGAGTGTTAACCTCTGACCTTTCATTTGCCGGTACCGTAAGTTACATACCATTGCACCAGGGCTCCTAGGGTGAAAGGAAAGACACAGATAATAAAGGGAGGATCAGTACAGTATCACTAAAGAAATGGAAGACAGGGAGAGTTGCACAAGAAATACAGTCAACAAAGGTATACACAATTGTATACAATCCTGCAATCAGTGAGAACTATATTAATCTACAAGTGTGCACATAGGCAGACAGGTGAAATAAGAAAACCATTTCCCAGCTTAAACAGTACTATCTACATACCGAAGTTATTTCAAATGGACATGAAAAGTTTCAGAAATCTCAGATGACTATTAACATTTTAATTTAGATTCATTAAAATTGCTGTTGCTACTGGTGTATTGCTGAGTCAGTTCTGACACACAGGACCCTACAAGACAAAGTAGAACTTCTCGTTTTGCAGGATCCGAACTGGACTTACATGAGACCGTGGTGCTAGAGACATCATAGTCAATGTTAGATGTCTTGGCCAAAAGCGGAGAGTACCAGAGGAGTGTCTATCTGTGATTCATTGACTATGCAAAGACATTTGACTGTGTGGGTCACAGTAAATTGTGGCTGACCTTGAGGAGAATGGGAATCCCAGAGCATTTAAGTGTGCTCAAGGTGAACCTATGCTTGGACCAGGAAGCTGTAGTGAGAACAGAGCAGGGAAACGCTTTATGGTTCAGGATCAGGAAAGGTGTGCACCAGGGATGCATCCTATCTCCAAATCTTTTCAAGCTATATGCAGAACAGATCATTCAGAAGACTGGACTTTTTGAGGAGGAATGTGGCATCAGGATTGGAAGAAGACTCATCAACAATCTGCATTATGCTGATGACACAACCTTGCTGAAACTGAAGAAGACATGAGACATTTGCTGCAGAAGGTCAAGTTCTGTATTTTTCAATATGGATTGAAGCTCTCCTTCAAGAAGACAAAGATTCAGTTGGTAGCCAATCAAGAAAAAAAAAAATAAAAGAAAACAATGATTCTTACCACTGAGCCAATTGGCAGCTTCATGATAGATGAGAAGAGTTTGAGATGTTAACAGCTTGAGCTTGCTTGGTTCCACAATCACCACTCTTGGCACCGGCAGTCAGGAAATCAAAAGACTAATTGCATTGGGAAAGGTTGCTGTCTGGGACGTCTCTAGAGTACTGAAGAGCAATGATGTCAGTCTAGAGACTAAGGTGCACCTGACACAGGCCACAGACTCTGTAATTACTTGCTATGCGTCAGAGAGCTGGACAGTGAATAAGGATGATAGAAGAATCAATGCCTCTGAGTTGTGATGCTGGTGAAGAGTGTTGAACATACTATATAAATTACCAGGAAAACAAGCAGGTCTGTCTTGGAGATGATGAAACCAAGCTGAAGCTCCTTCTCACATACTTTGGGCACATGGCCAGGAGGGACTAATCCTTAGAGAAGACATCATGCTCAGAAGGTAGAGGGATAGCGCAGGAAAGGAAGACCCTGGATGAGATGGATTGTTTCAAGGAATGGAGAAATGGGATTAGGTGTGTTGAAGATGATGAGATTGTCTCAGGAGAGGGTCTCATGATGCATGGAGAAGAAACAGGTTGTTAACAATTTCAGCTAGCTTGATTCCACAGTCAACACTCTTGGCATCAGCAGTCAGAAAAATCAAAAGACAAATCACATGAGGAAAATCAGCCATCAGGGGCCTCTCCAAAGTGCTGAGGAGCACTTTATCAGTCTAGAGACTAAGGTGTTCTTAATCTAAGCCATGGTCTTTGTAATTACTTGCTATGCATTAAAGAACTGGACAATGACTAAGGATGACAGAAGAAAAAATCAATGCCTTTGAGTTGTGATGCTGGAAAAGAGTATTGAACATACCATGGACTGCTAAGAGAATAAATAGATCTGTCCTGGAAAGAGTTAAACCAAGCTGCTTACTGTAGGCAAGAATTTTGAAGTTCCATCTCACTACTTTGGGCATGTTGACAGGAAAGGCCAGTCCTTGGGGAAGGACATCATGCTTCTTGATGAATGGGTGCAGGGTCAGCACAGGACAGGAAGACCCTGGAGTATATGGATTGACACAGTAACTGGGGTAATGGAGGTAGCTGTATCAGAAATAGACTGGCTCAGGACAGGACAGGTTTCAGAGCTGTTGTACATAAGGTTTCTAAGAATCACAGGTGACTTGACGGCACATAAAACCACCACCACCACCACCACACAGAATTACTATGAATAGAATTCAACTTGACAATGAACAACAACTATGTCAGTCTGAGCTGGGTCCCCAAACGATCCAGATGGAACATCTTGAGTTTGTTTGTTTGGGCTCCCCCTCTACATGAAATAGTATGGCTAGTTCTAAAATAACCTTTCCATTTTGAAAGTTTATTGCATAGAGTTGGAAGGTTGACAATTTTCCCACAGTCTGCAAGCAACTCCTTAAATCAAGAAGAATTTAATAACCAGATGCCTGTCAAGAAAGTCCATTATATTGCTGGTAAACTTAATACATATTTATTAGTAAATAGATTATTATTACTTTAATTATGGCAGGATATCTGGTACAAGTAGTCACTGACTTAAGATAGGTTCCAGGTACAAGAAGCCATACTTAATATTTTTTTACATTTTTTTATAACTACGAATTACATTTGCTCAGGCAATAGCTTCAACAGATGGAGATATGGTGATATGCAATTTCTGGAGGAATGACAATATTCTGGAAGAATGATACTATTATAATAATAATTAAAACGGATCTGGAACATTTGGAACTTTTCGTCTTCTTAAAAGGATGTTATGGGAAAATGTATGCAGGAGACATGGAAGAAATTGCTGAGTTATGGGAGCCTGCTCCCAGCATTTAATCATTATCATGTGATGGAAGAGATTAGTGGAAAAACCACGCAATGGTAAGAATGCCAAATTAAGAACTTCATATTGTTGGAGAGCAACACCTCATAGTTCGTAAGGAAGGAGAATGAATGGAACAAGAGTTTGTGAATTTTGAAGAGGAAAGAAAAGCAGAAGAAGAAATAAATAATGAGGAAAGAGGTAGGGAGAAGTTGTCAAAACTTGTTTAGTAAGAGAATTCGCTCAAGGTTTTTTTTCTAAATGAAATAGGAAGCTTCAGTCACTCGAATGCATGGGCCCAAATGCTGATCACCTTGCTAAAGTTGATAGATTTGGAAATCAATGACATGTCACCTAGAAGTGGTTGATATGAAGTTCCATGGAGTCACAATGACTCCTAACAACCCAGACAGTGGATCTGAACCCTCTCCTACCCTGTGTCATCCCAATCATTTATGACACTCTTGAGCCCATTGTTAAAGTCACTGCATCAATCTATCACATTGAGGGTCTTCCCCTCTTTGCTGATGTTCCACCTTTCAAGTCATCATGTCCTTTTGCAAGGACTAACTAGCCCCTCCTAACAACATGTCCACAGTATGTGAGGTCAAGTTCCACTACTTGTTTGTTCTTTTGGCAGCCTGTGGGATATTCTTCTCAAGCACCACAATTTAAAGGCACCGACTCTTTTTCTGACATCCTTATTCATTATTTAACTTTCAAATGCATAGCAAATGAAAAGACTATCTCTTGAGTCAGTTGCATTTTAGTTTTCAAACTGACATGTTTGCTTTTTAGCACTCTGGAGAGGTCCTTGACAGCCGATATTCCCAATGTAAAACTTCTTTTCATTTCCCGGATTCTGGTGCCAAGGGTGTTTGTTGAAGTCATTGACAATTTCTATCTCTTCTTCATCAATCCTGATGTTGTTTATTTTCCTGGAGGTGAAAATTTTTATTTTCTTGGTGTTAAGATGTAACCCATTTTGAAAGCTATGTAGTCTTTTTTTCTCACTTTCGATTAGCAAGCACAACTCCCTATGGACTTTGCCAAAGACACAAGCAAGGTTGTGTCATCTAGAAAACGCAGGTTGCTGATGAGTCTTCCTCCAATCCTAATGCCACATTCTTCTTCATAGAGTCCAGCTTCTTGAATGATTTGTCCTGCATATAGATTGAAGAGGTGTAGAGAAGAGATAAAGCCCTGATGCACATCTTTCCTGATTTTAAACCATGCAGTGTTTCTTTGATTTGTTTGAACAACAGCTTCTTTGTCTAGGTATAGATTTCACATGAGTATAATCAATTGTTCTGGAATTTCCATTCTTCTCAATGTTAGCCATAATTTGTTAGCCAAAAATGCCTTTGCATAATCAATAAAACACAAATAGGAATTTTTCCGGAATTCTCTGCTTTCAGCCAAAATCTATCTGACATTAGCAATGGTGCCAAGGCTTCTTCTAAATCCAACCTGACTTTCTGGAAGTTCCCTATTGATGTACTGTTCCAACTGTTGGGAAAAATGTCTTCTTAGATGTGATTTCAGAATCCATTTAGAATGCAGTCATCAGAATATAACCTTTTTCATAAGCCAGGGAGTACCTTTAGTAGATTTTTAAATTGTGATTAAAAGGAGGTGACTTTTGTTAAAAGTTGTTTTACATTTCTTGTAATCAGGAGATGTAGCATATCTTTTATCATTTTTCTGATGTCTTCTACAGGTTACAATTTAACTTAGAAGGATTTTTTCTTTTAAGCATCATCTGACATACTTTGAACATGATCCAAGGAGGTCCTTGGAGAGGGACATCATGCTTGGGAGGGTGGAGGGACAGCGCAGGAGGGGAAGACCCTCTATGAGGTGGATTGATTCAGTGACTGGGGTAATTGGGTTAGGTGTGTCGGAGACAGTGAGATTGGCACAGGATAGAGCAGGGATTAGGGCTATTATACATAGGGTCGCTATGAGTTGCAGGGAACTGATGGCACATAACAATAGCAACAACAGCACATGAAAAATTAGGGAGCTCTGGTGCCTTAGTGGCAAGAAGCTGCACTGCAATCCTGAAGGCAAGCAGTTCTGGGCCAGCAGGTGCTCTGCAGGAGAAGGATGGGCAATCTCCTCACTTGTGATTAACTGCCTCTGAAAACCCACTGGAGGGTCAGGTAGGGTGGGTTCCAACTCGATTGTACAGAACAATAACAACATAAAATTTATACAGATGTGTGCATAAACATGTATATGAAAGCATCTTAAGGGATATAATTGTTAAACATTCTTTAGAGTTTGACATCTAGTGAAATATTTTAAAATATATTCATTTTGACTAAAGTGTAAGATCCTAGTTTTTTTCAGGGGGGAAAAAAAAAAACCCCATGTAAATTTTGCCACAAGGTGGCGCTAAAATATAATAAAATTCCAATCACTGATGGGGATCTTTGATGAGTGAGGCGTGATTTGCAGACAGAGTAGTGGAGACACTGAGGGAGGTAGGAGTGGGTGGAAAGACTAAATAAATTAAGTAGAAGGCTGGAGATAAATTAACATTCCCCTTTTTCTTCCTGAAGGATAACTTCTTTCTCTCACTGGTGGGGGTATGTTATCTCTCATACAATGAACCCATATATCAATAAAATGAATTATGAAAACGATTTGTTCTCATGGAAGAAACTAATTTTATCATTGCCTTTTAGTGAGAGTATATTGTGAAGGGTGAGGAGAAGCAGAGAAAAGACTGAGTTTACATCACCTACTTTGGGAATGCTTATCACATGAGCAGTGAATTGAAGTAGTCAGTCTTCATAGAGCTTGTCCAAGTAGCTGAACAAAAAAAAAACCGTCATAAGAATAAGCTGTTTCAGAACATGGGTGTGTCTATTTGTTGACATATATATTTGCCAAATACATATTTTTAGAAGTTATTGCAATATTGAGACTCGAGTTTGGACATTTCATATAATTAAGTAATGAGTGTACTTAACTAATCCCTCTTCCTGACTCTTAATATTAAAAAAAAAATGATATGGATGTGGTGAAAGTTTGTTTTGCATTTTATTATTATGTAAAGCTTAAGAAAATAGCTTAAATGTCCACGCTGTATTAAGACCAAAGAAAGTAGTGTCAACAATACAATTAGAAATAATTTTAATTAAAAGAAGAAAAATATGTATTAGTAAAACTTTTCCAGCAGCTACCTTCTACCTCCTGTTAAAAAAAGGTCTGCACGGGGAGAAAAGTGCAACAATGAATGAATGGAAGTCCAAAGTCTCTGTAAATTTTCATTGAAACTAATAATAATTTTTTTTTAAAAAAAGGTCTGCAGACTAGAGTATCTAATTAAAGATCACTTACTTTCTGCTGTGAGATGTCCTCTTTCTCTCACATTGCTGTCTACTTGAGATCGAATCTACAGCATGTTTTCAGAAGGCTGTAAATTGTACTGAAGAAGACTGCCCATCTTTCACCTGAGGAGTGACCAGTGGACTTGAATTGTCTTTGGGATAATAGCCCAATTCCCTAAACCACCAAGAACTCCCCAAGGGATACTACTGTGGGAAAAGAATTCATTTGCATATGCATAAGATTGATTTTTAGATCTAAGGAGGGGTGGGGTGGGGGGGAAACTGGGCATTGTCACAGAGTTAATCCAGTATGAGGGAGCATTTCTTGTTCTTTGAATGAGATTCTCCTGACATATTGTATTCTAGAAGGGAGCAGCACTAAGGTCTTCTCTGACTTGATTTTAAAGTCTCCACATTCGTGGATTCTCCATAAAGATCAACATATAAATTATATGCAAGAAATCAGGACTCAGTCATGGTTTGCTTCATGGGTTTGGTTCTATAATTGTTATCTAATGTACAGTTGGATAATAGGAATTACCCTGTGGTTGAGGCATGAGAAAACTGGCCATTTCTACCCTCCAAAAAAGGTCCCAACTGAATTTCTGAGCATTTGGGTAAATTTACTAATTTTTGCCAAATGTCAAGCATTTTTCTAGGTTTTCAGGTTGTTGAGTTAAATAAGACAAACTCCTGGCCTTCCAACAGCTCACAGCCTAGAGAAAGAGACAGAAATATGAGACAGTAATAACCTCACTGAAGGGTGTCTTTCTGTAGAAAAACCAAAACATCCATCTGTTTAACACAGTGGATATAATCCAACTGGTTTAGTTACTACTCTAGATCTCCTTGATCAGCCCCAGCCTTCCTCTCTCCATCAGGCCTAGCCACATGGACTTACTGTTTCTAGAATTTCTCCCAAGTCACTTGAGGCCTATTCTGAAAGATGGTATACTAATGACCCTAACCCCCATCTCTCTGGTGGCTGGAATGAATGAGCAATTCCACTGGAGAAAGATGTACAGTCTCCTATGTGATTTACAGTCTAGAAAACACATTGGAAGACCAACTATGAGTCTGTTAGAAACTCAATGGCAATGTCAGAGAATTTGTCTTATTCTTTCTCATATGATTACTTTTATTCAAACTCTTCCTAGGAGGCCCTCTTTGACTCCTCCTATCCAATTCTCACCTCCTTCATCTATTGAAAGCTGTTCACTTCCATCATTCTTCTAGATCAGATGTGTCCATCAACTCCTTCACGATTAGAGGGATAGACAAATTAAGTCCTGGATATCTGGAAATATGTCCCGGTAGCAGTTGTTAAATGCAGGGCTGTGAACCAACAGACTGGTGGAGTTCAAACCACTAGTCACTCAACAGAGAAAGTCCTCAAAGGTTTGATGACAGCCTTGAAAGCCTGTTTTGTCGTCTGTTGGGTATCAGAGAGTCCTAAACGGACTCATAGCTGAATCTCTAACGTGTCACATGGGAGAAGCCTGCTCATTTTCCACCTGTGGAGTAGAACAGCTGGTGGATTCTAAAAGTGTCTTTGGGTTGGTTGGCAGTGCAACTCCTTATCACCAAGGCACCTGTCCTTCAGAGCAGCAAAGAGATGGCAGTTGACTTGGTTTTTAATTCGGTGTATCTGGGGACTTACTGTGTAGCACCAAGAAGAAACGATTTATATGTGGCTGTCTGCAATTCTCCTCTCTGAGGGTCTCAACCTTTCTGAAGAGTGGAACTGTTAGATACAATTGTACTTTCTAACCAGACCGCCCTCTAAGGGAACACGAGGGATCAGATTTAATCATGCAAAGCAGGACTCAGGCTATTCC